>NW_022196898.1:5053398-5065005 GCF_008632895.1 Mastomys coucha
ATTTCAGAATTATATTAAAATAAAAGAGAAATTCTAAAAATGACAATAGGTATGGTTTAAAAAGAAGGTTTTCAATTCTACTTAAACTGGCAAGTTCTTTAAAGATTTTTTTTTTTTTTTTTTTTTTTTTAAGTAAATGAATGGCTTTCTAAGCTCAGAATGTCTCAGTCTGGCGGGAACTCTCCTAATCACTCAGCGCTTCTTAGCCTCCCCTCTTCCTTGTGCCACCTGGCATCTATGGTTCTTTCGTAGTTTCTCAAGGGATGCACCCCTCAAGCCATTCTCATGGGAATCTTGCCAACACTGGCTTCCTGCAGACAGCAAGGATTTCTCCAAGGAAGCCACAGTCTCTATCCTCAACTAGCACTTCAAAATGGCTAGAAAACCCTTCCATCTATCCCTTGTCAGTCTCTTTCCCCTGTCCCCAGATTTGCAAGTATTGGATCCAATCTCCAGCTTCCACAAAACAGCTTTTTTTTCTTTCCTAATTCATTGAATCTCTACAATGTGGTCGGAATGTGACATATCCACGTCTTTTTCATACTTGTGGCTATTCCTCTTAGGAGATAAATTGATTTTTAAGTAAACAGTTGTGAAATTTTTAATGGGCAAATGAGTTAATAAAGTTCAGCTGTCTTATATTACAAAATGCCATGGACTGGATGACAAGGAATAAAGAATTGAAATTTGCTCTCACATTTGCCAAGAGTTGAAAATCTGGAATTATGACCTGCATGGAATGTCTCTAGTGTAGACACCATGAGGTTCCAGGTGGCCACCTTCTCCCCCACCAGACACATGGTACGTATCTGCCCATACAAGTAAAGCCTACATCCATATAAAATTTTTAAAAATTAAATATTCAGTGTTAATACAACACTATTGACACTGACCTTCTAGTCCCCACTCTTCCCTGTGTTAGAATAAGCTGATAAAGTAGCTTTTGTGGTCCCCTACCTTATCATAGATAGTCATAACCTCTTACCTTCACTATTCACTTTAAATTTTCCAACTCCCTTTTTACCCCTGAGCTCCTAAGGAGGGCCCTTTGTCTCTGAGAAACACATCCCAGGTCACAGGAATATTAGCTAATATGTCTCAGCTGGAACACAATTCAGAGCAAAACTTCCTCCAACCAACATGACAGCAAAACAAACTTCTCTGGACTGTCATCTTGCTATAGACAATTCTTCCCTGTTTCAAATCAAACCACTGTTTCAAATCAATTGCGTTTACATTTTTATATGCCACATGAGAGTTCAGGCTCCATGGCATCATGGACATTATCATCTTTTCCATGACGGTATCCCAAGCATAAAGTATGTGAAGCCATGAACATCTGCTGACAACTTAATGAACCAAGCTCCATTTCCAGGCTTCTGCCTGGTTTCAATGCTCCCAATATCCTGGGCTGTGGTTTTAAATCTCCAACACACTAGAAAAGAATGGCAACCTAGAAGACATGTCTGACGGATGTGGTGGCCTGTGTCAGTAAGCCCAGCACTTTGGAGGAAGGTCAGGAGTTCAAGGTCACCTCTGGTTACACAGTGACTTTGAGACTAGTCTAGGATGCACAGAACCTTGGCTGAGAACAAAAGGTAAAAAGGAAAGGAAAAGAGGGGAACAAAGATTTAAATATTCTCTTCAAAGCCAACACAAGTGTTACTTAACATGAACCAATATTTCATTAACCTGGTCCTTTCAGACTCCATATTACAGATCTTAACTTCATCTCAAGTGAATCTGGGGGAGTAATATACTAGATACTAGCAAGTAAATTTAGGAACAGAAATCATATTTTTTGTTGTTTGCAATCATTTGTGCATTTTAAAATATAAAATTAGAAGTTTTGAAATCGGCCGTTGAATTCTAAAACAAGGTAACACAGAACTGTATATGCATTTGGAGTTTATAAGAAAAAAAAAACAGGGCTAGAGAGATCGCTCAGCAGTTAAGAGCACTGACTGCTCTTTCAGAGGTCCTGAGTTCAATTCCCAACAACCACATGGTGGCTCACCACCATCTAAAATGGGATCAAATGCCCTCTTCTGTTGTGTCTGAAGACAGTGACACTGTACTCATATACATAAAATAAACAAATCTTAAACCTTCTGTTCCAGGAAGGAGCGAGCGAGGCCAGAGCAAGCAGGGCCGGAGCAAGCGGGGGTGGAAGTGGGGGCGAATGGGACTGGGGTGAGAAGAAAAAAAAATACAATTCATCTAATATGCTAGCATGGATGAAACTCTGCATACGGTGCTCAGCATTGCACAAAGCCCTCATGCTGGCAACATTTATAATCTCTACACTCATAAGGTAGAAGCAAGAAAACCTGAAAGTTGAAGCCATCCTCAGCTGTATAGTGAGTTTGAGACCAATCTGGGCTACACAAGACCCTGTGCTTTTTTAAAAACAAAATCTTCTTTAGTCTATGGTACTTGTTACCCACTTTTGATACAGTTTGAACACATTTCCTAGGCAAACCCAGCTGTACTGACAATCTCAGAAAGTCTCTGATGTCAAGCCAACAACTAAGAAAAATGTAATAAAAAACAGGACAAAGAAAAGTTATAAATAGATGCCAATCTATAATATTTTTCTGTACTGATAAAATAATCCTATATCCAGCAGATGAGAATATCAAAGCACAATGTTTCTTAATAAACCACATCAATGAGCAGGGCTTAGGTTCTAGACATTATTCTTCCTTTCCTCAAAGGACTAGATTCAGTTCCAACAATTATCTAGTGAAAATTTTAGACTAAGTCATCTCTAAGTGGATTGCCAGTCAGAGAATACAATCCTATTATGTCATTGAAATATTTTAAAATATCAAGCTGGGGAACATGGAGAGATGGTTCTATGTTCTTCCAGAGGACCCAGGTACAATTCACAGCACTCAAACAGAAATTTACAACCATCTGTTACTCCAGTCCCCAAGGATTCAATGCCTTTCTCCTGCCTCCATGAGCACTAAACACACAATGGTGCACGTACGGGCACGTAGGCAATTATTCAAATACACAAAATAAAAATGAATAAATCTTTAAAATATCAAAATGGTAAGTTTCATTGGATTGAAAATTTTCTGAACATAATATTTCATGTTCTAATAAAGAAAGTTCAAAAGGATATTAATAGACACAAAATGTCATTTCCAGGATGTCTTAAAGTCTATAGTCTAACACTATTTTGTAGACTGTGCCCTCTGATTCATTTATATTCATGTCCTCAGATTAAACTATGCACTCCTCCAAAGCAACTCTATGACCTTCTTCTCTAAATGGTTCTCTGGGTGTATTGTAACACCAGAATGTCTACTGTCCAAAATGGATAAAGATCAGATCTGGAAGTAATTCTCTAACAGTTCAGAACAAAAAGAGCACAGTTATACTCATAAGAGCTTCAGATCTACAGCCCAGAACCTATAATTACCTTATCTATCCCAAGAGAAAAATCAGTTAATGTGACTCCTGATATCCTACATCAAAGAATTGGGTTTTCCATGCAATACTAAAGTGAGTTTTTATACATGGAATAAACCTATGCTTTTCTCATTTCTGGATCATATATCAAGGACCACAAATATTTCTGAAGTATTATTTCACTTTTTCCTGAATAGCCTTCCAGTTTAAATAAGAAGCATATTAAACAAGAAAAGCCTACAAGTTTTCCTCAGCATTTTCCAACACAGATCATTAGCTTAAAATTGACTATTAAAAAGAAGATGCCAGACAAGGCATTAGCTAAGAGATCTTTAACAGATCTCTAGCCCAGGCTTCATGGTTCCTGCTGAGAAGACTCTGGGCCTCAGTGCCCAGAAGCTAAGGCTGCACTGGACTCTCCCGAGAATGACATACAGCCCCAGTAGTCTGAAAGGCATCCTCCCACATCCCTCACGCTAACCTTCCTAGTCCCGGCTTGTCTTTCCACACAGGACCCATGATGACTTTCAGGAGAGGCCAAGAGACCCCTCCACAACAAAAATGAAGCATGTGCTAGGGGAGACAGACTAAGGATAAAATAAAACTTGGGAGATTCTCTACTGCTAAACCACTTTTGTCCTATGAGGATTCACCAGAGGCATTAAAGGGAGAATGATTCATCTCACTTCACCCAGAGGAATTCTCAGCAGACTCACACAGAATGCACATGTAAGCACAGGTTTCTTTTCCATTCAATCAATATAGTGGACAACCTTACGATACTAAAGAAGCAGAGACCGGGGCCGGAAAGACTGCTCATCAGTTTAGATCACTTGCTGCTCTTGCAGTGGATCTGAGTTGGGCTCCCACACCCACGTGGTGGTTCACAACCATCTGTAACTGCACTTCTAGGTGATCCAATGTCCTCCTCTGGCCTCCATGGGCACCAGGCACACACATACATGCAGGCAAAACAGCCCCATGAAGAAGAAAAGAGGAGGAATAGGAAGTGAAGGAAGAGAGAAAGAAGAGGTGGGGTGCAGCAGGAGAGTACCGAATCATACAAGATGGAGGAGCTTAGACTATCAACTAGATAGTGACTAGCCAGGGCTGCCACTCAACAGCCTAATTTTCTTTCTACTATGATGAAATTTTCTTGTGAGAAGATAGTGCTAAATTCCACATTCCCAGTGGCAAATTTCTCTTAGAATTTAAAGGCCAACTTTAATTTGGAGGACTCCACAGATTTAATAAATGCCAATTGATCTTCACTCAAATTTCCAATTTAAAAATTCCATAGTCTGGGGGAAAAAATGTTGTCAATAATTAATAAAATTAACAGTCTTTTCATGGCCAAATTACCAATCTCTAATAGAGAGATAGCTTTCCCCAAACATTTCACCATGAAATTTCTTTTTAGTTATATTTTGTAGCTGGTGAGATGGCTCAGTGGTTAAGAGCACACACTGCTTTTGCAGAAGACCCAAGTTGAGCTCTCAGCACAGAGATCAGGCAGCTCACACCCCCTGCAACTCCAGCTTCAGGAGATCTCATGCCCTTCTGCCCTCCACACTCACAAACAAGGTTGCACATAAAAGTTGCACATAATGAAAAGTGTAACTGTCAGCTGCACTTCTATGCACACGCTCACACAGACACACAAAGAGAAGTAAGATTTAAAAAATAAGTACTTTTTAAAAAATCATATGGGACTCGGCTTCGATTGACAGTTTTTCAAAAACAAAGCAAATAATCTTTACAAACTAGGAATTAGCTCCATTAATCAGAACAAAGGTGCTCACTTCACATCACAGGTAGAGAGAAACATGAGAGGAAAACCTGCCTCTCCTAGATTTTTTTTTTCACTTCATAGCCCTTCACGTGTACAGGATTCGTGTGCATCAGTTCTACCTTGTATAAGCTGACAGGCGAATGATTCATTCCAAATTAGTGCTGGTATCTCCAAGTTTAATCAGCAGGTGTTTTTCTGCCTGAAAGAATCATGAATCGAGTTAATTTGCTTTGTGGAAAGTGTTAGCTACTGGGAAGTGGGAGGGGAAGCCTGAATCAATCACATTACTGATGGCATCTTATTAGCTCCCAGGTGCAAAACTTTGGCAGGACTAATACCCCAAACTATCCCAGTTGCAGGCAGCCATGGCTCCCACACATCCTGTTGTCTTTGTAATTTATAGAATTACATAAATTGTGTAGAAATCATGCGTTGAATACAAGGGTGTGTCCCATCAAGTAGGTTAAAATTCTCTACCTGTATCCTTTGCTGAAAATTACTTCTATCCTGCTTTGACACATTACCCACAAACAACATAATACTAACATAATTCATATAGTGCATTTAAAATGTTTATAACAATTAACTGTACTAAGATGGGCCTGGCATGAAAATCCAAGGAACTTTGACAGCTGAGGTGAAAGGATCACAGGTCAAGGACTACCTGAGCTTCGGGAGGAGGGTCCCACCTTGAGGTCTTGTCTCAAGGCAAAATAGCAAAGGAAGAGGAATTGAGAGACAGCTCAGTGGTAGTGTTTGCCTGGCAGACGTGAGTTCAAGAAAGCTCTCCTAGACAAGAGCCTTTGTCTGCCCAATACTGTGGTCCACGCCGTGATTGCTGCTCTATTCTACCTCAGTGGAAGTCTCGGGGAGGCCTCAGAGACTTAGGCTAACTGTTTTCATAGCTCCACTCTTCTCAGTAATGACAGCGACATCCATGTGCCAACTCTGCATTGGGCAGATGCTCCAGGGACAAAACTTAAGAACCTAGTGATGCAGGGTCTTATCCATAGGAGGTTGTTCGCAAGCTATAAAGTAGAGGGCTGGAGAAATGGGAACGCTGGCTGCTTTTCCAGAAAACTAGAGTTTCCTAGCACCCTCAAATTATCTTACAACCACCTCTAACTTCAGTTCTAGAGGATCCAGCGCCCTCTTCTGGCCTTCCTGGGTACTTCACACATGTTCTGCACAGATACACCCACATACATAAAATAATACTTTTTAATTTAAATTTTATTTCTCTAATTGTGCTAGGGGCTCTACAACGTGCCCACTGCATGTTTTTCTGAGAATCTGAAGCGTTCTTCTCCCTAGGCATAAAAGAACATCTGTTATTTTCGCATTTGTAGTCTCGTTTCATTCATGTGATACGCCAACAGCAAATTGGAAGACTTCATTTAGGGTTAGTCACGTTCTTGAATGGAACACTCTGCAAAACTAGGGGAATTTTCCACAGAGATCCAGAGATCCAGGATTATTGATTAATTAACACATACTTCCAGGTTTCAGGGAATGTTTAGACTGGAAGGGCTGACAGTGTTGGCCAAGCAGCCCATGTACATATGAACACGCACACACAGCCACAGAATGAGCTAGACAGGAAGGGTTTAGCCTCAACTGTGCACTGACCGAAAAACAGGGCTACAAACGCGCAAGTCAAAAGGGACTCCAGGCTGGCTTTACTGAAAACCAACAGTAGCAGATTAGCAAATCACATAAAATACAGGGATCTTAGGGCTGGGGAGATAGCACAGTGGTTTACATTAGCAAATCACATAAAATACAGGGATCTTAGGGCTGGAGAGATGGCACAGTGGTGTAGAGTACTTAGTGCTTTTGCACATGACCCAGGCTCTCTCCTAAGCACCTAGGAGGCAGCTGAAACCACTCAGGGGATGTGATGCCCTCTTCTGGCCTCCGTGGGAATGCATATACATAATACACATGCATGCAGGCAAAACATTCATATAAACAAAATGAAATGAAAAAATAAAATACTGGGATCTTACTGAACTTCACTAATAAGTGCAGTTTTAAAATACTCAAATCCTCGATGAAGGGAAGAGGGTGGAAGGAGAGAAATAGCATCATTTCCTTTGCCCCAAACACTGTAACCCACAGCAATGTCTCATTTACAAAGCCATACACCAAAGGTTTAGGTATGTATACATGCTCAGTCTTCCCCTTGGTGGCTCTGAATTTCAATACCTTTTAGTTCTTTTCACAGAGCTGTGTCATCCTCCTTCACTAACAGACGGCCAGTCATCTCATCCATTGTTAAATCTCACACCATCCCTGTGCCATTAATCAGCAGGAGATGGAAACACCACTTAAAACATTGTCATAGCATAAATAGTTTAATAATGGAGTCTTCAAGTGAGGGTTGTACACTCGTTCATATTATTCCTGAACCTGACAAGCTGAAGTTGTGCCAGGGATGGAGCGCTTGCCTGGTCTCATTTCAAGGGTAAAAAAGAAAGATGGAGGAACAGAAGGAGGGAGGGAGGAAGACAGAGAGGGAGGAGGAGGGAGGGAGGGAGGAAGGGAGGGAAAGGGGAAAGGAGAGAAGGAGAGAGGGATGGGGAGAGGGAGGAGAGAGGGATAGGGGGAGAGGGAGGGAGAAATGAAAGGAAGGAGGGAGGAAGGAAGAGGGAAACAGGAAGTAAGAGAGGGAGAGAAGGGAGGAGAGAGGGAGGGGAGGGAGGAGAAAAGAAGGAAGGAAGGAAGGAGGAAGGAAGGAAGGAGGAAGGAAGGAAGGAAGGGGTCTCCCCTCTGGAATAAATAATGTAATCTTTAGTATTAAGATTTTATGAACACAATTTTGACATTTTAGAAGCCTTCTTTGCTCCTTTTTAAATAAAAAATTTTGTGTCATAATCAAGCCTGCAGGTGTGGGGGGGGAGGGTGTAAATCTTTGGTGATTTGAGGTTATTCATTTATGTACTTAGACTGACTAATACAAAATCCACAAAATTAATCTCCTAAAGTGGCATAATACAATGTTTTGCTTCTGAGCATTGCAGCCTCTGATCGGTATGGTGAAAATGCCTACCCAGACTTAAACATAAAAACATTGAGAATGTGCCTGTCTCACAGAACAAAAGTCTGAATTTGTATGTTCCTGTTCAGAGAATGAATACTTTGATTTTGCCTACTTTTTTATCTTTCGATCAGATTACGTCAGGAACACAAATGCACCTCTTTAATTCAACCTTATTTTACTGAGGCAAATGTGGTGCATGCAGTCTGTAATGCTTTTGATTCTAAGTTAAAAAGAAATATCTTCTACCACACATAGTTTGCTAAAAGGAATACTGAAGAAAGTAGATTTAGTGACAAAATTCAAGTACTGCTGAGCAGTGAAGGCTTTCAGATATGGTGAAAAGCTGACCTACTGCTATGTGTGTTAACTTGAGTAGATGGGTGTGTGTTAATCCCTATAGGCTTTAATGCTCTCTGAATTTCAACAGACATATGAAGAAATGCAAATGAGCAAGGCAAATGCCAGAATCAGAAATCACTCTTCCATGCTACATCAACAATAGTACGTGCCAAGTTGATCTTCGGAGCTCTCAAATGCACAGTGTAATGTGTAACAGAGCCCATTGATTTCCCTTGGAGACAACGGCTGAGGTTTCCAATTGTATGTTTTGCTAAACTTCACAAAGACCAGTCAGTATTTCATGCCCAGAGACAAATGTATACCTTTTTGCTTTATCCAAATGCATAGTTAATTTTATAAGTGACAACTATCCACTGAGTTCCCTCTGAGAACTAGACGTTGCCCAGTCTACTTACTAAGGGATCAAATTTCTGTAGTGTCAAAAGCATTTGCATTATTAGTGTAGGAAAAAAAAAAAAGAAACTTTTTCCAGCATGAATAAAGTTAAATGCTTATAAACACACACTGACGATGTATATGTAATAAAACAAAGGTAAGTCTGGCAGAAATACACATATGTAATCCTAGCATTCAAGTGCTGAGGGGGATCATGGATTTAGGTGAGCCTGAGCTAGCCTCCAAACACGCCACCACCAACAGCACCCAAGGTCATTCTCAAGAATAAAATATATTAGAAGTTCATCAAGGTGTTTGGCTCTCACAGAGTGAAATCCACCACATACACACCCCAGGAGCAACTCAGCATAGCAGGCGAACTGTTGTCAGAGAATCATTATTTTAAAATTCACAATCATATTTCCAGTTTATTAAAAAGAGACCATACAGTTGAAGGGGTTTGCAGCCCCATGGGAAGAACAATAATATCAACCAACTAACCCCCCCCCCAGAACTCCCAGGGACTAAGCTATCAACAAAGGAGTACACATGGCTCTAGTTGCTTATGTAGCAGAGGATGGCCTTGTCATGCACCAATGGAAGGAGAGGTCTTTGGTCCTATGAAGGCTCGATAGACGCCCCAGTGTAGGGGAATCGAGGGTGGGGAGGTGGGAGTGGGAAGGTGGGTGGAGGAACACCCTTATAGAAGCAGAGGGAGGGAGGATGTGATAGGGTGTTTCTAGGAGGGAGGGAAACCGGGAAAGGGGATAACATTTGAAATGTAAATAAAGAAAATATCCATTAAAAAAATAAAATTTAAAAAAGGAGAGATACCATACAAAGTTCCAAGCAATATAGCAAAAAGCAACCTCACTGAAACATAAAACGCATGCCAAACCCTGGACCTTGTGGAATAAATTTTAAAATAAAGGGGAGAGTAGAAATGGGTTCTACGTAAACATGGAAGTGCCCTACCATGTTCCACTCTGTTTGCTACTGGCCACACTGTGACAAGTCATTTTGGTTGTCAATTTGACAGAACTGAAGCAGACTTCTGAGAGTATCCGTGAGGATGTTTCCAAAAAATACTGATGTGTAGGTCAGCAGATCTGAGTGAGTAGGGCATGCCTGCCCTGAGCATGGCTGGCACCATTGCCTGTGCTGGAGGCCCAGATGGAATAGAAGAGAAGGGAGGAGCAGCTTGCATGTAGCATGCCTCTCTTGAATTTTGGCTGCATCTGTTGACCAGGGGCACCAGTTTCTAGATGGCTCAGCCTTGAACATGAATCTCTCCAGGAGATTTCAGACCTTCAGTCTCCAGCTAGGGCTCTTACATTGCTTGCTCAACTGGCTCACTCTCTTCTAGATTCTTGGCGTGAGATTCTATAAGCATCCCTGCTTCACTAGATTGCCAATATCCACTGAAAAAGTAAGCAGCCTCTGATCAACTACATGGGCCAATCTAAAAATCCCTTCTCATAACTGTGCATGTGCATGTCTGTGCCCGTGCATGTATATATGTATGTATGTATGTACGTATGATGCGTGTTTATGTATGGTGTGTGCATATATGTCCTACTGTCCTGTTTTTCTGTGGGAACCTGACACATGCACACATGCAACAGGAAACTGAGTAGGAAAGAAACAGCAGAGTGGGTGAAGAAAGATGGCAAAGAAATAATGGAAACAATTTGAAGTGGAAGGGCTTAGTGGGTAACTGCTTTCAACCAGAGGAAGCCTGAAGAAATAGCATGCTGGTACATGCTCTGGCAAACTCGAGAGATAACAGGCATTCTGAGATATATCTTGGCAACAGTATTAACAAGACTGCTTTAGGAGTCATGCTGATGCTTAAACACTCTGACTGGCCTGCATAATAGACAGCTGTGTCCCTGATACCTTCTGTGGAAGTGTGGTATTTAGCCTGGGGTGTCATCTACAATAACTCCAAGCTAAGAAACAATAGTTTGAGCTAAAATCAAAGAAGTGCTAATGTACCAAAACAAAAAGTCACACTCTGAATAATAGTAACATCAGCCTCAGAGGGACTTATATACCAAAGCATGGGAATTGGAAGATTCTAGAGACACTGACCAGCCTCAGGACAAGAACCACAAACAAACAAACAAAAAAAAAGCATCTGCTTATCTCTACAGGCAAACTCACTGACCCATGCCCCTATCTATGGAGCTGCCAATGAGCTGGTTAAAAATGATTTTAAAGAGAAATAGAATTGTATCGCTTCTCCCCTTCCTTTCTGCCCTTCAGATTCTCCAGCACCCCACCCCCACCCCTGCTTCTCAGGTTGATGACCTCTCTTTCTTTGAGGATATATGATTACATACTCAGACTGACTAGTTCAAAATCTACAAAACACAAGAGAAGGGAAAATAAAGTCTAAGAAATCTGAAACTCAACATATTGGATTATAAAGAAAAGTCTAAGGTTGAGGATGAACTTGTCCAAGACAAAGCCAGGCAAAGGCCTGAAAAGCACTCAGCCTACCAGCACCAAGCATGGAGTCTCCAACAGGCCAGGGGGAACGAGTGGGATCAGGGAGAATACATAACCAGAAGGAGGAAACGGAGGAGGGGGAAGAGGAGGGGGAGGGGGG
>NW_022196898.1:5065389-5067669 GCF_008632895.1 Mastomys coucha
GGAGGAGGAGGGGAGGAGGAGGGGAGGGGGAGGGGGGAGGAGGAGGAAGAGAAATATATGAAAATGAAGTTCCCCTTCATTTACCTATCATATTAATATCAGGGGAACTAAAGTCTGATGTGAGACAGTAATGTCATAAGGCAGATCGAAGAGATGCAGGAATACACAGTAAGGTCTGAACCATTTTGCACTGGTATAAAAAAAGAGATTGGTTCTTGTGTGACACCAAACTAATATTCTGCCCAGGTGGGTTCTGGATTTTAAAGTAAGTAGTGATTTTTAAGATGTTCTGGTCAGTCAATCAGTATACAGAGTCTTCAATAAAGGTGCAACCTTTTCAGGGATGTTAGTCTATACATTTTAAATACTAAGGTTAATATAAATGTAACAAATCTATTTTAAAAGTTCAGCTTGTGCTGTTTATAAAAATATGTATTAACTATGAATATAAGATGAATCAACTGATAAAACACTGGGATTATCTCATCTCTTGGTGTAAAGACTCTTTTTGAGCATGGAGGTGGGAGAGATATTCAGTGGTGAAACTAAGCACTGGCTACTCTTGCAAAAGACCCAAGTTCAGTTCCCAGCACCCCCATGGTGGCTTACTACTGTCTGTAACTCTAGTTCCAGGGAATCTGACACCATATTTTAGACTCTGAGGGCACCAGACATGCATGTGGTGCACAGACACACATGCAGGCAAAACACTTATACATATAAAATAAAATGAAAAATTACAAATATCTTATTTACAAGAAAATGTAAATAAAATGTCATATGTTTGAAGCCCAAAGAGAAACTAAGCTCAGACAGATCCACTGGTCACAGAGGTAAGATACAGAACTTGAGTGTGGCCACTTGCCACGTCTGATTTTTCTCAGTCCTGTTCCATTCCTGGTCTGTGAGCTTGGTCTCTTTAAGTAAGTTTTCTATCATCTTGAAGAATGCTTTTATCAAGGCAGAAAATGACTCCTCATCTCCACAGGCCAACTTAGTCTGTGCAACAAAGCTAATTCTTCAATTATCCACATTTATAATACAAAATGATTATAAATGACTAGACCTCAAAGCACTTGAGGCCTTAATTTTCAATTCATATACTTTTAATTTGCACAAGTTCTACACACATACATACAACACATACACACAACAAGAACAAAAAAAAACATATACACAAGCAACACATGTGCACACAAGTCCACACAGGCACACACATACACACACAAGCACACAGTAACACACATACACGGGCACATGTACACATATATTCACACACACACATATATTCCTATCTTCACAGTCCTTTTATTCTGTCCTTCACTTGTACACACGGAACTTCCATGCTCCAAGGAAACCTTTATCTGTGTATTTTTGATTCTTTTATATCTAAAGTAAATAAACCCACTAAAAGAATTTACTCCACTAGAGAGCCTAGGAGACAGAACTCTGTCTGAACTGATGAAAAAAAAGTAAGAGAAACGGCCCCTGGTTTCTTGAAGACCCCTTTGTGTTGTATAACTGGCAAGCTTTTTAAAAGACTTGCATTTCAATCAGCAAGGAAATTAAAAGGACAGTCAGGGCTTAGAATCTGGAGGGAGTCTGTCTATTCATCCTTTGACGCAGCTAAGAGAATCCTCAGGTTCATGAAAGACCTGTGTCCACTGCCCGATTCTTTGCCTTCAGCACAGGAGCACAGCATCCTGTACAAGACAGTAGGGAAAACAGAATGCAATACCTTAAAAGGCTGAAGCACACAACACAGATTTCCACTAACACAGCCGCCTTCAGATCTTATTATGAATAAAAAAGGCATGCTTGGATGTGTAAGAAGCTCTAAAGATGAAAAAGTTATTGGAACAGAATAGAGAGGTAAAATTCCACTAGCTGGAGATAAATTATAGCCCTGATTCACTAGTGAGAAACCAGATTTAGGTGAAATCATATAAATATTTGTTTGATTCTTTTTTCCACTGGGGGAAGAAACATAAAACAAGATGTATTGTTTCCCTTGGAACATTCAGTGATGCTGAAGGCGCCATCCAAAAAAATACAGCAAAACCCTGACAAGCCTTCCGGCAATGAGTCACCAACAAGTTTGGATCCAATGGACACGCAGATTCCTGGCAATTGTGTGTTGGTGTTTTATGAAGAAGATTAATCTGTGTGGATTTCTTTCCAGAAAGCCTGTTTTAATGAGTCCTGCGGACTCCTCAGTGACTTCTTTACATTTACAAAGACACCTGTATGTGAAGTAAAAGGCTCAATACTGCATTCTAA
>NW_022196898.1:5067679-5077635 GCF_008632895.1 Mastomys coucha
ACACTGAGAGGCACCTAGTGTTGTTCCCAGTCCTTCGAAAAGCCAGCAAGCCAGCTGCTATGAACCTGAACATGTCCCCACAACTTGTCTTTACCTGGGATCAGTGAAGACCCCAAGGGGCTACAAAGAACCCCAGAGGAGAGAAGAGCAGCATGAAAGCCATTTAATCAGAAAATACTCTCATTTGAAAGGTTTGCCTTGCACAAATGATTGGGTTTGCTTTCCTGCAGATATGTCTACAACCTAATTCTTTCTTGAGACTTCTTATCAGCTCCAAGATAGATGAGTTAGTTAGGCTTTACACAAGGCTAGCAGCATTCCTTCAAGATGACCACATAGGGCCAGGCATCAAATACCCTTAAAGAACATCCCACTCTTAAAAAGAAGCTCATAACAACTTAGGCATTAAGAAGTAGATTTTATCAACCAAGGGACTTACCACTTTAAAGTTATATTTGACAAACACTGGACTGACCATACATGTCAGTCCAATGACCTAAGTATCTCCATTCTAGAAAAAAAGATAACTTGTGAAAATGTATTAAGGATTTTTCTATTGCTGTTAATAAAATACCATGACCAAGACAATGTACAGAAAGAAGTTTACTTGGGCTCATGGTTCAAACAGTATAAGACTCTATGATAGCAGAGTAGAGAGTTGGCACCTGGAGAAGAAAGATGAGAGCTCACATCTTTTACTGCAAACAAGAAGTAGAGAGAGCAAAGCATTAGGCTTGGAAACCTCAAAGCCCTCGCCCAGTGACACACCTCCTCCATCAAGGCCACATCCTCGAAATATACCCAAACAGTTCCACCAACTGTTCAGATGTCCCAAACTATGGGAACATTTACATCTAAATGACCATGGAGAGTATCTAACCAACCATGATATTCATGTCAGAGTACTAGTCACCTGCACCGTAAGTTATAATGAAGACATACAGGCACATACTCATTACAGACAGGGCATTCTTCTTATCTGTAATGAACCATGGTTATATCCCCTTTCTGTGTCTGCTGTTACAGCATCCTGTTGCCTTCAGTATTGTTTGGTAGCTGTTGTTAGCCTTTAGGTTGATGAACTCTTTTAGACTGGCCTTATCTTGAAAGATGATGAATTTTCTGATATAATTAACCATTACTGCAACACACCATTATTTCCTCAGGCTGCAGTTAATTTTCACCAGCAAACAATTTCTGAATTTGGAAGAAATCCCTTGCTTGATAGTTATCATTCTAATGTATACCTGGGTCTGTCTTTGTTTTTCCAAATATTTTATTTTCATCTGAAAATCTATGACATACTGCAGGAGATCAGAGAATTCCTTCATTATAAGTACGGGAGTATACACAGTCATAAGACACATCATGAGAACCAAGAATAGAGCTGAACAGTAGAATGTGATTCTTGATATCACAGAAAGAAAAATGGAGGAGGAAATGGAAGAAGAGAAAGAGGGGGAAAGAAGAAAGGAGAGCAAGTGAGAAAGGGGACAAGAAATAAGGGGAAGATGGCAGATAAAATTCCTCCTCACATCTCACAATAAAGAATGTTCACCAACACAACATCATTAGCTAGAACTGTTTGGGTATATTTAGAGGATGTGACCTTGATGGATGAGGTGTATCACTGGGCATGGGCTTTGAGATTTCCAAGCCCCATGTAACTAGTTTAAACCAGAACCTTTCCACTGCAGGACAAGGAGGCAGATACACTTCCTCAGGATATCCCCTAACTACCTGCCTGGTGCATGAACTAAGGATGCTCACCCACTAGGCAACAGTGACTACCACCTCACTATCTATTCTGCCCACCCCAAACCTCATGAACATGGAGGCTTTTCCCCTCACGGCTGACATCCTCAATGGGCCTCTGCATTTGTGGCTCACATCTTAAATATTCTACTTCCATTTGCTCCTGGACTAATTCCCATTTCCAAGCCATTTTCCAGAATTGGCATGGGTGCTTATTTACTGGTAAATTCTAACTTTTTTCAAGCTCTCCCTCTCCAGCATTTTGGCTACCTCAAAGTGCTCTTTTGGACTGAAAATCCAATATGCCGACTGAGTGGTTAGCCTTATAAATGACAGTCCTCAAAGGGGAATAAAAATTATCTGAGAATATTTATGTTTATGGTGGCAGAAAACAGCAGCTAGAGTGGAATGGGAAACTAAAAAAGAAATGTCTGCCAGCATTTTTTGTTTTGGAACATAAACATGAAATACTGCAATAGCCACTAGCAATATAAAGGTGGAAAAAAAGTGGGGTTGCTGCTTTCAAAAAATGCAGTTTGGATAGCAAAGAAAAAGCACAAGAAATTGACTATAACACATGAGAAAAGCTGCTGCCAATGAAGTGTAAGAGGAAGGTTTTAATAGGGATGAGGGAATGGCTTAAAACAACAGGAAGTAACTGGCAAAGCTCAAATGACTACAAGAGTTGTTAGTGATCTGTGGCTGCCACAGGAAAGCATAGTAGAAGATGCTGTGTGTGCGAGTCTGTGTCTCAAAACCAAGACAGGAAGCAAGGAGATAGGACCTGAGTTATAGGATCATCTTTACCTGTAAAAACAGATACAGAAGATGCCAGTGAGATGGCTTCCCAGGCAGCAGCACTGGCCACCAAGCCACACACATAAATTCAATCCCCAAGACACACATGGTAGGAGGAGAAAAATGACTACTACAAGTTGTCCTCTGACTCCCTCACAGTGTGTGTGTGTGCGCGCACACACACACACACACACACACACACACACACACACACACACGCACACATGTACACGCACATGCACAATCGTGCAAAGTGGCTGTGGTGACTTGAATATGCTTGGCCTAGGGAGTGGCATTATTAGGAGGTGTGGGCTTGTTGGTGAAAGTGTCACTGTGGGTGTGGGCTTTGAGACCCTCCTCCTAGCTTCTACAGTATGCTCCTGGCTTCCTTTGGATGAGGATGTAGAACTCTCAGCTCCTCCAGCACCATGCCTGCCTGGACTCTGCCATGCTCCCACCATGATGATAATGGACTGAACCTCAGAACCTGTAAGTCAGCCCCAGTTAAATGTCCTTTCTAAAAGTCACCTTGGTCATGATGTCTATTTATAGCAATGGAAATCACAACTAAACATTGGCTTTAAAAAAAAGTGAATATCTTGACCTATACAAGTCATAACTTCAAGAATATGTTCACTCTCTCAAATATGGTTCGATGAAAAAAATTTAAATGAGGTTAACCAAATGGGCTTATCTCACTTTCCTTGGGTTGGCTATACTGTATACCTAGATCTTTCCATGTCTTTATTTCGTCAGCACTGAGGAAAGATAACCACTCCTCTAATAGGATCTCAGAGATACACTCAAGTTTGTCAAGTTCACCTCATACTCTTAAAATCATATTTGTCAGTCTAGATTTTGGAGTCAGTGTGTCTATACTGTGAACACATTAGAGAATAGTTGTTGTCTTTCTTCTCACCTAGATGACAATGATGCCTCAGGCTCTGGTTTGAATGTAAAATATCTTCCATGGTCTCAAGTGTTTGAACACTTGGTCCCCAGCTAATGGCAATGTTTTAGAAAGGTGTGGAAACTTTGGAGATGGAACCTCATTGAAGGAAGTGGGTCCCTGGGGTTGGACCTTGAGATTGGATAACCTGGCTCCAAGTCCTGTTAACTCTCAGCTCCCTCACTGTGGATACAATATGATATGATCGACTGTCTCACTCTTGTCTCCGTGCCTTCCCCCACCAAGATGAACTGAGCCTCATCGAACTGTAAGCCAAAGCAAACCTTCTCCCTTTAGGCTATTTCACATCTGATTTCAGCAACAACAAAAATAACTATTTCACTTCATAACAAAAATCTACTGATCTCTTCTGTGTTTTCTCCTACTTTTGCACGTTGGAGTCTCAAATCACAGGAATGTAGATGGAAGATTCTATTATCAAAATACTCTAAGCTAAAACTTTTTTTTAACCAAGACAGATGACATTTCAGATAAATAATTACTCATTTTGTTTGCTATATTTTGAGGCATTAAACATTTTTAGACATGATCACCATGGACCTTACAACTGGATAAGTCTAAAAGTGACCATGTCACCCAAAGACATGACATTTATCCTTTAATATCTATCTGAGAAGAAAGAAGCAGTAATATGATATCAAAGAAAGCTGAAAGAGATTATTGGAAACAGGAGAAACTCGGTAGTGTCCTGAGTCTCAAAACATTTAGAACCTCAAAATATAATAATGGGATCAGCCCACAATCCATGTATACAGAATGTCTAAAAGATACCTGCAGACTAAAACTTGAAACTCTTTATAGATCACAGATTTGTCCCCAGATCTCTGCACACTTGAAGAGAAGAGGGACAGGAAATAGAGGGAGAGGAATAAATTTAAAAGGAGAAAGAGTTTCAAACCCCTTATCACAGATGCTTAGACCTTGTCTTAGTGAGGGCTTGACTACTGTGAACAGACACCATGACCAAGGCAACACTTATAAAGGACAACATTTAATTGTGGCTGGCTTACAGGTTTAGAAGTCACTCCATTATCATCAAGCATGGAAGCAGCCATGATTTTGGAGGAGCTGAGAGTTCTACAACTCATCCCAAAGGCAAACAGGGGAAGATTGACTTCCAGGAAGCTAGGGGGAAGGTCTCAAAAACCACCCCCACAGTGACACACTTCCTCTAACAAGGCCACATCTCCTTTAGTGTCACTCTCTTGGCCAAGCATATTCAAACCACCACAGTCCTCAAATGCAGAAGGGAATTAGTAATTTGATGACCTTCAGTGGGCATCAAGGCATCCAAAAATTATATGCAGAAGGCTGACTCTACGTGTCATTTACAGACTTCCTGATTCTGTAGCTTGAACAGTTTCTAAGTTCTTTCTTTTATCGTCTTGGGTCAGTCTGATGGAGGAGTTCCAAAGTAAGTCATAACTTTTTCTATCTAATCAAATCCAGATTTGAAGAACTACCATTATGTGGTGGTTTGAAGGAGAATGGCCCCCATAGGCTCATATATTCAAAAGCTTAGTCACCCATTAGTTGGACTGTCTAAGAGTGACCTTGATGGAGGAGGTGTGTGATCACTGGGAGTGGTCTCTGGGGTTTCAAAAGCCCACACCAGGGCCAGTTTCCCCTTCCCTCTTTGCCTGCTGCCTACAGATCAGAACGGGGCTCATAGCCAGTTCTTCTGCACCATGCTCCTCCCCCAGTGATAATGGACAAACTCCCTCTGGAGCAAACTCCCAACTGAATGCTTTCTCCTATAAGTAGCCTTGCTTATGGTGTCTCTTTACAACAATAGAACAGTAACTAGACTCATGCATCCTAGGAGGACTGGGCAACCTAGACTCAGTCCTTATTCAGGAGATACATTCACCAGTTAATTCAGCTTCATAAAGACAAGCCTCCAGATGACAAGCAAAATTAATGAAGACGAGTTCTTAGACACAATGGAGAGTTTATGATGAGAAAAAACACCACAGCCAAAACCAATGTGGCTACTTCTGGTCAGTTTTTAAATGAAGTCAGTGAGCTAGCGGAGAACAGGAGGAAAACCTTCTGGAACATCACATCAAACCTCTGCTCTATGTGTAAGCATTTTAATAAATGTCACTGAGAAATCTTGAGCTTTTGTTGTTTCCCAAAATGATTTCAGGGCTTTTGGAATGTCTGCAGAAGCAAGAACTAGCTGTGGTCGTCCACATCCCCCCATGCAGATCCAATTTCTGACTCATCCAGTTACGTCATGTAATGTGACCAGAGGAGCGGGAGCTTGGCATAACAAGCAGTCAGACTCATGCAAGCACTGTTCATTTTCTAACCCACTCATCATTCAGGGTCTATGGTGGCTTTATGCTGTCCATTAATTTTTTAACTAGGTCTATTTCCATGAAATGTATTTCTGCTTGAATTGCAGTATATTTTTCTGTACTGTATTTTCCAATTCCCAAAATCTATGAACAATAATTTAAAATCACTTATCCTCTGTCTTCATAAACTCATCCCAAAGATACTTTAAATAATAATTCATATATATGTATTTAGTGATATTTCCAGGACGCATAGTATATGTGTACAGAGAGTAGTGGAATATTACAAAGAGAGAGTAGTGGAATATTACAAAGAAAAATATATATGTATCTCTATTTAACAAAATAAAATATAATTAAATAAAACAAAAGCCATCATATCAAAGTTGGATGAGACAAGCCAACAGAAAAATAAAAGAGCCCAAGAGAAGGAATCAGAGACCTTCTCATTCACACACTCAGATGTCCAATAAAAAATACTAAACTGGAAGCTATAATATACACACAGAGGACCTGGTGCAGACTGTATCCCTGTGCTTGCTGCTTTAGTCTTTGTGAGTTCATATTTGAGTTTATTTTAGTTTTCCTAATTGGTTTAGAGGGCCCCTTTGTGCCCCCAACTCCTTCTGGCTCAAAAAACTCTAGCTGTTTTCTCTGTAACCAAAGTTAGTTTTAGGAGAAAGTGTAGAGGGTCGGCATCAATTAGACAGTGACTAAAAGCATAGGCTCTGAGTTAAATTTTCACCCTAACCTTGGCACAATATTTTGAGATTTAGGGGTAAATTACTCAAATCTCTGATTCCCAATATGAACAACTTTAACATGGGCAGAACACTATATAATTCTCAGACTATCAGCAGAATTAAAAAATCCAAGTTGGTAGAAAATATTTAGTACCATGACTGCAATATAACAAGTAATTCTAAAGCTATTCTATACTCTTTAATTTTACAAAGCAAAGAAGATGGAGTGAGAGAGGGCATCTATTTTTATCTTAAAGATCTACTTAGTTTTATTTTGCAAGTATAAGTGTTTTGCCTCTCTCTCTCTCTCTCTCTCTCTCTCTCTCTCTCTCTCTCTCTCTCTCTCTCTCTCTCTCTGTGTGTGTGTGTGTGTGTGTGTGTGTGTGTGTCTATATCTGTGAGTGTGTCTGTCTGTGTATGACTGTGTATGTGTTTGTGTGTCTGTATGTGTGTCTGTATGTGTCTGTGTGTATGTCTGTGTTTGTGTCTCTGTGTATATATACATATGTGTTTGCAGTACCTCCAGAGGCCAGAAGAGGACACAGGATCCCCTGGGTCTGGAGTCACAGGTGGCTATGAACCTCTCTGAGAGCACAGGGAACTGATCCTGGGTCCTCTATAAGACCAGTTGATGCTCTTGACCACCAAGGATCCCTCAGGGCCCCATACCATAGATTCTTATCATAATGTGGTGAAGGTAGAGATTCTAAAACAATTAAGTGTTGTCTCAGACAAGGCTGAAAATGAAACCAGTTAACATCTCATTCTTTCCATCCCAGAAGATAAATGAAGACTAAAATTCATATGTAATATCAACCAGAAAACATCTGCACCTAGAACCTCTATGCTTGAAGCGACCCTCCAAATGTGTGCTTCCCACGGTGATGGGACACCTGGTTTACATGGTCATTTAAGGAACATCCCTTTGCAAGGAGCCTGGTTCTGCACACCATGAAATGGGATGCTAGCAGAGGTCTCTTAAGGCAGAGTGAAAATTCTCCTTACAATGTAGCTGACATACAAACTTCTCCTAGCTGAACTATGAAAATAAATAGCTAGAAAACAAACACATACACATTAAGGGACATGAGGTAATCTTGAAAATAAAGAAAATCATGAAGAATCAAATAAGCAAAGCATTTATGCCTGGAGCTCTCTGGCTTTCCTTTTAGTTATTCTAACTTTGCCCATCATTGTTACTTTGGGGGTTCTTAGGCAGATTCTCATTATATATCACAGTCTGGTCTCAGACTTACTATCTAGCCAAAACTACCCTTGAACTCCTGGTCCTCCCACCTCAACTTTGCATGTGCTTAGATTAATAAGTTCCTACCACAAAATTAGACAACTATTAAAATATTTTTATGAGAATGAAATTAGCATAGAATCACACACACTGAATATAACCATTTAAAGTGACTTCTCATAACAAATTTGAAATTTATACTGATAAATGCCTTAGCAGATGCTTTATGATTGATAACTGTTGTAATCAGACAGACCTCGTTCTAATTCAATGTGCAAAGTTGTTGGTGGAAATGAATTGTACAGAAGTATTTAGAAGACGGTATGGTGCTTATCTGTTAAGGTCACTGTAAATCCCTACCTTAGTGTGAGAGAATCGATTCATCTCTGAATTTATATCAAGTCAATCCACAGGAGTCTGGGTTTTAAATAACTTCACTCTGGCACCACCATTAAGCCAGGTTTTCTGTTGGCTGAGCTAGCTCACAGATTGCATGGGTTGAGCACATACACAGCCATGGGTGGTTTGATAGTTAAGATCAGGAGAAGGTAGAAGAGAAAACAAGAGTTAAATGGGCATCTACAGAAAAGCAAGCACCACCAACTGAACATATAGCTCAGCTTCCGGAGCCTCCAGAACTGAAGATAAGGTTCTGATTCCCCAAGCCTTGTGCTCAATAGTCATCGTGGCATTCACCCACACACAAGCTAAGCCTCCACTGACAGCTCAGACACACTCTTACCTCTCCTTCTGATAAACTGCAAGAAGGGGGAAAAAAAGCAGGCCAGATACTGACTGTGGAGCTTTGGAGAGGAACCAAGGCATGAATGATGGACAGGAGAGATGGTGAATCAGCTAAGTGCCCTGGATGCTCTGAGAGAATCCAGCTTCAGTTCAACACTCATATTATTGCTCATAACCATTTTTAACTCCAGTTCCAGAGGATTTGATACCATCTCCCAGTCTCCTAGGGTACGAGGTACAAATGTAGGCCTGGACACATGCAGGCAAAACACCCATTCAGATGAAAATAAAATAAATCTTTGGGAAGAACCAGTACATAATTGAGCCAAATAACATGGTGAATATCCAGGAGAGAGATTTCAAATGGAGCCTCTTGATAGAGAAAGAAGCAGACTAGCATGGGTGCCCATCACAAAGGAGAAGCCAGAGAAGCCCTGTGGAAATGATGCCATGCATCTCTGATGAATCCTCACATTGAGTCTAAAACACACTCCCTACATATCCCATGCTGTACTGGCTGGTTTTGTGTGTCAACTTGACACAGGCTGGAGTTATCACAGAGAAGGGAGCTTCAGTTGGGGAAGTGCCCCCATGAAATCCAGCTGTGGGGCATTTTCTCAATTAGTGATCAAGGGGGTAGGGCCCCTTGTGGGTGGTACCATCCCTGGGCTGGAAGTCTTGGGTTCTATAAGAGAGAAGGCTGAGCAAGCCAGGGGAAGCAAGCCAGTAAGGAAAATCCCTCTATGGCCTCTGCATCAGCTCCTGCTTCCTGACCTGCTTGAGTTCCAGTCCTGACTTCCTTTGGTGATAAACAGCAATGTGGAAGTAAGCTAAATAAACCCTTTCCTCCCCAACTTGCTTCTTGGTCATGATGTTTGTACAGGAATAGAAACCCTGACTAAGACACTATGACCATAAATGAGAGCACAGAACCTGCTAGTTAGAAAGTGAGAGTGCTCTGAGCACCATGAGGAAGAACAGAGAGGAACTTGGAGAACACTGGTGTCTGCGATGGTTTCCCTCCTCTTCATGGAGCTCCTGCTAGTCATGTCCCTGAAGAAGGCCAACTCACATCTGAATCTTTACATTAAAATCTACCACTGTAGCTCGGATCATAAAATATTTCAAAGTAATCGAGCTGTGATAATTCATATCTTATAGGATATAGCTTATAAATCAAAACAACCAATCCCAAAAGTCCTGAGGATTATTAAGCATAGAGAAAAATAAGTTTAATTAGAAATATTGACAAATTAAAGAAAGTCAAGGGCAGTGGTGGTGCATGCCTTTAATCCCAGCACTTGGGAGGCAGAGGCAGACAGATTTCTCAGTTTGAGGCCAGCCTGGTCTACAGAGTGAGTTCCAGGACAGTCAGGGCTATACAGAGAAACTCTGTC
>NW_022196898.1:5077686-5086131 GCF_008632895.1 Mastomys coucha
AAAAAAAAAAAAAAAAAAAAAAAAAAAAGAAAAGAAAAGAAAGAAAGAAAAGAAAAAGAAAGGAAGAAAGAAAGAAAGAAGCAAAGAAAGAAAGAAAGGAAAACCAAATGGTTACAGTGAGTAGCAGACCATATTCACAAGAAAGCAGAAGTCTAAAGACTTGAATAAACTTTCCAAATGCATAGCTTTATAAGCAACTATGACAATTGAAAGTTTAAATTAATAATTTGTTCCTGTTGTACTCTCCATTGTGACATAATGCCTAAATCTGGTTCATACAGCATTTTGGGGAAATTATGAAAGTAATGTGGAATATCTGTTGGGAAATTCCCAAAATTTCCTCTTGGCATAGTATCAGTCTCTGAATTTACATGAATATGTTCCAGATGCACAATAGGGCAAGCTTTGACAACATGGTAGCCTGGGTTGGTAGTATACACATCGACTCCCAGCACTCAAGAATCTCAGGCTGTGAATTCTAGAACAGCCTAGCTGTGTAACACAACACTGTCTAAAACAAACAAGACTAACTCACCAAAGTAGTTTATATTCTCCCTCCCTTCCTCCCTCCATTCCATGCCCCCCCATACTGTCCATGATCACCAGATTTTCTGTAGGTCTGATTTAGAGTGCCTGGACTGATTAACCCGCATAAGCAGAAATGGGCAGCACCTTGACTGGGGGCTCTCATAGCTGAGCACCCCTCATTCCCCTTGCTCCTCTCATATCCTACCACAGTCTTACTTGTTCTCCAGCTTTGAACATCTATAGAAACAGAACTCTGTGTCTCTTTTATTTGGCTGTCTCACCTCTTCTCAACAGGAGAATGGCCTATGCTTCTCCCCTACTAACAGTTTAAGCATCACTGGTATGACTATTCACTAGTTATTTTCTATATTCTGATCTTTGCTCATTCAAAACAGTGACTTTCATGCTTTGTTTTTTCATCCAAGCATATTTATACCTCCTAAGGAGGAAAGCCTGATGTTCCCACCTGCCCCTGCAGAAAATGCTTTCATCCATTTCATACTTTGAGGCTTCCCCACCACCACCACCAATCCTGTGTGGTGTAGGGTTATAGACTTCTTGAGTTTCATGAAACTTTCCAGTGGAAAAGTGAAGATAAAAAAAAAAAAAACATGATAGGAAGGGGCAAGATGGTTGAACCAGCTGATGCTTACTGGGAAAGACTTTTCCAAAGGATAATTACAGATGCCTGGGGTGAAAGAAATCTAGGTACTGCCCTCCTTTTTGCCGTGATGAGGCTACAAGAGCAGTGGATCAGACAACTCTACTTGTCTTCATCATCAGGAGAATTGGAAGTAAGGAATGTAACACACAGTGGTACTTTAATTAATGCCACAGTGGTGACTTGCTATGACTACAGCTTTAGGGTGGTGGCTTGACCTCCCCTGCCTCAGTTCCCTCATCTGCAAACTGAAGTAACAACAGCATCCAAGTTGTTAAAATTAAATGAAATAATCTAATAAATAAATATGATAAACACCACTGCAATTGGCACATACTCAGAACTGCTTTAGACTTCTCATCTGTCTTCCAGCCATGGGGACAGCTGTGAGTGACAGAAACGCAGCATCTGGATGAAATAATTTTGCATATCCCCAACCCATCCCAACATCCCAAATGTAACAAAGCATTTTAATTAAAAGGTAAGTACTGGGGCTGGGCAGATGGCTCAGTGGTTAAGAGTATGCACTGCTTTTTCAATGACCAGGACTCCATCCCCACCAATCATGTCATGTAGCTCAACACTATTCATAATTCTAGCTCCAGGGTTATACAATGTTTCTGATCTCCTACACACACACACACACACACACACACACACACACACGAATGTTTCAAGTTTACGAGATCAGAATTTCAACACTAAATGCATCATGATTTGAGAGGGATTAGTACACTGTGTGTTTAGCACAGTTTATGGTTCCATGAAGGGCATAGCAAATACATCAGAGCCAGGCTATGAGTGCTCACCAGGTGCAAATATCTCAAATACATATCTAGCTTCTATTGCCATATACATTGTCAATGTGACTTGAGATCAAGGGGCAGATTCTATGAAATGATCCAGATATTTTAGGAGGTAAAGATAAAACAGAATTCGAGTTGAAGGAAAAAACATTCTATAAGATATCTTGGAATTACACTGAGTGTTAAGGAGTCCTTGACAAAGTCCTGGCTAAGTCATTAGATTAAAAAAAAAATGTGGGGGGCTTGGGATGTGGCTTGGCAATAGGACACTTGCCTGGCATGCATAAGACCCTGGATTTGGTCCTTAACACTGCAGAGGATCGGGGAGGAAGCAAAGAAGGAGGGGGAAGGAGGAGGATGAGGAGGACTGGTGGGGAAGAAGAATTTTGACTTTGATACGAGTGATGTTTCATGCTTGCTTTGCACATAGTTTATTTGTTAAGAGAATTTGAGCACCTTTGTATGCCAAGAGTTGTAGAAGGCACTGGGAACATAATGGTAACTCTAATACATTTCCCTTCAGGAAGAATGAGAGTTTCCTATTCCTGAACTGTTAGAAAACTTCAGATAAGCTTCCCACATGGCAGATCTTGGAGAACATGAAGCATATAATTATTTAAAGAAGAATAACTTGAGTTTTGAAATTTTTGAAGGGAAAGGCCATCCAATACAACGGTAGCCCCCACTCCCACAGAGTACCGTAACAGAGGATATCAAAGACGCAAAGCAGAAATCACTGATCAGAACCCTGGAAATCTGAGTTAAAATTCCAACAGCCTAAGAAGACTGAGAATACACAAAACTGGAGCTTAAGGACGCTCAAAGCAAACAGGTCCAGATAAAACGCCAGACATCAGAAGACTTTAAAGGGTGAAGCCTTAGGATTAAAGAGAGAACAGGCAGGACCAGGTGACAGGGCTCTCTCAGGCTGATTAACCCTAATCCCCTCCAGAGGAAGACAGATGCAGGCAGAGCATCACCAGTAGCTCAATAAATCTTCAGGTGTACCTGGAATTTAACTTTAAAACATATACATCAGGCCAAGGGAGATAATTAAATATTTAAACAAAAAAAAGTAAAAGCATATTCTGGGTATGGTAAACTTTGAGATTCTCACACAAAGATATTTAAAAACTAATACTTCTTTTAATTACATTCAGGAAAATGTAACTAATTGAACTGAAAAAAAAAGTAACTTCTAAAATTGAGATATATGCCAAATCGATTAAATAGAATCTTTAGATTAAATAGAGAGGGCATTAGAACTAAAACCTAGGTCAATTTAAAGCATCCAGCATCCAGATTAAAGAACAGAAAAAGGAAGTTGGAAAATAAAAGATGAACAAGTACATGAAAAAAAATAGTATATATAAACAGTCAAGTTACTGGAGAGAAAGGAAGGGAATCGTCAGGAAACCAAGAGCCTTAAGTGATGGTGCCTGAGAAAATTCTGGAACATCAAAGATGTCACGCCACACATTTAAGCAGCTCATTCTCTAAACCCTACTAGGTGAGATATGAAAGCAACAATGCATCTGGTTTGCATCATAAAGAAATGGAAAAGGAAATCAAAGCTGTGATCAGCTTCCTGTTACCATAACCTATATTAGAGAGAAAAAGGGAGAGAGAATGAGACAGACAGAGAGACAAAGACAAAGAGACGGACAGACAGACAAATAGTGCTCTACAACCCCGTTTGAGGTTGTGTCTCAATATTCCAAGACTTCCTACTAGATAATCAATCATGAAGTTTCCAGAATCTCACAGTAGCTCAAATCAGGACTGATCCTTCAGCATTTGGGGGGACACTGCAGATCCACACTGTAGCCAAAAAGAAACTGTTTTAAAAAGCCAGAGGAATGAAACATTCGGTAGCTTCAAGGGAAAACTGCAACTTCAGTCAGAAACAGCAGTGGCCATGACAGTAGAACACCATATGGTGGGAGCCATGAAAAGTTACTTCGAGCCTTCAGAGTACCAGTGAGAAAAAGTGTGTTTCCAAACATAAAACAAGATAAAAATGTCATCAGATGATCAAACTCAGAAAACAAAACAAAACAACAACAGCAGCAACAACAACAAAAAAACAGTGTCTTGTAAGAACTGCTCTAAAAATAAATAACAGAGAGGTCTCCAGGCCAAAGGAAAAATAATACACATGAAAGCATGAGAATTGAGGGAAATGAACACTGACAGAAAGGATAAAATATAGACAAATTTAAGTATTTTTCAAATAAAATACTATTAGTTGATTGGGGCTTCACTATCTATCATAAAGGAGTATGTAAGTCTGTAGCTCAACATGGTCTGGAAAAGAACAAAATCACTATTTTAGCATAAACCTAGCATGGCAAAGATGCTGCTAGGACTACAGGCACAGAATGCTTCTTTTCTTGCACTTTAATTAGTGGTCACTTTATTGGAATGAATAGGTCAGGCTGTTGGTTCAAACTTTTGTTCTTCTCCAGTGTATATAGTGATGACTATTAACTTATCTCTTGGCTCTGTTTTGAGCTTTACTCATGTGAAGATACTTTATAATTTTAGGACTTTTAAATTTGTAATATTTAGATTTTCTATTTGTTCTGCACAGGATGCTCCCATCCTAAACCAGGGAGAGCCTTCATTTCAGCTAAGCAGATGCTAAGCTGGATCCCTGCCCTTGGTGTCTCAGCTAAAGAGCATTTTCCGAGTTCTAACGAAATGTTTACTCCACGTGATATCATTTCAGAGGTAGGCGGACTATGCCATCGTCGTCCCAAGAGTGGACTCATGACAGCAGAACCAACCAATTGGATCACAAGCCTGGGTGCTTGAAGATCCCTGGACTGCTAACCGTCGCAGCAGTTCCATCTTCGAGGTAGGAAATCATCCTCAGTATGTCAGCCTCCACAGGGAACCAAACACTCGACTACTACGTTTGATTTGAAAAACCCAAGGGTCTCAGGACCAATGAGGTAACAACACCCCCACCAACATCACCCCCCGCATGACCTCTGCTATAACTTTATAATGCTCATCCCCACCGCACAAGAGATCTACATCCCAAGAGATCATACTTTATCAAAGAATTGAAAGAAAGACCCTTTCAGTTCCAAACCACACCCAGGGATGGGATCAGCAGGCAATAAAGAGAGCTGCCATCTTTACAGGAACAGTTAGCCTTGATCTTTAGACAGAGATACGAGTGAATAGAAAGAACATTGGGCATCTCTAGCATAGACTGAACAGAGCATGAAGATAAGGAACAAAGACCTTTTCGGGTAAGCTGTGGTTGGAGAGATCTGGACCTATGTGCTAAAAGAAGGCAGGACTACCTGTCTCAGCCTGACACCATCAGCACAGACAGGGTCATGATTCTGTCCACTGAGCTCTGAGTTTCTTCAGCAAGACCAGTCCATCATGCTCCTAGAGTAGCTGGTGCTTGAATGTGAATGAAGAGGAGGATTTGAGCAGCATAAAAGGCCATCTACAACTGCTTCACAACTTCTGTGCACCTAGACATATACCAGGTCCCCCCCCACAAAAAATGAGTCCCATGCCCTAGCTGCCAAGGTTCTTCCAGCAACATCTGCAAAGAGCCTCCTCCTAGAAGAATGCATCTTTCTGAAGCAGTCCACAGCAACAGACACAAGTGTAAAAGGATTCAACAAGTTCAATCCAACATGGGACTCTCTGGCAGACTATATTTACTCAGACCACCTCAGTGGGCTGCCCAAGCATACATGTATTGCAATTACCTTTCTTCCCTTGCCTGATTCTGCTTCTGTCCATCCATCCCTTCCACAGGCAGTGATTCCTTACACCTCACCAAAGCTTGTCTGGTCACCAAAGTAACTCTCACCTATTCCCAAAGGTTTAGTCTGTGGGGACCATTAAAAACCACCAAAGTCAGCCGGGTGGTGGTGGCGCATGCCTTTAATCCCAGCACTTGGGAGGCAGAGACAGGTGGATTTCTGAGTTTGAGGCCAGCCTGGTCTACAGAGTGAGTTCCAGGACAGCTATACAGAGAAACCCTGTCTCAGAAACTAAAAAAAAAAAAAAAAAAAAAAAAAAAAAAAAAAAAAAAAAAAAAAAAACCACCAAAGTCTCTGGCACTATATAGCAAGTATATAGTAAGAGGTAGACTAGTTCATGCAAAATAAATGCAAAAGCTTAATGAAAGAAGTAGGATAATGTTTCCTGGTCATGGATTGAAAATAAATTGTGTGTATATGTTCACTTCCCCAAATTGATCTGTAAATATAATGCATTCATTAAGCTGATTATGACATTTATGTAGAAAATCAAAAGGACAAATACATCCTCTCCTACACATGAAGGACAAGATACAGGAAATCATAAACTAGAAAGCCAAGAAACCTGGAAATAGAGACACAAACCACACAGAGCTCAGTCATACATGTGTGGACAGTTGATTCATGAAGAGTAGCAGCAGAAGGAATGGTTGTCTCAACAGGTTTGGCATCAACAGGCTTCTGTACATGAAACAGAAAAATTCTAACATTGATCTCATCACACACTCAGAATACTATTCTAGGTGGACTTCAGATTGAAATGTAAAGATTAGAGGGGAAATGTTCCATTAGATAAAATAGAAGATTTTATTCATAAATTTGAAATATGCAAATGGGTTTGGGCTACATAAGAAAAGTAACTGAACTGGAGACTGGGAACAAGCCAGCAACTTAGCATTCCTCCACAGTCTCTGGTTTGTTCTCATGCTTTGGTTTTCCTCAAAGATTGACTGTAACTTGTAAGTTAAGATAAACCTCTCCAGATGTCATACAGACCCTACAAGAACACAAATGCCAGTCCAGGCTACTATACCCAGCAAAACTCTCAATTACCATAGATGGAGAAAACAAGATATCCCATGACAAAACAAAATTTACACAATATCTTTCCACAAATCCAGCCCTACAAAGGATAATAGATGGAAAACATCAACATAAAGAACAAAACTACACCCTAGAAGAAGCAAGAAAATAATCTTTCAACAAATCCACATAAACCTTATTCCACCTATTACAATAAAAGCAACAGGAAGTGACAATTACTTTTTCATATCTTATCACATCATATCTTAATATGAAAAGTAATATTACCAACATATCCTAATCTATTGAAATCCAAAAATAGGAGGAATTAGAAATTTGTTGACTGCCATCCAATGGTCTCTCTAAGTTGGTAATTGGAGAAGTAAGTCCAATATTGTACAATGCCACAGGCCGATCTGGGCCTCCCTCAACCCGAGGGAGAAACAGGGTCCTAGTCAGGTCGACGAGGCGTAGGCGAAGAATGATGACAGAGACGATATATGAAGTATAGGATCTGAATGTATTTCTTAAAAATGGCATCAGACTTTTATAGTCATTGCAAAAGAGAAATGATAAATCTAGCAGCTCAGCAGTTAAGGTACATCTAAGACCACCTGAAACACACTGGGTCTAAAGCAGCAGCTATCTCCTCTGGACTGGTGCTGCATCCCCCGGGCCCAAGCACTCTGGGCCTGGGGGACTATGGACTGCATGAGTCTAAGTCCTAGCCCATCTAAGTTCTAGTTCTAGTCAGAGCACCAGTGCGAGTCCCAGCTCAAGTCCCCAAGTGCAAGTCCTAGTGTGAGTCCTCCTATACAAAGTGAAAAGCAGGCTTATATGGTATACAGAAAGCAAGGCAGATGACAAGAGTCACATAGGCAGGTGACAGTCACATCAAGGTCAGTGATCTTACTAACCAAGATCATGTATCCAGTTGTGAAGCGGGTGGAAGAGCAATGGTGCCCTCCCCGCTGCGGCTAATTTGGTATTCCTATGCTAATTCTCTGGTTCTGCTGGAGGCAAGGACTAGGAAGTTCCGACCTAACACTTCTAGCTAATGTCCTTGAGTGAGAGAAACCCTTCGATTACTCTCTAGTATGTAAAACATTTCTAACTATTGTGGGACTGCCCTAAGAAATGTACTTGACCTCTGTTGCTAGCTCTGAGGAAAACCTGTCTGGCAAGGCAGATTCCTTGAGAGAAATTCCAAGCTAAGGACAGCTTGGAGATAACTTAGGATAGGTTGGAAACATTGTGCTGGCCAGGAAACAATGCCCAATCTTAGCTATTTATGAATCATTTCTTGGGGTACCTTTATGTCTAAATAAGAGGGTGTGTTGACGATTGAAAAGACTAATCTGGAACACGTCTGAGTTAGGAGATGCCAGCGACTATCTGAATACCCAGAAGGCACAAGCTCCCTTTTGGGGCCATAACGCCTCTTGTCCTTGATCAGGCTTTTACCCCTGATACTGCAGACGTAACTGGTGTAAATGAGTGGGCGTAGCAGTGCAATCCATATACACTTTCAGCTTGTTTGTTCGTGGCAGTGTCTGGCTGTATACAACATAAGGGTCTTGAAATCTTGCTTATCCTATCTCAGCCTCTCTATTAGTAGTATTGTTTATTT
>NW_022196898.1:5086236-5086645 GCF_008632895.1 Mastomys coucha
AGAACAGCTTACATATTTTAAAAGTATTTATATACCCAAAAGAAATGTAGACAATTAAGTTGGGAGGGAGTTTGTAAGAGAACAACAAAGAGTGAGACTGAATACTTTGCTTGACATTTGTAACTCTTGTATCAAGTTTGAAGAAGAGGACTTTATAAGTTATTCTTTCTCTGGGATGAATGTTTTTCCAAATTATCACAGCCAATGAACCAGATTCTTACCCACACCTAATGTCTGTGCCACCCTCCAAGCAGAACCATTGTTCATTGAAACAGTTGGTGAATGACTTTATGGAAAGACTATCTAAATGCACACACCATTTCTTAAATGAATGTAACCTATTCTTTGTGGGCTGAGAATAAAGTCACTCACTCAAGTCAAATAGCTTTGACCATAGCAGGAAGTCTGT
>NW_022196898.1:5086968-5094823 GCF_008632895.1 Mastomys coucha
ACAAAACAAACAAACAAACAAAAAGACTTTATATATTTATGTTCATTTAAGAAAACACTAGTAGTGATATATTATTTTGAAATATTCAGTTAATATATTTGAAATTATTTAAAATTTATACTGAGAAAAGTGTATGAATTTTCAGTATTGCCATAGACAAGCATCTACATAAGACTGTTAAATTGATTGTTGTTTTATATCAAACAACTTTTATAATACTCATTTTTATTGTTAGAATATTTTATAAATTTTAAAGAATATGACAAAAAAAGATATTGTAGGTATTGAAGCAGGGGTCTCTGGGAGGAGTTGGAGTACAAAAGGGTAACAAGAATGTGATTTAATTCTATTTACTTAAAATATGTTTTTAAATGTTAATAAATTCAGATAAATTGAAATCATGTAACTTTTCTCATCATAATGCAATAAAACAAAAAGAAACAGAAAAAAAAAGATAAACTCTCTCCTCTCTGAGTTGTTTCTGGTCATGGGGTTTATCACAACAACAATAAGCAAACAAGGACAGACTGTGACATACCACATGTGCACACACACATGAGCATACTCATGTACTCACACACATAAGCACACATGCACATGCACACATACAACCACAGAAGCAGGAAACCTAAGAGCTCAAAACTGAACACATCCTAAATAAACATTTATGGTAGAACAGACAAAAGATGTCATTCATATGACTGGATATTCTCTGTGGTGGAAAATGGCAATTGATGGACCTTAGAATTAAATGATATATCTTAGAAACTTAATTTTGGATAAAATGTTGGCTAGAGTGCATATTATTGTGTTTTATAAAAAAAAGAAAGAAAGAGAGAGAGAGAGAAAGAGAAAGAGAGAAAGAAAGAAAGAGACAGAAAGAAAGAAAGGACTAGGATATGTTTTTAGAAGCACAGTATGGTGAGGTGGAAGAGGATGCTTCTGCAGGCCCATGCTGAGGCATCCCTTCCCCCTGAGGTACCAGTCACATGGCACATATTGTACAGAATAGAGTTTATTTAGGGCATGTGAAGGGGAGTTGAGGAGGGAGTAGAGACAGAGAAAGGAAGAGAGGGGGAGAGAGAAGAGGAGAGAGAAAGAGAAGAGGCCAGCCAAGAACACCTGGAGAGAAAGAGGGGAGGGAGAAAGGGCAGGGAGAGAAGGGACAGAGAGTAAGAGAGCAAGGAGGGACCAAACAGCCCCTTTTATAGTAAGCCAGGAATTATCTGGCTGAAGCGAGGTAACTGTGGAACTGTGGGACGGAGCCTAGAAGGAATGCTAACACATACTGTATGGTTCCAGGAGAGAAGGTAGGAGGAGAGAAGCAGTGACCATGAGGAAAACAAAATGAGAACTCGGGATACTGCTAAATGCTCTACCTCTAACATGTGTGGAGGAGTGTGAGGGTATTTGTTCATGCTCATCTGCGGAACTGGGTGTCTACCCTCTGCATACTTACTTTGAAAATAGTTATAGATCTATGTGGCTGGAGAGCTGGCTCAGCTGGCTGCTGCAGAGAACCTGAGTTCAGTTCCCAGTACCCACATGGTAGCGCACAACCATCCTATGACTCTAGTTCCAGGGAATCTTATGCCCTCTTCTGGTTTCCATAGGCACCTGCACGTAGTAATGTACATATATATAATCAGGTATGCATATCTCTGTGTGTGTATGTATATATATATATATGATTTTAATATGATTATAAAAAAATTTAAATAATCTATATACCCGGTTCCATTACAAATAAAACATACCACATATCTCTTGAATTAATGTATGTTCAGTTCAACAGATGATCATGAGCAAACACCCTTACATTCTTCTACACTTGTTGTGAAGTAGTGTACTTACCAGTATCCCAAGGTCTCATCTCCTATTTCACTTGCTGTGCATCTGAATGGGAGCTCTGGTCCCAGGCATTTGCCAGAGAGCCCTGTAAGACCCTGGGCTGAGACCACTAGTTCTTTGGCATTTCTACACTGGCCTACTTGCCTCCCTTGCTTTACAGAGATTTTCCTGGCTCTCTGGGGTGACAGAGACAAACACTTTTACTTCTAAGATAATATCCTATATGATACTTTGCTTTACTTTCGGTACTAACCTAAAACAGTCCTTGGCCTCCTCAGTTTTGAGTGAGAAGCTTTTCAGTTCTACATTTACAAGTTTCTCGTTTTTTTGAGTGGGAGCAGCCTGGCCAACACCACAAACCTAAATATTTTTGCTAGTACAAGTACCATCCGTTGTAGACGCGTTCTCTACAGAGGGAAACCTGGCTTCTCCCTGCTCAGGTCTGGCCAAGTAGACAGTCTGCCAGGCTTACCATGAAAGATCAGCTTTCCGACAACAGCATGAGGAATATTTCCCATCCAGGGCTGAATGACTCCTGACAAGAGGTTGCAGGTTTGGCAAGACACCACCGGGATGCAGCCAAGCCAAACACGGAGTGGAAAACTCTATTCAGCTCTATACCAGAGTCAGGTCCCCGGGGCTGGCTCACATGTGCGACTGTCTCTGGTTTGTAATGAGACACCAGCACATACTGTACAGAGGATGTACCTCAGCCAGGTGAGGCAGGCATGGTGGGACCCGCAGAACAGTTCCAGCCTAACCAGAATAGAACACCTGATGCTGGAGATGCTTACATGGCTCTGGAAGATACCTGGGGCAGAAGTATTGTTGCAACCCATGTGTCTGAGTGCTTTTCCTTTTAAGCAAGGGAAGATATCTCAGAAGCAAATAAAAAAACTACGAAGGGAAAAGTCCACTCAGCTCACGTCTCCTACGAGACACTACCATCTGCCTTCAACCTCCCTGTGACTTGGGTGCGAGCTGGCGGTAGGAACAGCATTCCTATCTATCTCACAGAGAGACAAATAACTCTTCATCTGCAACCTTTGAGGGGGCATTTATACAAGTATTACATCAAGCTTTGTTTATTTGTTTTAAAAAAAGAAATCTCTAAAAGGCGCAACGGACAGGGCTCTGTAAGCTGCCTCCAATAAGCAACTTTACATAGAGAAAGACCTGACTCACTGCACTTAAACCTCAACTTGCCACAACTTTGATACCACTTCCCTAAACATGAATAACTGAGGGTTGTGAGTTCACAGCTCTTGATTTTTCAAAGCAAGGAGTATTTATCTATGATGCATGCAACTGGAGGTGGTGAGCATGTGCGCACGTGCACACACACACACACACACACACACACACACACAGAGCAAGGGCAGCTGGAGGTGGTATCCATGCATGAACACAGAAAGTGCAGCACAAGACACTGTCTAAAAAAGTGGAAAGTTGCACATTATGACAGACTTCACTAACCAACTGAAGACGTCAAAAGCCCCTACCTGTGGTAATATTAACTTTAAAAGTTATTTAGATTTCAAAGGAATATATGTTTATTGATTGGTATCTCATGCACTGGTATTTCTGTGAGTAATCACAACTGTTAATCCCTAGTGTTCAAATACATCTGGGTATATGTGCTGACGAAAAGAAAATATCTCATAATCGGTAGCACATTTTTTCCAACTAACATGCTAATGTTCACTTGACTAAAATTGTGTCCGATCTACACCTCATCATGAAAAAGCAAGAGAGGAACATACCACCATGTTGAATGTCAGAGTAACAAAGACACCCCTTTGCCATCCGTCCTTTTGTTTGCTTGGGGCCTCACATCATCCTACTTTGTGGTTCTGTTTCTCACAATCACCTTGGTAAATATTCAAAAAGCCTGCTCTCCTCATACCTGGCATCCTAGGCCAGCTCAATGGCCCGAGTAGAACTCGGACTTCCTTCTTCTCATTACTGTGGTGGCAATGGTTTAAGTCTTCAATCTTCTTAAACTTTGAGAAGATCATGACAGACTCAGAAAACTCAATGGTATAAATGTTCAAATCTTTTTCCTTTCATAGCAATTCCTTAAGATGTGTGTGGCCATTTTGTAGCCTGTATCATTCTGTCTAAAACTCATGAGAGTTCTAAAATACACGATGTTCTGCTCTGACCATGTAAATGCAGGTACTGAAGCCAGAACCACAATCTACACTTCTGGTCCCCAGGACAGAAAATTTTGGCATTCCATCTGCTCTGAATGTATGAGAAAAGAAAGGAATCAAAGGAAGGAATTAATTATTAATTCTTTGAGAATTTTATACAATGTATTTTTATTACATTCGCCTCCCTCTCTTAGCTCTTTCCAAATTCTCCCCACCTCCCTACCACACATCTCTCTCTCTCTCTCTCTCTCTCTCTCTCTCTCTCTCTCTCTCTCTCTCTCTCTCTCTCTCTTTCTCTTTCTCTCTCTCTCTCTCTGAAGTTCTCTTTCCCTCCCTCCTTCCCTCCCCACTTATTCCAGTTTGTGTTGGTCATCTACTCCTGGGACTCTACATACATTTGAGTACAGATACCACCAGAGGCCAAAAGAGGGCATCCAATCCTCTATAACTACAGTTATAGGTACCTGTCTAGAATGCCAGGAATCAAATTCAGGTCCTCTGCAAGAAGAGTATACCCTCTTAACTGCTGAGCCATGTTTCGAGCTCAAGAGAGAAAAAAATGTTGATGGGGAGAAGGGAACAGAGGCATAAAAGTGATTGCTCCAACCTTGAAGGAATGCACTCTAAGCTCAGATGCACTTTTAACATTCAAATGAGCAGCACTAACAGAGAGACTCTGGAGGGGAAGATCTGGGTTAAAACACAGTTTGAAGCAGATCCCAGACAGCTCTGCACTAGAGCTACTTGTAACTGGCCATTTTTCTCTCTTCCATAGTCAAACTAGAAAAATAACGATAGAATATGAGTGCGTGGTAAGACTTCTGAGAGGCACAGCAATCTGAAAGATGCCTGTGGGGCAGGGAGAGGCAGTTATTGGAGTAATGGAGGAGGGAGGCCTGGAAGTTGATTATAACTGAAAGCCAAATCATTAGCCAATTTACCAATCTCCTGCAAGCATGCAAGCTGTGAAGCAAAGTGACCAGCAAGTGACCTGAACTACTTGACACTGGATCCCAGAACCCCTCAGTTCATCAAAAAAACCCTCGAGATACCCTCCCAGCTTCATATTCTGTTCCTCAGTCTACGGTCTCAGTGTTCTGTGATGTTATCCAAACTGAGCTCACACTCATACTGGTTTTCAAAACTATTTTAAAGTACTAATACTTTTTTAATCCAAAAAAGAAAAGAAAACCCTACTTGTGAGGCTGCAGAGATGGCTTAAGGGTTAAAGGCACTTACTGCTTTAGCAGAGGACCTAGGTTCAATTCCCAGCATCCACACGGTAGCCCAAAATCATCTGCAACTCAAGTCTCAAGGGATATAATGCACTCTTTTGGCCTCTGTGGGCACTGCTCACATGTGGTAAACATAAATACCTTCAGGTACACAGGAACATACATACACATAAAACTAAATAAATATGTTTTTAATTAATTCAGTAAACTCCCAAGAGTAGATGACCAACACAAACTGGAATTAGTGGGGAGGGAAGGAAGGAGGGAAAGAGAACTTCAGAGAGAGAGAGAGAGAGAGAGAGAGAGAGAGAGAGAATGAAGTTGTGTGGTAGGGAGGTGGGGAGAATTTGGGAAGAGCTGAAGGGGGAAGTGAATGTAATGGAAATACATTGTATAAAATTCTCAAAGTGTTAATACAAGAATTTTTTAAAGAATAAAAATATAATTTGGATAACATGTCCATCCTGTATATAAGGATGTATTTGAATATAAAATACACCCATATGTATTTTATATTCAAAAGCTATTCCTTACATATAAGTTACACTAACTGGAAGTATCCACAACCTGAAATCTTTGTAAGTATCTCTATAAGTGTCTTACTGTGTGCCACTTAATAATCTTTATAAGATTATTAAAAAATGTGACATTTGGAGCTAGAGAGCTGAATTTCAAAATGTGTCTCTTTACTCCTTTAGGGAAGCTACTGGTTTCACGCTCCTGAAGATGCAACTCAGTTGGGAGAGTGATTGGTTGGCATTGACAAAGTCCTAAGTTCAGTCCTCAGCACTACATTAAAAAATAGTTATGGTGGCACACTTCTGTAACCTAGCACTCAGAAAGTGGAGGCAGAGAATTGGATGTTCAGGATCATCTCAGTGACAATGCAAGGTCTTGGCCAGGCTAGCTAAAAAAGAAAACAAAAACAAAAGCAAAACCTTGAATAATAATAATAATAATAATAATAATAATAATAATAATAATAATATAGTTTCTACTTTATATGGTTATCAGTAATATGTTAATATATAATAATATTAAAATGAGTTAGTACATTTAATGCTTTTAAAACATTTTCTGGTCCACAGTAAGTACTGAACAAATAACTCTTACTGGCATTATCTTAACTCACTCAAGGAGGCTTGCTTCCTTAGCATTCAGTAGCTGTCTATTCAGTAGCTGTTTTGCCAATGAGTAACATGCTACTTTAAAATAACTCTTATATACTTATGATAGGCAGCTTATGTGAGCATCATCTTGCAATAATTGGGTATCAATACAATGTCTTGCTCCTAAGTGTCTGTAATGATCAGAATGAGAAATGCTCTCCTCTAAGATCAGATACTTAAGGCTTGGTCCCCAATAGATGGCACTGTCTGGGGAGGTTATGGAACTTCTAGATGTCAGCCTTGCTGAAGGAGGTTTATCACTAGGGGTGGGCTTTTGGGGTCTACACTCTATAGCTTGTTTAGAATACACTACGTCCTATCCTCCCTCTCTGCTTCCTGATGCAGATGAAATGTAATCTCCTGGGTTCCTACTCCTGCTGGAATGCCATGCCTTTCCGATCATTATGACTTCTAGCCCTCTGGAACCATAAGTGAAACTAACTATTTTTCTTTAAGTTGCTTTTGTTACTTTAAGACATCAAAGAAAAGTAGCTAACACAGTAGTCTACTTAATCCTCGATACCTTGTGGTTGCAATCAACCTATAACAGATGTCATTGTGTGTTCATATACTTCTATTATAACTTGGCTTAGTCCTTTATCTGAGAAGTAACTCAAACACCAGTCACCAATTACTGCTTATCTTTTCCCCTTTTACATTCTTAGAGATATTCAGACATCTATCTCCACAGACTGCCCATTGCTATTCCTCGGTCCCCTCCCCACATTTTCTTTTAATGTGGGAGAAAGATAAATAAATCTTAGATGTACGTGGTTTCATGCACACCAAGTGTGTTGGTTAATTTTTATGTTAACACAAGTTAGGCAAGAGGAACTCTCAATTAAAAAAATATGCCTCGTTATAACTGGCTTATAGACAAATCTGTCAGGCATTTTCTTAATTAATGATTGATGAGGGAGGGCCCATTGTACTGTGGACAGTGCCACCCCTGGGCTTGTGGTCCGGTGGGATATAATGAAGCCAGCTGAGCAAGCCATGAGGAGCAAGCCAGGAAGCAACATTCCTTTATGGCTTCGCTCCAGCTCTTCTCTCCAGGTCCCTGCCTCGTCTTCCCTCAACTGACACGATTCAGGATATGTACACCAAACAAACCCTTTCCCCTGCATTGCTTTTAGTCACAGTGTTTCGTTTCGACATTTCCAGCACTTTTAGTGGCCAACATAGTCTCATTGTAAAAATATGTAATCAATGTAAAAAATAATTTTAGCTGACATTGTAAAGTCTCTTGGAAAATGCACATATATTTGAAAAATAGATTTTCCTGTGGTGCTTTTCTGTTTATTTGAGAAGTCCTTTGTGTGTAGCCAAGGTAAGGCTAATTAATGATTTTTTTTTTCATGTCCAAAAGAAACTCAAGGATCAGAAGCTCATTTTTAGATATTTGGGCCATGCTCTCTCCCTGTTGCTCTTTTTCCATCTCTCA
>NW_022196898.1:5094892-5131322 GCF_008632895.1 Mastomys coucha
CCCCACCATGGATATACCCTCGCACCTTAAAAGAAGCTCTCAGACTCACAGGCTTAAAAGAAGTTAGCCAAAGAGAAAAGGAAGAGGTCCTCTCAAACCTTGGTTTCTCTTTGGGTCATCAAAGACTCTGAGCCTTGGGTCACCTCCAAACACCTGCATGGACTCGGAGAGCAAGAGCATATTTGTGGCTCTTCAACCAAGTGCTTCTTCATGAAATAAACAGTATTTTCCCCATACATCTTCTTCATTGAAATGCCATGCTTTGTCACTAAACAAGGATGCATGCAAAGGTATTAGGTATTAGAAGGTATTAGAAGTCAAAGTGCTGGAGAATTATGCTTCCTTGTAGTCGTGAAAAGTCCACATATGTACATGTGCTCCCAGAATTTAGACAGTTGACATATACAACTGTCTTCTACAAAAATAAACAGCCAAGAATATTTAGAAAAACACTGCAAAGAAATAATTTCAAAAAATATACAAGCTGGGCCTTGGAAGAAGGTTGAGTGGTTAAGAGGTCCTCCCACTCTTCCCCATGGTAGCTCACAACTGTCTATGACTTTAGTCTCAGGAGAGCAAGTGCTCTCTTCTGGCTTCCAAGGCACCTGTACTCACACGTACATACTCTACACATAAACACATACATAGATGGGGCTGGAGAGATGGCTTAGCGATTAGGAGCACCAACTGTTCTAGAGGTCCTGAGTTCAAATCCCAGCAACCACATGGTGGCTCGCAACCATTTGTAAAGGGATCTGATGCATGTGTCTGAAGACAGTGACAGTGTACTCATGTACATTAAAAAATAATAAAATCCTAAAAAAAAGAATTTATAAAAAACACACACAGGCTGGCGAGATGGCTTAGCAGGTAAGAGCACTGACTGTTCTTCTGAAGGTCCTGAGTTCAGATTCCAGCAACCACATGGTGGCTCACAACCACACGTGATGAGATCTGATGCCCTCTTCTGGTGCATCTGAAGACAGCTACAATGAATTACACCAGAGCGAGCGGGCCGGAGCTAGCAGGGCTGGAGAGCAGCCACATACATGATGGCTCACAGCCATCTGTACAGGTACAGTGTACTCATACACATACAGTAAATAAAATAAATCTAAAAAAAACACATACATATACACATAATTAAATCTATTAAAAATTCTGAGGAGACTTTTATCTTGGGCTGGACTAGCACTCCTACAAGAGTGGAGTGCGAGAAGGGCCTCCACAGGTAACGACCCTGTACACTTGAGAACTGTGAATGAAAGCTAGACCTGGGGTATGGACATTTTAAGGAAATGTATGGAAATGACTGGGGGCAGGGTACTTGGGGATGATATTTTAAAACTCTGCTGCTATAGAAGCAGGGCTAACTCGTCAGCAATAAAGTTGAGCTACATGGATAAGGCATTTTCAAAAGTTAATAAGTGAGTTTACCCTTTCTTCCTCCAACTTCTGAAATGACTGCAGGATGAGAGGAGAAAGAAAAAAAGATGTTTTTTATTGCTTGTGGATTCAGAGATGAGTCCTCGGTATCTGGTGTTCATGAACTTCCTAATAATGGGTCCTCAAACTGAAAGATCACTACAGTGGGAACTAACACAGAGACCCACAACTGGCCACTGTGCCGAGAGAGAGCTACTGGAACTATCGACCCTAAGTGTGATGTCTCCATCCACCCGAACCCCTCAAGGTTCAGGGATCTATATGGAAAGACTGTGAGAGCCAGAGAGGGCGAATGAAACCCAGGGAACAGCATCTTCCAGACACAGCGGGACGGATGTGCATGTGAACTCAGAGTGTGGCAGAAGTACAAAGCCTGTACAGGTTCAAACCAGACAGGGTCCCAGCTCAGAGAGGAGGGAGTGGACACAAGCTCCCACACTTAAGTGAGAAGACATCTGTAATTGATTCTTGCGGGCAAAGGAAAAAATCTGTTTTCTCCAATGGAGTTTCACTGGGTATATCAACCACACTGCAGGGCAGGCCCCACGTCAGGAGTAGTTGTCAATACAAAAGGAACTGAATGCTACTGTTTACTTTTTTGTTTCATTTTGCTTTGTTTTGGAATTTTTATCTTATTGCTTATTTTGGATTGTTTTGTTTTTGTTCTTTTTTGTTTTGGAAGGAGGGAGAGATAGAGAGAGAGAGGCCTTTTGTTTGGTTTTATTTCTTGTTTGGGGGGTTTTGAGTTGTTTTTAAAGAGAATGAGTGAGCATAAAGTTGGTTGGATAGGATCTGGGAGAAGCTGGGAGAGGAAAAAGCATGGACTATGTAAATAATAGTTAAGTAAGCTGGCCTGCTTCCCTCTAAGTCAGCATGTACACATCCTGCCTAAAGCACAAGCCTTGGAAATTCACCAGAGTTAGAGAAAATTTCCTTTGATGATGCACTGCCCTGGGGAACCCAATGATAACCACTGCTTGCAGGCCTTTCCCAAACCCTTATACAGATAATCTATGGATCCAAACCAATGCAAAGTCTGAATTGTAAGAAAGCTGGCTTCTCATTGTGCTGTAACTATAATTCTCTAAGAAGCTGCCCAAGGTGTCCTAAAGATGCAGGAGCCTTTAGGCTAAATGGGCTTTAATTGTTCCCAGAAGGTGCCCAGATGTTCTGGCACATCTCCCCTGGTTTCCTTCTACCACACTACTTCCCAAATGATTCAAACACAAATCCCAGTGCCAAGCAAGTCCAAGGGTGCCTGAGCCCCCCAAACCTTCTGCACCTCTGCTACTATTCTACTACTAGAAGTTTGCCAATTCAGCAAGGTTGGATCCAGCCTTCTCTGGAGGTGCACTTAACCAATGGCTCCAGAACACAGAATCTAACATTCACTGTTCCACCATGACTGTTCTTCCTGCTTTTTGCCCACTGAGTATCTGTGAAAAGTTCACCATCTACCAAGAGCCAGGTCAAAAACACACTAACTGTCCCTAGCTTGATAAATCCAAAGAAGGCATCTTGCTCTCAAAGGACTTTGCCAACCACTTTTTTTTTTTAAAATCTCACTATATCTAAAACAGAGACCGTGAGACTAAGTGTGAATTAAACTGTAAAGAGGAGAAACATTTAAATTAAGACCAAATTGTACACCAAGGCAAACAAAATCTCAATTATGAACAGGAACCATTCTAGAAACAATGCCCTCTGAAGCAGTAGTAACCAACATGTACTTTCTTCTCTGTACCCAGAAAACAATGGGAAAATGTTCCGGAAGTGCCATGGAGCCCAGGGACACATCTACTTAGGTGTCTAGTCTACAGAAAGGCTGGGTCCAGACCCTTGGGAAATCTATTGCTCTTAGAGTCTACCTTTCCTCTATCGGCATTTCTAGTTTATAGATTCATCCCCTTTGGATTTTGAACCTTAGTGGAAGCTTTGAGAAAGATATTTAGATGTTCAACTGAAACAATCACACCCTAAAAAGCAGCCAAGTAAAATAAACTAGGGAATTTTCTGATTAAAAAAAGAAAAAAAAAACTTCAAAGAAATTGCAACCAGATGGTTCCCTTCAACCATTGATTTATTTGTTCTGAAATGTGAACAAGAGGAAGCAGGCTATAGCAGAAAGATTGGTTTAGACATACTGAGGGAGGGAGATAGGGAAGGAGGAGGGAGGAGGGAGCCAATTTTGTAGAGTATTTTAAGGGTTGGTCTCTATAAATGCATTGACTTTTAGAACTTAAGGTCTCAATAAATCTTGGCCAAAGGTCAAAATTAGAGTAGCAGTTGGGGCAGAAAGAGATGTAGGGTTTAATGTCATCGCTGATGAAGGATATCTGAGCAAGTACACTTAGTGTGCAGAGCTCTGGTATTAGTAATGGGCCCTACTGCAACAGTGACTAGACTTCATTACACTCAGAATTCACCCTTTTTCTCAGTCATAAAAAGAAACTGAGCAAGTCTATTATCCCATTGAGAGGCATAATGGATTTTAAGATTCCTTTTAACTTTCAAATCACCCAACTACAACAAGACACAAATAGCCTTTTTAAAGAATATTGTTAGGGGTATTATTGCTGTGATGAAACACCATGACCAAGGTATATTTGGCTTATACTTCCATATCATTATTCATCATGGAAAGAAGTCAGGTCAGGAACTCAAACAGGGCAGAAACCTGAAGGTAGGAGCTAAAGCAGAAGCCATGGAGGAGTGCTGCCAACTGGCTTGCTTCCCATGGCTTGCTCAGCCTAGACCACCAGCACAGGGACAGCACCTCCATGGCTTGCTCAGCCTAGACCACCAGCACAGGGACAGCACCTCCACGGCTTGCTCAGCCTGGACCACCAGCACAGGGACAGCACCTCCCACAGTGGGCTGAGCCCTCCCTCATCCATCATTAATTTTAAAAAGACTCTACAGGCTTGCCTACAGGCCAATCTTATGGAGGTGTTTTCTTAATGGAGGTTCCCTCCTCTGAGATGACTATAGCTGTGTCAAGTTGACATAAAACTAGCCGGCAGAGCTATTAAACCATGGGTCATGCTGCTCTGGCTGAGAAGGAAGGCCACCTTCCCCTCTAAAGAACCAGAGCCTTCGCCATCAGATCCAAGGAGAAGGAAAGGATTGGAGAATGTGTTTCGAGAGAGTGGTGCTCTGTACAGTTGGAACATTGGTGTTTTGGTGTGAGGTGGGAATTTCAAATGGGAAATGGGCTTAACGACCATCTATATTAGCTAATAAAGTCAATATAGGAAAAAAGAATAGGATACATGCATAGGGAAATTTAACAGGGACTGTAGGCTCAGTTTTCAAAACTTACTTTAATTGGGCTTCTTAATACTTCAACCTCCCTTTCAGCCCACCTACCATAAGTAGGGGAAAAGGAAGGTTAGTAGGAAATGGGGTTGTGTACCTGTTAAGAAGTAGTCCTTGGGGCAATTCCAATCTTTGTTGTCAATATGTTTTGTTGCCCAAAACATCAAACATGAATGATTAGTGGCAGTCCAGTCCAATCAGCAATCACCAAACACAAATCAGTAGCAGCTGCTCAATCCAGAAGAAACCAGAAACCTCGAGGTTCCACCTGATAGGTATGAGTCCAAGGAAGTGGCATGAAGCAGCTGGAAAACCATGAGAAGTTCCTTCATGCTTTTCTCTCTATGAAGTCATGACATTCAAAGATCAGTGGATATCAGTGAAATATTGCAAGGTGAACCAATGCAAGAGTATCATTTGCTGTCTGTTGGGTTCTACTTATTCTCTTTCTAAATATCATGAGTCCCCTAAAATGTCTGCTTCAGCAAAATATCCCCTCACATGTCTGCTTCGGCAAAACATTCTCTCATAAGACAGTTTCCAGAATAAATATCACATAACACATCTGAGTCTCCAACGAAACCAGAAATTTCCACTTCAAGGGACTTTGGGAAAGATTAAAAGGAAAGCAAAGGAAGGAATGGAATTGAAGAGAGCTAACCATGCACTACAAATGGCTGTTGCTCTGGAAGATGTGGTAAGTGATCATGGCCACTGTTGAAATGCATGTAGGCTGGGCAGCTGGTGCTGGGTGTCACTCACTGCTAGCCTAGCATGAAAGAGGCCCAAGCTTCATTCCAGAGACAAAAACAAAAGATGTCTTGCTAATGAGCAGTCTACACAGCTAGATAAGCTCTCTCCACTCAGATTAAAACACGTGCTTCCCCTTACAACACAGTTCACACAGTCACTGCAGGAACAAGAATCTGCTACTATAACTTGGATAAATTTATGTCAACAACCCATATGTTAAAAGCCTGGTCACCAAAGTGGTGTTATCAGAAGGTCCTGTGGATATTCAAAGGTAGCATCTACAGCTGTGGACATGACTTGGAGAGTAACTCCCTTGCTGTACAGGCATAAGTACCTGAGTTTGGGTCCTCAGCACCCATGTAAAGATAGAGGTGCACCTCTGTACCCCCAGTGCCGAGGAGAGACAGATGCAGATCCCCTGGGCTTTCTGACTGGCCAGCCTAACCAAAACGGTGAGCTCCACCTTTAGGAAGAGACCTTATCTCAAAAAATAAGGCTGGACTGAAGAGAGGGTGTCTCACTCAGGGTTTGTATTCCTGCACAAAGCATCATGACCTAGAAACAAGTTGGGGTGGAAAGAGTTTATTCAGCTTACACTTCCACACTGCTGTTCATCAACAAAGGAAGTCAGGACTTGAACTCACACATGGTAGGAGCCTGGAGGCAGGAGCTGGTGCAGAGGTCATGGAAGAGTGCGGCTTACTGGGCTTACTGGATTGCTTGGCCTATCTTTTTATAGAACCCATGATAGGCCCTCCCAGTAATTGAGAAAATGCCTTAGAGCTGAATCTCACAGAGGCATTTCCTCAACTGAGGCTCCTTCCTCTCTGATGATTCTAGCTTGGGTCAAGTTGACACACAAAACCATCCAGTACAGATGGCTACACAGTTAAAAGCATATTCTATTCATACAAAAGACCCAAATTCAGTTGTAAACATATCTGTTGGGTAGCTCACAACCACCTTTTCTGGCCTCTGTAGGCACCACATTTACATGCACACACACACACACACACACACACATACACCACACCACACACATACATGCACCACATTTACACACAACACACACACACCCATATAACACACACATGTACCACACTGACACACCACACACACACACACACACACACACACACACACACACACACACACACACGAGGAAGTCTTCGGGACAGTGAGCATGGAATCTATGTGGAGTGTGAGATCCCAGTCTTGGTCTCTGTCATCCTCTGCTTAGCTGTGGTAAAAGTGGATTTCTCTGCTATGCATTCCTGCAGCCCTCACCACAGAACCAAGGCATGGAGACACCTGAGATTGGGGGATGACCTTCAGAATCACTTGCCAAAATTAATCTTCTCTTTTTTTCAGTCGATTGTCTCTGGCAATTCATGATAGTAATGTTCAAGGACTAAGACAATGCATTATGCAGGCAAAGATTCAGCAAGACACTGAGAATCCCCTAAATATCTCAAATGATGATGGGGAGAACCTTCCCCTGCCCCCTCATTTTGAAGGACAAAATAAGTATGAGGGAGGTGGCGTGGATCCTACACCACTGAGTCAAAGAGGAAACAGAGCTAAGTTTAGGGGCAAGTCTCTAGACACAGGTGTAGCTATATGCTTACCTGAGTCATCAAGTTACCTAATGCCTTGATATCTGTTTTCAAACCTACACAATCGACATATAAATTGGCAGGAACTTCAGAGAACCTACACCAAGAATTTAGTTCGTTAATGTGTATAAGGAATATGGCAGCATATCTATCATATAGAAACCACTCATTATGTAACCCAATTTCTAGTTCAAAGCTGAGAATCATCACTGGTGCTCCAGAATATTCCATGACCCCATTGGTCCAAAAAAAAAAATTTACAAAAAGCAAAAATCTTGTCTTACCTGTTGAGTAAGGGACTGTTTCTAAGCTCCTTGCCCTTCTCCTGTTAGAATTATTCTCTAAAATATGTCTACACAATGGAGTTCAGAAATAGTGTACAAACTTTGGAGCCAGGCAACCACCCCAGAGCCATCAGTGGTATGTCTGCTGTTAAAGTCACTGTCACAGAGAGAACACTATTTTGCCTGAGAGTCAGTATCCACTCATTAGGTAAGCCCATCTTCCTGTCCACAGCAAAGATGACTAGAGAGCAAGCAGACAGCAGGGCTTCCTAACCTGAGCTACAAGCCCTGGCACTGCATCCTGTCGTTGCATCCATTTTTAGTTATTTTTCCCCTCTTGGGACTTCTAACTTGGCTCTTGGGATGATGCTCCTTGACTTCTGCTCTACGGTATGCCAAAGCCTTTGGGGATGACCCTGGACCTCTTTAGATTCGAACTCTCTCCAATCACTGCAGTTTAATTTGGCATATAAAAGAGGAGGCTACTTCCTCTTCCACTATATCTGCAAACGTTCCCTCTGCAAGTCAGAACTCAAAAGGCTTGCAATAGGCCAATGTGATGTGCCAGTTATTTACCACAGGCCAAAAGTCAAGTCTTGGTCCTCAGAGGCTCTACACATAGAAGAAGCCTTGCAAGTTTGGTGTCCTTGTCTGTTAGATATTGGCAGTAGGTGGTGTAAGCAGGGAGTGAAGAGTCTGAGGAACAGAGCAGACCCAACACGGGCACACAGAATCACACAAATTGTGGGTGTGGCACACGCTGGCATGGTTCTCAAAAGGAGGCAGTATTACTGCCAGTCACCAACTGTGACTGTCACAGCAACTTCAAGCAGGTGTTGTATTTAACACAAATCACCACCTGTGCATGCATCTACTTTTGATGAAATTTAACTCTTTGAGTCTCAGAAACTCTACCTCCTCCTGCAGAATATCCCTGCAAATCACAGGCCGCCAAGATAAGAACACTCCCAAAGCACTGTCCCACAACCATGAAGTCACTACGAGGGTTAGTCAAGGCTCTGGAGAGAAGCAGAGCCGATAAGATACACTAAGATAATAAGAGAGGGCTTTGCTCTGAGGGCTTGGCTCACACAATTAGAACACCAGAGAGCCCTTTTGATCTTGTACCTGCAAGCCAGAGCCTGAAGAGAGCCAGCTCAGGCCCAAAGATCTAAGATCTCAGGAGAACTCAGGGAGTCTGTGTTATATATAAATCCCAGTCCTAGACTGAAGACCTGAGAATTTGGGAGGGGAGGCAAGTGACAATGCAAATCCAAGAATGTAAGAACCATGAAGCAAAGCAAAGGAGGTTGGGAGGGGCCGGGGGCCAGCAGGGAGAGTAGATTGGGGCTCAGAGGTACTTGACACTTCTGTGAGAGAGAGGCTGGGGATGGGGCAGAGACCAGTCCACAGGGCAACAGGAAGGTTCAACTGAGGCTCACTTCTTTAGGTTTTGTTTGTACTTCTTCCCTTGAGAGCTCCAAAGTCAGTGTAAACATCAGTCAAGGAAAATGGAATATAAACAAAGCAAAGGAGTCGGCTGCCACTCTGGAGGCTTGACTCCTTTTATCATTGAAGTTGCTTGTGCCCACAATGCTGCCATAGTAAAGGAGTTTGCAACCACAGGAAATTAAAAGCCTTGGCATTTTTACGTTTATTAGCATGCTATGTTCTCATCCACCATTTTATTTCATCTCATCATGCTTTCCATGACTTCAGATTTTTTTATGATTTTTTTTTTTTTAGTAAAAAAGTTATTTTCATAGTATACTCTAATTATGGTTTCCTCTCCTTCATCTCCTCCCAGATCTTCCCCACCTCTCCTTCTTCCAGCCCCAACACTCTTCTAACTTCATGCCATCTTTCTCTCTCTTAAGAAACCAAACAGGCAAATTAAAAAGTCAACAACAACAACAAAAAAAAAATCATAAAAAACAAACCAAACAACAAAGGAAAGAAAGATAAAAAGAAAGAAAATTAAGGTATACACATGTGGTGGCACACACATATAAATAAACAAAACCCATAAAAAACACAAAGTCAGAAACCATTATATACAAACAAAAGACCAGTCACGTTAAAAAAACAAAACAAAACAAAACAAAACAAAAAAAAACTCGAGTTCATTTTGTGTTGGCCATCTACTGCTGGGCATAGGGTGGGACCAGTGAGACTCTATGGGTAAACACTCATTTTTTTTTTTTTTTTTTTTTTTTTTGTGAGCAGTTATCAGTTGGAGATAGCTTCTTGGTTAGGGCTGGGAGACAATGTCCAATTTTCTCTCTCAGCACTGGGACCCTGCCTGGTTTGGGCCTGTGTGGTCCCTGTGGGTGATGCCACAGCTTCTGTCAGTTCTTATGCACATCAGTCCCATTGGGTCTGGGAGACTCTGTTTCCTTGGTGTCCTCCATCTCCACTGGCTCTTACACTCAGTCTTTCTGCCTCCTCTTCTGCAATGGTTCCCTGAGCGCTGAGGGGAGGGGTCTGATGAAGACCCTCCATTTAGCACCGAGTGTTCCAAGGTCTGTCCCTCCCTGCCTAGTGTCAGGGTGTGGGTCTCTGTGTTTCACTCTACTTCAGGGAAGAGGCCGTTCTGATGGTGGCTGAGCCAAACACTGACCTGTGAGTACGGCAGGATGCCACTAGCAGCCATCTTATCGCCATGTTCCTTTAGCAGAGCAACAGTGTCTGGTTTTACCCTAGGCTCAGACACTTGGTTTCCCCGTGCAGGGTCAGGCATGAGTTCAAGCTCGTGGAACAGACCTTACATCCAATCAGATGGTGGTGGTTGTTACTCCTACAATGTCCAAACCACTATTGTGCCGTATCATGCAGGCAGGCCACCACTGCAGATAACAGGGTTCGCAACTGGGTTTGTGCTTTCATTCCCTCCTCTGACAGTGTGCAGGGTCAGGACCCTGAACACTAACAGCACTTGAGATTTAAGGTGACCCTTTAAAGGGATCTGATAGATATGACCAAGTGATTTGGGAAAACACAAAACTAAACCTAGCATCATATTGTCCGTGACCAGCGAGGGGTAGCAGGAAGTCCCTTTCTCTCTGTATGTCTGCAAGAAGTCTCTTAATCACAGCAGATTTGTATAAAAGGTAACGGCAGGGATGTTCCCAGATCTTTAGCTCAAAGTTTTTCTTCTCATTTTTCTCCTTTAAGTAAGATTTTACAGACAGAAACAAATGAATCTAACATATATGAAAATAACAAGAAAAAATATATTATTCCCTAAAAGATTATAAAGACAATGTTTATTTCAGGAGAGATCATTGGTGTAACTGTATCAGTACATATACTTTTGTATCTATAAAACACCATTTTTTTAAAGAATCACTTTACTTATTATTTATGTGTACATGTGTATGCCTTTACATGTGGGCATGTGAGCCACCTGTACAGGGCCTGAGGAGGCCAGAAGAAGGTGTCAGATCCATTGGAACTGAAGTCACAGGTGTTTGTGAGACTCTCAGTGTGGGAACTGGAAAACCAACTAGGGTCCTTTACAGGAGAGAATGTGCTCTTAACCTCTGCGCCATCTCTCCTGCCCCGCAATTAGTATTTGGTTTTTATTGGGTTTTTTGTTTGGTTGTTTGGTGTTTTTTTTGTTTTTTTTTGTTTGTTTTGTTTTGTTTTTTAGAATTTAAGACTGACTCCTCTTTTTTCTGGCATTAGTAGTTGTGATCCCTCCCTTTGCTGCAATCACAGGATCCCAGCAGGCAATTTCTACGTATGGCCTCTAGGTCTTGTTAGTCTGCTGGACCAGAGTGCTAGTGTCTGTGCATGTTCACCACCCATGGAAGGAGTTATTCTTTTCTACCAGTGACTGAACATTCAGTTGTCATTCTGATGTTAAATTTCAATGTTCGGCTGGGAGGTGGTGGTGCACACCTTTAGTCCTAGCACTTTCGAGGCAGAGGCAGGCGGATTTCTGAGTTTGAGGCCAGCCTGGTCTACAGAGTGAGTTCCAGGACAGCCAGGACTATATGGAGAAACCCTGTCTTGAAAAACCAAATATATATCAATGTTCATACTGATGAATCTCGGGCTTTGCTGAAGTCATAGTTCAAAGCCTGCGAGATAAAGGCTACAAGTCAACATAAGCTGGAATCAAGATAATATATGCCTCCGTGTTAGGCTAACCCACTGTGGGCCTGCCGGCAACTCCAGGGTAGCACGTGCTCTCCAGCTCCCCACACAATTTCCTTTTCCACAGATATTTCTGCTAGGGCAGTTTTAGTTTAGTCTACAAATTAAACTAAATTGTAGTTTCAAGAGGAAAAATGTGATTATCCAGCATGCTCCCTGTCTAGATTTTCATGTTAATTTTGAAATCATTGTTGAAACTAGCCTTCAAACCTGACCTTGGAGTCTGACTTCAGCCTGGACAGTGAGAGAAAAATAAAAAATGCACGTTCTTTCAGCCACTTTTGAGTAACTGTGACATAAATGCCAGATGCAAATACCTTCATCTTACAGGAGAGGATTTGCTCTGATTCATGATTTCTGAGAGCTCAGCCAATGGCTGCTTGGCCCCGTGAGTTTGAACAGAAGATACCGGCAGAGGGAACATGTCAAAATGGAGCTTTGTCACCTCAATGCAAACAGCAAAAATGGAATTACAGGAAGGCCCTACAGTAAGATGTACCTACAGGGAATTGCCCCTATGACCTACTTCCTACAGGTATGCCCCACCCCTATGACCTACTTCTTGAAGGTATGCCCCACCCTCTATGACCTATTTCCTGCAGGTATGCCCTACCTCCTATGACCTACTTCCTGCAGGTGTGCTCCACCCCCTATGACCTACTTCCTGAAGGTATGCCCCACCCCCTATGACCTATTTCCTGCAGGTATGCCCTACCTCCTATGACCTACTTCTTGCAGGTGTGCTCCACCTCCTGATCTTTGCATGGCTCCCAGGAAAGCATGGCACTGTGGAGATCACTCCAGTCTCAATCATAGCATGCACTAAGATAAGATGACAGCAGGATGTGAAGACCCTGGGAGGGTGGTCTCTTGAAACCACACTTCACCCATGCATCTCCACTGGGTTTCTGCTGATGGACATGCACTGGACAGAAAATACCATTTTTCTTCTCTGCGGAATGGTATCAGCTCCACACATTCTCTTTCCTTAATCTTTTCCCAAATTAGGTAAAAAAAATAGAGATAACTTTACCGAGAGACAATGTGACAATGATCATATTACAATGAAGAAGAAAACTTGGAGGCAGGGTGGAAATGTGGTGATTTGGGTTTTCCATTTCAATGGGAAGAGAATTTCCCCTGTTGCTGTGTGAAAACTCACCAGACACCAACGTGACATTCTTGTCACTTTGCATATGAAATAACTTCACAGCCACTTGACTGGTGAGCTGTGCAATCCAATGTAGGAACCACCAAGACCAAACTGTTTCTTGGAAAGTTGGATAATGGCCTGACTCTTTTGTGCTTATGTTGGCAGAGCAGTTTGGGGAAGGGCTGACTGGCTTCCCGACTCAATTCCTGCCTCACTCTTTCCTGTCTCCTCCTGTCTTTAGCCAGTGAGGGCAAGAACAGGCAAAGAAGATGGATGGAATGTTTAAATAATGAGCGCACACTCCTCGGGTTAGCTTCAGACTCTCTTGGCCTTTCACATGTGAAAATAAAATAGTAAACCAAAACCAAAAACAAACAACAAAAATATCCTCCCGGAGACTCCAGTGGCCTTGTGTGGAGACTCCAGTGGCCTTGCGTATCTATCTGACCACTACTCCCTAGCAAGCAGCACTCTTCTCCCTCGTCATTTTACCCTGCTCCTAAGCATGCACTGGTCTTCTGGCTGGCTGACTGCTTGCCCGCCCTGCTGTTGGTAGTACTGACATTAAATCCACTGCCTCTCTCTGTTAGCTGGCAGGCTTCTCTAGAGACAAACTCCTGTATTCATTAACCTTCAAAATATCCTTTTTTTTTTTTCTTCCTGGATAAAATTTTCTGACATAAGTTGACCATGCTCAAAATATGCTGTTACTCTCCACATGCTCTTGAGCCTGTTCCACCATCCATCTGGAACAAAGTGTGCCCAAAGATGTGGCCTTCCTTTTTCTCTCTTGAAGCAGAGTGCTCAGAATGAACTATTCGACCAAACAGGCTGGAGAATGTTTCTGTCTCTAAAGTGCTTCCTATGTGCATACACATAGAGGCCCTGAATAAAAGCCCCACGCTCCTTTTATTCACAGAGGGTGTGGCTTTGGAAATCATCCCCCACCACCACCATTCGCCATCCTTACCTGCCACAGGTAAGAAGTTCTCCAGCATTCTCTAATTCTCCTTTGTGCCTGCTTTAGCTTCGTACTCATAAGATGCGAACCCATTACATTTACTCCAGTGTTCTATATATTCGAAGTCAATAAGCAGGATTAGTCACAGTCCCAAAGACTTCTAGAGTTGTGTGTCACAAAGCTCACTTTGGGTTCTATCTAAGCTGAGGCTTGTTACATAGCCATTTGACCTTTCAATAGCAAATTTCACAAACATCCTGAGAGCTATGTGTGTCCCAGGCTGGGTGCCAGGTTCCCTCCTTCCCTTGAAGGCAGTCTTGGGAAGGTGAAGGTGCTGAAAGGATGGGTCCAGGTGACATACCACTCAAGGGACTTGGAGAACAAGCCACCTGCAGTGGGAACTGGGAAGGAAGGGAGCCATCCATCTTCCCTGTGCAGGACAGTGCTCTACAGTCGCTTCTCTATACGTGTATGTCTTTGAAATGGCACATCTGCTCTCTTTAGCCTTTCTCTTGCTATGATGGACAATGAGCAGAAGCAGCCTGGGGAGAAGAGAGTCCATTTGACGTACATTTTCAGGTAACAGTTTGTCACTGAGAGAAGTCAGGGTGGGAACAGAAGCAGAGCCATGAACCTTAGCGAACGCGGTGTACTGGCTTTCCCCTTGGCTTCTCTCGGCTTACTTTTCTTGTACAGCCCAGACCCACGTATCCGAGCAGGTGTGGCTATTCCCACAGTGGGATGTACCCTTCTAAATCAATTAGAAATCTAGAAAATGCCCTTTAGACAAACCCATAGGCCAATCCGATCCAGGTGATCCCTCAGCTAAGGACTAGTTGAGTCATGTTGACAATAAAAACTTAACAGCATGGAGCATCCCTGAGAAAATGGAAAATTTGTCTCATATAAATTGGTAGCTATTAATGAACTGATTAAAGGGTACTCTGTTTCCTTTTTATACATGTTTTTCTCTATTTTATGCGTTTGACTGCTTGCCTGCATATATGCCTGTGCACCATGTACATGCAGTGCCTGTGGAGGCCAGAAGAGGGCGATAGATTTCCCCTAGGACTGGTGTTACAGATGGTTAGGAGTAATCATGTGGGTGCTGGGAAATGAACCCCAGTTCTCTGTAAGAGCAGCCAGTGCTCTAGCCACGGAGCCCCCTCTTCTGGCCCAAACCCTGTTATTTTTGTACACACAGAAAAATCACTGAAAGGTTCAAAAAGTCAGTCGGTATTCTTTTAAAACTAAGGTCTGGAGCTTGATCAAGAGACTCTCAGAGAACTCCTCTGGGTCCTTTTGCACGTGGCAGTTTTGGATCATAGCCTCGGGCCTTCTTGCTCAGGTTGGGGGATATGTAAGTTTCTGCCTGTGTCGTGAGCAGTCTCAGCAAAACAGAGCTCCATGTCTTTAAGGGTTCTCATAACCTACAGCCTGGTTCTCTACCATTCTTAGACTTACCTTAATTCACTGCAGGATAATTCATATGAGCCCCGAGGGAGAGCAACATGAAGGTCAGACTAAGTTTTATCCCAACCAGGGTTGACCTTACCCAACCATACCTCTTCTACAAACAAATAGGGGTATGGTTGTTTTAATGAGACGCCCCTCCACCCCACCCCCCCATAATCTCAGGAATTTTGATGTGTCCCCAGGTAATGGTGATGTTTGGGAGGTTTATGTTTGCCTTGCTGAAGTCAGTCACTAAAGGCAGGCTTTGAGAATTTAAAACCTCAGATTATTTCCCCCTCTTCCTCTCCCTCCTCTTCACCTCCCCCTTCCCTCTCCCTCCCCCCTCCTAACAGTTCCAGATATGAGCCTTCAGTTTCCTGCTCCTACCTCTAGGCCTGACTCTGCCATCACAGGCCACACCCCTCGGGGATGAGAAGCCCGAATACTTTTTTCTTCTATAAGTTGTCTTGCTCATGTTGTTTTATCACACCAGAAAAGTAACTAAACAGAGGGGATTCTGGGTGTCTTAGTCAGGGTTTCTGTTCCTGCCCAAACATCACGACCAAGAAGCAAGTTGGGGAGGAAAGGGTTTATTTAGCTTACTTCCACATTGCTGTTCATCACCAAAGGAGGTCAGGACTGGAACTCAAGCAGGTCAGGAAGCAGGAGCTGATGCAGAGGCCATACAGGGATATTCCTCCTTACTGGCTTGCTTCCCCTGGCTTGCTCAGCCTGCTCTCTTATAGAACCCAAGACTACCATCCCAGAGATGGCACCACCCACAAGGGTCCCTCCCCTCTTGATCATTAATTGAGAAAATGCCCCACAGCTGAATCTTATGGAGGCATTTCCCCAACTGAAGCTCCTTTCTCTTGTGATAAATCCAGTCTGTGTCAAGTTGACACACAAAACCAGCCAGTACACTGGGTATTTGGTATTTGGCTTTGGTTTGGTGATTGTTTGGCCCTGTTGCCGAGGCTGCAGTTTAGTGACCAGAAATTAAAGAAAGGAATTCCAGCTCCTGTTCTCCTTGGCCTCCCTCAGAAAACCTGCTTCTTATCGGGGAAGTAGAGCCCAGAGGCAATGCAAGGGGCCTTGGGTATGATTCCCAGCATCAGACAGGAGAAGAGGGAGCTTGTTTTATGTCGCCTCTTTTGACTGCGCTCTAGTACGGGTACCAGTGAGCCACAACACTAAGTCCCAGCAGAGTCCTGCTCACTACTCTCTCCTAGCTATCGAGTTTATCTTGCTTCCATGTAACGCCCCACACTCCCCGCGATCAGCCATCTCAAGTTACCCAACAGAAACTCGACTCTTAAAGCTTAATTATCCAATCGGATTTATAAAACAATAAGATCACCGTTTACAAGATGCCAATCCAACAATTTCAGAGCCAATTGAAAAAGATAAAGCTTTAACCCAATTATTCTAACCTTGTGAAAATCCTAGCTACTTGTGGTTGTTTAAAACCACGTGAGAACAGGATCATCTTCCTGCTCTGCCCCCATGTTGGCGTCTCTCCTCTCTCCTGCGACCTTTCTTGGTCTCCCTAATTCTTAGCACCACCTCCCTTTTCCTGTCCAATCACAGGCCTGCCACTGCCCTAATGTGATTGGACAGAGAAAAATCCTGCAACGTAGGAATTCTCAAGACCGTGTCCATACATGTACTCCAGCCTCAGCTGCACTGGGGTGGGTGGTACTCTGGCCTGCTCTGAGCTGCCAACGGGACGCCTGCCTGAGTCCTGGGAGCTCCATCTAGTCTCTGATAGGGTACGAGTCTCTCTTGCATTAATTCTTACTAGCTTTTTAATACCTCATTCTCTCTCTCTCTCTCTCTCTCTCTCTCTCTCTCTCTCTCTCTCTCTCTCTCTCTCTCTCTCTCTCTCTCTCTCTCTCTCTCAGAGGGCATATTATCAAACCTGCTTCTATAATACCTTAACTAAGAAGTCATCTGTGGACACAGGAGCTCCTTGGTGGTTCAGAGCATGGGCTGCTCTTCCAGAGGACATGAATTCACATCCCAGTATCCACATGAAACTGCTCACAACTACCAGTTACCCCTGCTCTTGGGGATCTGACATCCGAGGCATTGGCCCTCACATGCACACACCTGCACATAGATACACATGTATGTAATTTTAAATTATAAAATAAACACTTAAATTTAATGAAGTTACCTATTCTAATCTTAAAGGAATGTCTGGGCGACCAGGAAGCAGAGGAAGAGAAATGACATAAGGAGTCCAGGGCAAGATTCAGCTCCCAGCAGTCATCACTGCCATATACTTCCTCCAGCCAGACTCCACCCCCTTCCCTTTACCACCTCCCAGAAGAGCTACCCAGCTAGGAACCCATCAAGAAATAGATCCACTGATTAGGTCAAGGGCTCAGGATCAGTGTCTCTGGCAAAGCCAACAGAGACGAATCCAGAGTGTCCGTCATTAATCTACCAAGCCTGTCTCAATCCAGTCAAGCAGACGACTGAGAGCAACCATCACTTACCTAGACACTGGGTTGTTTTATTTTTACAAAATTCATCTTTAGTATTTGTAATTGTGTGTGTGTGTGTGTGTGTGTGTGTGTGTGTGTGTCTGCATGGTATGTGAACACATGTGCAGATGCCCGCAATGTCTGAAAGGCTCAGATCTCCCTTGAAATTGATGTCACAGGTGATTATGAGCCACCCAGGATAGCTGCTGGGAACCTAACAATCTGTGCTCTTAACTGCTAAGCCACTCTCCAAAAAGAGATGCCGCTAGCAAAAAGTTTTGTTTTTTTTTTCTTGTTTTGTTTTGTTTTTAGATTTCGATCTAAAGGAGCTGAAAAAAACAGTTACAAGTGGTCCTATAAGTAAAGAGCTCAGAGTCCTAGAACTCAGGAAAAGCCCGCCTGTAGCTCCATCCAGCTGAGGAAAAACTGAAAGCCAACATGATTATCTCATGCATCAGCTGTTCCAGCATGGGCAAAGAAGAGCTCCAACCCACCTCAGAGTCGCTTGTTTGGTTTACTCTGTGTGATTTCATGCATAGGACAGGGATCTTGAAGGCCTTGAAAGTAAAATAAATGAAAAATAGTCTCAGTTGTTAGTATAATTATAGATGATAGCTAACATTGTAAACTCAAAAAAGACCAGTGCAGAGTTTTTAAAGCAAGCATATGTCCCCAAACTTCCCTTTGAAGGTCAGTGTGCTGCCTCAGATGGTCATACTCATGATAACCAGTGTCACAGTCACTGTAACCAAGGTTCCCGTGTCACACTCACTGTAACCAGTGTTCCCGTGTCACAGTCACTGTAACCAAGGTTTCTGTGTCACACTCACTGTAACCAGCCTTCCAGTGTCATAGTCACTGTAACCAGGGTTCCCGTGTCACACTCACTGTAACCAGCCTTCCAGTGTCACAGTCACTGTAACCAAGGTTCCCATGTCTCAGTCACTATAACCAGGGTTCCCGTGTCTCAGTCACTGTAACCAGGGTTCCCATATCACACTCACTGTAACTAGTGTCCCCTTTTCTCTCTAGTGCTAAGCTCTTCAGGAAAGAGGCAGATACTGAAAAGTGTTTCTCAGTAACTATTTTTTTTCATTTTCTCCCTTTCTGACAGAGTATTTTTGTATATTATGAGCCTTTCTGAGTTGTCATTACTATTTGCATTGCCTTTAATGCATCAAACATTCTTTTCCATGATTGGTGGGTTTTGTGGTGTGTGTGTGGTGTGTAGTGTGGTATGTATATATGGTGTGTGTGTGTGTGTGTGTGTGTGTGTGTGTGTGTGTGTGTGGTGTATATGTTCAGGTATGTGTATGTCGGGTGTGTGGGTGTGGGGGGAGTGGGTTGTGATGCTTGCATAAACATATGTACATGTATGTATATGGTTGGACACATAATCAGAGACTAGGATTGGATGCCCAATGTCTTCCTTGACGCCTTTTGCTATACTGCCTTGATACAGGGTCTCTAACTGAAACAGAAACTCACTGTTTCTGGCTAGGCTGTCAGCCAGTGAGCCCTCAGGATCTGCATGTCTCTGTCCCCTGAATTGCTACAGGTATAGGTGCATGCAACCATATCTGGCTTCCATGTGTGTTCCAGATACTCAACATCAATTCTTCATCCACTGTGGTGTCCGCCAGCCACCATTTTTCACGGTTTAAAATATGCTCTCATCTCCTGTTCTTATGTTCAAAGTGCTCTGAGATCATACATATTTCAGTTATGTGTACTAATAAACAGAAGTAAATGAATTGCTGAAAAAATGTCTTGAATTATCTTTAAAATTCCATTTTGTTTATTAAAGTTATCTAGGATTTGGAAATGCATTTTAATTGTCTTATGCTAAAAAGAATTACAAAATGTCTGCCTACCAGGCTGCATTTAACTTCTTCCTAGCTGCAGCACACTGTAGACTTAGAATGAACCTCTCCCTTGCTAAGTCTTTCTTGGGGTAGAGACTGGCTCAGGCTTTTAGTTAGTTCTGAAAGAGTTCATGACCCAGCAATATTCTATTTAAAACTAGAATAAATATAACTAACAAATAGCATTTCAAATAGTTCAACAAATGCCACCAGTAAACTTTACAAACAAGATTTTACGTGGTGGGGGTGGAGAGATAGCTCAGTGGTTAAAAGCATTGGCTGTTCTTCTGGAGTACCAGAGTTCAATTCCCAGAACCCATTTGGCAGCTCACAGTATTAGTCTGTAAATCCAAGAGAGTCCAATGCCTCTTCTGGCCTCCACAGGCATTGCTCCCATGTGATACATATACCTACACTAAGACACTTTCACAAGCAAATACACAAAATCAAATACATAGTTTTAAAAAGACTTTACATGGATGGATCCTACTCAAATATATTCTCAGTCTTGAACTCTTTCTCAGACCCACAGCACTTACAAACGGTCCTAGTGAACTTCATTCATCCTTTGAACCTCACACTAGAAGGGACCTCTTCCTGGAAGCCTCCGTGAAGGGCTTACAACTTAGAACACAGGATCCTGTGCATCCCTTATTGTCTTCACCTCCACCTACATGGCAAATAATTGACCAACCAATCAGTGACTTTCATCCCTGATCAATGTGCTCCTAACCTATGGGTGAGTAATTAATGTAAGTGGAATAAGTAAAATGGCAGATGTCCACAGGCTAAAAACTATAAAACCTAGCTCAGTGGCTAGGTGTTTGGTATGAATTTGTTTATTTAATAGATACTGTTCCCAGTTTACAAATCAGAAGGAGAGAAGTGCTGAAAAACTACATAACATTAAGTAAATATTAATAGTTAAATTTTGATATAAGCACTCTGAACTGGGCAACAATCCTGTCTTGTTGTTTTAGTACTGGGACTGAAGCCAGGATGTAGCAAATTGTAAACAAACACCCCACCACCAAGATACAGCCCCGTCCTCTTGTTTGTCTGTTTTGGTTTGTGAGGGTCTCTATAAATGGTCCAGGCTAGCCTTGAAGCCCTCCGATCTTCCAAGTTTTTGAGATTATGTGTCCTGGGCCAAAGGCACAACATTTAACTACATCACGAATGATTAATGAGTTTTCAGTTTGTGTTGTGAGATTCAGGATAAACCTGCCTTGTGAAGTGGGTGAGACAAGTTCCTGCTAAATCTCACCATTAAGCAAAGGTTCCCATCCTGGAGACAATGTTACCTTTCTTCATGGGCCACTGCAAATGCTACATGCCTCAGTGAAACTAATTAAAGTACAAAGCAGCTGAAAGGCAGGGATCCCAGAAACCCTTCCAACCTGGATACATCACAACTCAACATTCCCAAGACATGCATCCAGCTTTGCTATATTATAGTCATAACTTAGCAATTATGCTTCAGTTCTTAATAGCTCCAAGCCAAGCTCTTTTTTTTAACTGAAATGTTTACCCTAATTCAATGTCATCAAGTCAATAATTTAATTTGTGAACTTTTACACCAAGTAATGAGGTTATTAATTGTGTGAGCTGGCTCTGGTTATAATTAAAAGCACTCAACTCAAATCAAAGAAGTGAAGGAATGCTCACATTCTGCCTGAATTTTACACTGGTTGTTTTGAGCCAAATCATCCCCGAATCATCTTATATTAGAAGCATCACTCATGCAAAGGGCAAGTGTTTGATCCACCTTTAAAAGAAGTCAGGAGATTACCCTTCAACAAAGTTGATTCAAGAAAGAGAACCTACTTGGTTGTTCAACAGCAGCTGCCTCTCCCATTTCGCGTTTTTATTCCCAGAGTATTACTGACTCCAGGACGCTGAATTCTGTTTCTCTTTCTCACACTGGAAAAATCACCCTGACTATAACCCTGACAAATATCATCTCTGCTTAGTTTTGGGTCCACTTTCCACTGAGTAGCTCTCTAGTGTCTCTGGCAATCAGAACACTCAGGGCCAGGGACTGTGGTTGCCTGCACCCTCATGTCAGGAAGGCCATGGTACAGCCAGAGGGTCTTCCCAGCATGCATTGCAAGCTTAATGCTCAAAGTGAAATCACCAAGGGTTACCACATAACAAACATTTCTTAAGAATTTAATTTTTAATTAATCAACATAAATCATCAAACAATATTACAGATTTGCATAAGCAACTTTTTAAAAAGAAAAAGGTTTTATTAATTTCTTGAGAATGTCACACATGGAGTGAATTTTGATCACATCCGTTCCCCTCTTCTCCCCACAAATCCTTACATCTATCTATCCCCTACACTCTCACTCCCTCCTCCCAACTCCATTACCTTTGGTTTTTGGGTTTGTTTTGGTTTTTTTGTTGTTGTTTGTTTTGTTTTGTTTTGTTTTTTTGGTTGTTTGGTTGGTTTTTCAAGACAGGGTTTCTCTGTGTAGCCTTGGCTGTCCTGGAACTCACTCTGTAGACCAGACTGGCCTCAAACTCAGAAATCCGCCTGCCTCTGCCTCCCAAGTGCTGGGATTAAAGGTGTACGCCACCACTGCCTGGTCCTCTGTTTTACTTTTAATAATACACTATGACCAGTTAAAGCTGTCCATACACTTGGGTTTAGGGCCATCTGTTGGAGCATGCTCAGCTCACTGAAAGAAGAAATTAAGTTTTGAAAAGAGAAATTGAGTTTGAAACTTGTGAAAATTACAGTTTGGAGAAAGACACAGTGGGCCAAGCCTGTGAATGTTCAAACCTAAGCAAAAGCAAGCAAGTTGTTAGATATCCCAGGGACTGACAGGTCAGGAAGACATAAACCATAAAGATAGAACAAAAATATGCAAGGACATGTCCGGAGCCCAGACATGCAAGAACGTGACTGGGCAGATACTGAGTAATGGGCCATCTGGTTCTCTTGGATATAGATGAAGGTCAGCTAGAAATGCCTGAATAGCACCCCCCTTTAGGAATTTTCCGCTCTGATCTGCACGAACTACATTTAAAATAGCCAAGCATGTATAGCCACACCAATTCCTTTGTTCCCCCAGACCATTTTCCCTATATAAACTCCTAACCCTTGAGCCTCATCTCCTGCATGAGATACGTGTCGGCCCAGAGCTCCGATATTAAACTGCCTCGTGTGTTTGCATCAAGATGGTCTCTCGTGTTTTCTTGGGTGAACGTCTCCTGAGACTCAAATGGGGGGTCCCCTACGGGGGTCTTTCATCACCACGGGTTACACTTTTAAAGAAAGTGGACTCTTCCTCCCCCAGCAGCCATTAACTTAGGTATAGGGGCTCATGAGCTCCCTCCCACCCAGGCTGGGATATTAATTGACTTACTCATTCCTGTGCAGGTCTTGTGTAGGCAACCACAGCTGATATGCGTTCCATGAGTTCAAGGCCCGGTCATATCTAGAAGATGCTGTTCTCTTCTGGTACTCTGTGACCCTTAGCTCTTACAATCCTCCTCTCTGTTCTTTGATGATGATCTCGGAAGTTTGTGGAGAGGGGGTGTACTGACTGGTTTTGTGTGTCAAGTTGACACAGGCTGGAGTTATCACAGAGAAGGGAGCTTCAGTTGGGGAAGTGCCTCCATGAGACCCAGCTGTGGGGCATTTTCTCAATTAGTGATCAAGGGGGGAGGGCCCCTTGTGGGTGGTGCCATCCCTGGGCTGGAAGTCTTGGGTTCTATAAGAGAGCAGGCTGAGCAAGCCAGGGGAAGCAAGCTAGTAAGGAACATCCCTCCATGGCCTCTGTACCAGCTCCTGCTTCCTGACCTGCTTGAGTTCCAGTCCTGACTTCCTCTGGTGATCAACAGCAAGATGGAAGTAAGCTGAATAAACCCTTTCCTCCCCAACTTGCTTCTTGGTCATGATGTTTGTGCAGGAATAGAAACCCTGACTAAGACAAGGGGTGTGACATGGTTGTCCTGTTTATGGCTGAGTACCGCATAGACACTTAGTAAGTGTCTGCACTTGGACCATTTGTGAGTTTCCAACTTGAACACCACCCACCACACAAAGAAACTTCTCTGATGAGGTCTGAGATTAGTGGATACTTGGATAGAGAGGTTTGGATGTACAAGGTATTTTTTATTCTATGTTGATTTAGCAAAGTATTAGTAGTAGATTCACCCAAGGGGCCTGTGAAGTCCCCAGCCATGGGTTCCTGGCTGGATCTGCAGTGCCAAGTATGCGTTTCCAAAAGTAGATAGGGGTTGTTTACCACCATAGCGTTTGTGCCACTACTGCACCCATGACCATCCGTTATCTCACCATTCACTATTGTGGCTCTCAGGCTTCTATGGGAAAGACTGTTGATGACATTTTACATGGAGGCCTCCATAGTGACCTCCAGTACCACAAAAGCTAGCCATCAGGGAGGGCTACATAAGTGACATCAAGTATAAAAGTAAATGATTACAAATGCATGTCTGAATTAGATCATAGATGTGTTTGTTTGCTTGTTGGCTGTGTTCATTTTTATAGTCATAAGTGCCAATAAATCTTAGGCATATAAACAGTTTGTGTGGGAGGGGTTTTGTTAATGGAAGGAATTTCTTGCTTGTTTAACAAATGTTATGCATTTTTTTTTATTCCTTCATCAAGAACACATGGTGCTCTGAAATAAAACTTCAGTTTTCGTGATCAATCATGTAAAAGCTTAGTCTTTCCCCACGATATATGACACAAAACAGTGGAAACGAACTGACTCCAAAGAATTTGTCACATAATAAAAAGTTATTTATATTGTTGTTGTTTTATGGAAATGTATCAAGACAGCTCTTTGGGAACTCATTACATTAATTTAAATTATATCTGTTATCCCTTCCCTTAGAAGCACTGTGGTTCGACATGTGTAGAAAGAGCCAGGGAGTTGAAACATCATTCATTTACAATACACTTTTATGATAATGATCTTATTATAGGCTTCAGATCACTTACCAAAATGTTAGCACTAAATTCAATTATTTTCAAAGGCTAATGCCTCAGTGTTTGGGGTTTTAATACAGATTATTCATCTCTAAATCATCCTGTAATTGTCTTTGCCTTTTCTGTCACTGGGGCTCAGCATGCATGTTTTCCCAGCCTCAGGAGAGACAGGGAGCTATTCTGGCTTTTCAACTCATTGCTTTGACAATTAAATACAGAAGAGTGTTGACTGTGTGTAACATGAGACTTTGCAGGAACCAGCTTGAAGATCATCCACTCAGGCTTAGAGACAGGATGGCTTTGGGTGCCATTTAATTAATTTCATCTTCATTATTTTCTTGAAGATTTATGTTTCTTCTGTGTTCCTACTTCATAAGAAATATGTTTCAGCAACCCTGAGATTCCAACTCACACCAGTCAGAATGGCTAAGATCAAAAACTCAGGGCAGTGGTGGCTCATGCCTTTAATCCCAGCACTTGGGAGGCAGAGGCAGGCGGATTTCTGAGTTTGAGGCCAGCCTGGTCTACAGAGTGAGTTCCAGGACAGCCAGGGCTACACAGAGAAACCCTGTCTCGAAAAAACAAAACAAAACAAAAACTCAGGTGACAGCAGATGCTGTCAAGGATGTGGAGAAAGAGGAATGCTCCTCCATTGCCCGTGGGGTTGCAAGCTGGTACAACCACTCTGGAAATCAGTTTGGCAGTTCCTCAGAAAATTGGACATAGTACTACCTGAGGACCCAGCTATACTACTCCTGGGCATATACCCAGAAGATTCTCCAAGGGGTCATAAGGACACATGCTCCACTATGTTCATAGCAACCTTATTTATAATAGCCAGGAGCTAGAAATGACCCAGATGTCCCTCAACAGAGGAATGGATACAGAAAATGTGGTACATCTACACAATGGAGTACTACTCAGCTATTAAAAATGATGAATTCATGAAATTCTTAGGCAAATGGATAGAACTAGAAAATATCACCCTGAGTGAGGTAAGCCAATTGCAAAAGAACACACATGGTATACACTCATTGATAAGTGGATATTAGCCCAAAAGCTCCAAATAACCAGGATACAATTCACAGACCACATGAAGCACAATAAGAAGGAAAACCAAAGTGTGGGTGCTTCGGTCCTTCTTAGAAGGAGAACAAAATACTAACAGGAGTAAATATGGAGATAAAGTATAGAGCAGAGACTGAAGGAAAGGCCACCCAGAGACTGTCCTACCTGGGGATTCTTTCCACATACAGTTACCAATCCCAGACACTACTGTGGTTGCCGAGAACTGCCCTGCCAAAGCCTTACAAGCACAGAGGCAGATGTTCATAGCCAACTATTGGACTGAGTGTGGGGTCCCCAATAGAAGAGTTAGAGAAAGGACTGAAGGAGTTGAAGGGGTTTGCAACCCTAAAAGAACAACTATGTCAACCAACCAGACCCCCCAAGAACTCCCAGGGACTAAGCTATCAACAAAGGAGTGCATATGGCTCCAGCTACATATATTGCAGAGGATAGCCTTGTTATGCATCCATTGGAAGAAAGATCCTTGGTCCTATGAAGGCTTGATAGATGCCACAGTGTAGGGGAATCGAGGGCGAGGAGGTGGGAGTGGGTAGGTGGATGGAGGAACACCCTCATAGAAGCAGGGGCAGGGAGAAAGGGATAGGATGTTTCTGGGAGGTAGGGAAACTAGGAAAGGGGATAACATTTGAAATGTAAATAAAGAAAATATCCAATAAAAAAAAAGAAATATATTTCAGCATTATGTATTTATCCAGAAATTTAATTATGTTCTTTGGTCTTCAACCTGGTAAGTGATATTTGTTAATGATTTTTAAATCATTTTCTCTAAAATAACATTTTTCTTTCACTTTTCTTTATATTTTCATTCTTTTGAGGAGATGTGTGCATGGTATGTAGTGTGCTGTATTTTGAAGTCTATGTACTTGTTGTGTTAGTGTACACAGATGGTTTGTGTACTTGTAGAGGCCAGAGGGAGTTTGTCTCTCCTCAATTGCTATTGTCTTAGTCAGTGTTCTATCGCTCTGAGGAGACCATGACCATGGCAACTCTCAAAACATTTAACTGGGTCTGGCTGACAGTTTCAGAGGTTTATATTGTCACCATGGTGGGGAGCCGGGTGGCAAGCAGACAGATATGGTGCTGGAGAGGTAGCTGAGGGTACTATGTCCAGATCAGCAGGCAGCAGGAAGAGAGAGGACACTGCCTGACTGGGCTTTTGAAACTTCACAACTCCTACAACAAGGCCACACCTCCTCATCCTTTTGAATTGGGCCACTCCCTGGTGACTGAGCCTTCAATTCTCTGAGCCTCTAGGGGCCATTCTCATTCTTACCACCATAACTGTGTTCTTTATTTTCAGGTTCTCTCACTAAACCCCAGGGCTCATCTATTTGGATAGGCTGGTTGGCCAATGAACTTCAGGGAGCTGCTTGTCTCTGTCTCTGCCTCTGGCCACACTGTCTGTGCTGGGGCTACAGAAATGTATGTGCCACTGTTTTCAGGACAGCGCATGGATCCTGGGCTCTTGAGATCTTTGTGCTTATGCAGTTGGCATGTCAGTGAGTGAGCCATTTCTCAAAACTTTTAAAAATTCCTTTTCATGATAAGCTTTCTAATTTGTTTATCTAGGAATATTTTTCCAAAAAAAATTCCATACTCATAATCAAGTGTAATAACAACAGATGAAAGAAATTCCATTCACAAGAGACAATTAGAAAATTAAGATGTCTATAATTATTTGAATTCTTAAATAAAAATTAATCTTTATTAACTTAGAAATTAGAACCAGTACTGTTTCTGCCCTGAAAGGGCAAGATTTTCAAATATCAATTCTTCTTAAATTAATGGATCACTTTCATTTTATTCCAGCACTGATATCAGAAAAATAAACTTGAAAGAATTTTAAACTACCCCAAAGGGTTTTGGGGTTTTATCCAGAATAAGGATAAGTAAAAAATGGCAAAGCTGCTTTTGTTTAAAAGGGGAAAGGATTTTTACACATCAGTTACTGAAATTTATTAGGAGACTATAAAATCTAAAGTAATGGGGGTGGAGAGATGGCTCAAAGAATCAACTGCTCTTCCAGAGGACCTGGGGTACAGTTCCCAGTACCCATATGGCATGCACAACCATTCCTGGGCTAGGGAATCTGGCGCCCTCTTCTGGCCTCAGGGAGCACTGCAGCAGATGGTGTCTGTACAGACTTGCAAGCAAAATCCCATACACTTAAAGACAAATGAAATCCTTTTAATTTTTTAAATATTTTATTAGTGGGAGAATGGGACTGGCCAATCTACTTTACAAATGTATTTGCAGAGGTGTCCTGGAAAGTGACAGAGTCTGTTATTGTTTACTGAATGTCCATGGATTTTTCTACAGCTCACAGCTACCTGGCTGCTTGGTAGAGTCACAAGATCCACTCTACCTGATGACTAGAAAGTAATGGGACTTGGGCACACAAGCATGAGTTCAAGGCATTCACTTGCCCCTCACCCCCACTCTCCACCAGTCAGTCATTGGCACTACACAAAATCAGATGGTGATTCCCCAAACAGGAGCAGCCAGAACCAATCATCAGGTGGAGAATGACAGACAAAACGTCCCTGAGAGTCCCCTCATTCTGATGAACGTGTGATGGACCTGAGACACGGTTGTGTTCATCTGCTGGGATTTGGGGTTTAATCTGTAATGACACCTTAAAGGGTAGGTACAGTATCAGCGTCCTTTCAAGACAGTACCAGTCATCAGAGTTAAGTCTAAAATAATCAAACACTGAATCTTTGATAACAGAAGAGAAATGATTCCTGGAAACTACCCAATGGAACTAAGAATTCAGTCAAGACGCCTGGACAGTAAGTACTATCTATGAAAACTAAGCTTTAAGGGTGCTGAAGAGCTTGCTCAGCAGTTAAGAGCACTGGCTGCTCTTGAAGAAGATTTGGCTATGATTTCCAGAACCTACAGGGCAACTTACAACTTATAACTTCTTTACAGGGGACCTGACTGGGGCCCTCTACTGGCCAGTGTGGGCACTGTACTCATGTGGTGCCCAGGCATGCATGTGGGCAAAACACTTGTTCGTGTGAAATAATCAGCTATTTTTAAAAGAAAATTGAGTTTTATAATTATCTGTTCTCTTTAACCACCAGGTCCAGGAGGGTGCCCTGGAGTGAATGCACACACACTGAGGGGCCATTTCACAGGAATCCACCCACACTGAGGGGCCATGTCACAGTAGAAGGTCACAAGCCTGCTTGATCTCTGCTCTGAAAGGAGAAACTGGCCTTGTCATGCTGAAGAGCCAGCACATCTCCTGCGGTTGAAGAAGGTGATGCCCTCTGTACGTCCTTAAGCACTCTCCATACAGAAACCTTTGGAAACAGAGCAGCAGGGAAGACAGTAAGGCTCACAAGGCCCACAGCGATGGACTAGCCGGCCTGGCTCAGCAATGGCCTAGCCAGCCTGGCTCTCAGGAGCTGTACAGGGCATTACTGTGTCAGTGACTCTGAGGTAGTTGTTCACTTCGATCCTGACTATGTCCTCCATTTGCTTCAGGTCACTTGGGAAGAACAGTCAAAGCTTCCATCTTTGTAAAGAATTATTAGTCTAGACATTTTACTATCTCTTTTGAACCTACCAATTTTTTAAAATGTTTTGGCAAATGGCTTCTGGTTGGCTATCTTTCCGATAACTTCCATAATTCAAGATTATAATAAAATATTAAATTCAAATATTTAAGCTTTATCACTGTCCAAAGGGACATTTAGACAGTGTTTGCACTCATTTCTTTTTGCAGAGTCTCATTATTTTGTAATTATATTGCAATTCAATATGCAGTATTTTCCTATCTCCTTGTGGAAGGATTTACCTTCACTTGGCTTAAGTCTTCAGATGAGGGATTTTTCTTTTCCCCATGCTCAAAAAATTGTGCAAGGTAGACACAAGCTCAAGCCAATGGCAAAAAGAGTTACTGTGCTTCTTGCAAAGTCATTAAATGAGAACAGCAGCTGTCTGCATGCGAGCAACAAACACCTAAACATCCAGCAATGACTGGCTGCTCAAAGCATCAGTACATGCTTTGGATCTAAACACCTAAACATCCAGCAAGGACTGGCTACTCAAAGCTCCAGTGGATGCTTTGGATCCAGAAGCAACTTAGAAAGCACAGTGGTGTGTGTGAGGTGGTGGCCTATGTAAAGATGTGTCCTTGGCGGCAGAGGAACCCTAGGAAGAGAGAGAGAGCAGCATGCGCTATTCCAATGGTCTTGCTGTGGTCTCAGTCCCTCTTAAAGAAAAGTCTCAGCCGGCAGGTATCCCTTTGGTGTTAAATGGCTCAGAACAACACTATCGCTTCTCAATGGGAAATGTGCTTTTAAAGGTTGAGTTTAAGAAGTTGAGAGATGCTCTCCAAGGTTAAACTTGCAGTTGCCTTAGCAATGCAGATAGCAAAGTTACTGTGGTTACAGGGAATCAACTGAGAAAAGGTAGAATTTATAAAGATAAGTGAAGATCAGTGATATAATCACAGCGCAGAGAAGATCACACTCCCTCCTCCCAAGGCTTAGGACCGAGGGGAAAGAGAGCAAGAGCCAGGGCAGGTGGACAGGCGTGAGGGAACAGTGTTTTCAGTACAGCAGAGCAGCTGCACATACAAGCTCACCCTCAGAGCATTGAATCACCATGGTTCTGATGCACAGTTTTTGGTTCCGTGTTTTTATCTATCTTTTAAATGGTGTCCTTCACATTTAATATGAACACACATTATCAGTGTGTTTGAACGTATGCTTGAAATTTCCATTTGTTTTCTATAGATCTCATGTCTCTTTTTAATTCAATAGTTTTTAATCTAGTGCCTGATTTTGTAGGTAGCTAGCTATTTGAAGATCGATAGATGTTAAGTAGATATAGACATACATACATACATGATAGATACATACATACATAATACACACATACAAACATGATAGATATATACATATATAATACATACATGATAGATCAATAGATGGATACATATATACATAATACATAGATGATAGATAGATAGATAGATAGATAGATAGATAGATAGATAGATAGATAGATGAAAGCATACAGCTATTCAGCTCTCCCCTTCTCCTTTCCCTCTCTCTGGGCCTGCCTCATATGTATTATCTATGAAATACCATGCTCTAACTATTGTTTCAGATACATGTCAGCTTTCAAAGAGAATTTTAAAGGAAACTTTCCCAGTAGGATGTGCCATGTCTGTCTACATAGTTGCTGTTTCCATCATTCCACACAGATCTGGTAAATTTGGGTTTCCATCTCATCTCACTTCCTGTCCGATGAAAAGTTATCACAGTGGTTTTCGTCAGACATTTTTCTGAGGTGAAAGTTATTCTCCTACACAATGGGGCTGTGGGGTGTGTTGTCTGGAAGATTGCAATGAAAACTAGGGTGACCTGTAGCTACAGAGCAACACAGCCCGTCCCAGGTTAGCAATCCTTTGAAGACTATAAAGTCGTGTTGGTGACCAATTGGACTGGATCACTCCCTGGACTCTACGTTGCTGCCCTTCCATTATGTTTTCATCCCGCCTCCACTTTGCAGTTTGGCAGAGTTTTGTTTTCTCCAACATCTTTCCACTAAGGAAGTCATTTTCTTGATATCAATGCTAGAACAACTATCAGAGAAAATAAGCAAGCTATGAAGTCTTCTGTTTGCTGACAGTGTTCAGTGAACCAAGTGTGGTGTCCTCATGAGCTCGGTGTGAGGCCCGTTAGCTCTTTCCACCATTTCTATGGTGTCTTCAGCCCCTGAGATTCTCTCTTCTATCTCTTGCATTCTGTTGGTGATGCTTGCATCTACGACTCCTGATTTCTTTCCTAGGTCTTCTATCTGCAGTGTTGTCTCTCTGGATGGTTTTGTTCATTTCCTTCACCTGTTTGATTGTGTTTTCCTGTAGTTCTTTAAGGGATTTTTGTGTTTCCTCTTGAGGGACTTCTAGCTGTTTACCTGTGTTCTCCTATATTTCTTTGAGGGTGCTATTTATGTCTTTCTTAAAATCCTGTATCATCACCATTAGAAGTGATTTTAGCTCTGAATCTTCCTTTTCCGGTGTAATGGTGTGTCCAGGACTTGCTATGGTGGGAGTATTGGGTTCTGACTATGCCAAGGAACCTTGGTTTTTGTTGCTTGTATTCTTACACTTGCCCCGCATCATCTTGTTATCTCTAGAGCTACCTGCCCTTGCTAAATCTGACTGGAGCCTGTCATTCCTGTGATCCTGATTATGTCAGAACTCCTCAGAGTCAAATTGTCTCTGTGATCTTGTGACTCTGGGCTTGTTAGAGCACCTAGGAGTGGAGCTTCCTCTGGGTGTTGTGGGACTAGCTGCGGAGCTTGCACCCAAGGTCTGCTCAGGGCACCAGCCCAGACAGATCAGAAGAAACCTGAGCCACTGGGCTGGCAGATTTCCTGTGTGCCTGGTCCTGCTGGTCCCAGTTACTCCCAGTGTTGGGACAGATGTTATGTCCTCCTCACCTCTGATCCTGGGTGTGTTAGAGTGCCTGGGAGTGGAGCTTCCTCTGGGTGTTGTGGGACGGGAAGGAACCTGAGCCACTGGGCTGGCAGAGTTCCTGTGTGCCTGGTCCTGCTGGTCCCAGTTACTCCGGGTTTTGGGACAGATGTTGTGTCCTCCTCACCTCTGATCCTTGGTGTGTTAGAGTGCTCTCTTTCTACCATTTCTAAAGTAGTATTTTCTTCTGGGTCCTTTTGCACCAGCTGCACAGCCTGGGGATGGCAGAAGTCAGGGCCCTCTGATGCAGACTTTGCAAACCTTGGTGACTGTCCCTGGGCACCGCTCCTGCAGAGAGCAAGACCCAAGTCAAAGTGCTTCCTTCAATGCTCCAGCCCGTTCTTAATCCATAAAAGTCATTCCTTCAGTATGAGTTCTCCAATCTCATCTCACACATGGAACACGTATGCTTACTTATATTTACGATGTTGGATGTTAGGCGTATTTAACCATTTGTCATAATAGTGGATAATGATATAAAAAATAAAGCATAGTTTAAAGAGAGTTTTAAAGACAGTTTTGTCCACAGGGATGTCTCTTTTAGAAGCAATGAAAACTGAATAAGTAAATGACTTCTACATGCTCTGGGGGATTCTAATGGAACCCAGATGCTCACTACAATAACCATATTGCTTTCCTGCGGTGATTCTGTGTGGGCATTGTTCTCAGTGCTTTGCATGTATTATCTCACTTAAATGCAAAACCACTCTGTGATGTCGAAGCTGTTACTGCATGAAATATACAATGGGAAGAATTGTGGCCCAGGTAGAGTCACAGGCTGGACAAAGAGCTATGCTAAAAATCATAGGCTCAAGTCTTGACTCCTTCTTACTGGGGTTCACTCTATTCTGTAATTATGATAAAAACTCACAGAGTACCAGGTATCTGCGAGCATCCTTCTAAACCCCGAACATGCAACTCCTTTAATCCTAGATACAGGCTTAGGAGTTGACATCCATGTGAGATGAGAAGTTGAAGCCAGGCTTAAAGCAAAGTCTTAAAGCAAAGGCGAGCTCTAGATTTGATGCGATTTGATGTTTTCCAATATGTGACAGAACATTCTTTAAAAGTGAATTGGTCCCCCCACACACACCTCTGTGGAACTCATACTTGAAAATACAAGTGATTATCTGTGATTGTTTTTTTTAAACAGGATTCATAAAATAAATGTTATTTAAGGTTTAATTTGTTACATGTAGCATTATTATTAAAATAAGCAAATATACCTAAAAATTAGATTAAGAAAAATATAAACTCGCTCATACTATGCCTGTAAAAAATGCTAACTCCATCTGCATCAGAAGAGCTTTGCAACTATAACATTTGGTTTTAGCTGTGGAAAGTGCTTAAGTGCAATGAAACCTTAAATCATCTGCAGCGTTTCGGGGCAAATGCTGGCTAGTGCTGGGTATAAATCTTCCCCTAAAGCTAAAACTAAGAATGTGCTAAGCAGACCCAGTGAGTGGCTCGCCATGCTCCTCCCTAGGAAAATGTGGCTTTCCTATACATCACTCGATTCAAAACAGATGGGGAGCAACCAGCTGCCAGAAGAGGAGGAAAGATGTACCGCATATTATAATTATGGCTTCAGACAAACAAGGGGAAGGAGAAGATGACTTTAAAGCAAATAGGCAGTTTCTTCCGTGAAAGCTTTCTCTCCTGAGTCCAGCAGACTTGGAAGAAAATGGCGTCATCTCAGAAGCATCAAATGTCTCAGTATAATGCCTTTTCAATCCCAGTGCCCACTGCCCTCTTCTTGGTTATAAGTCCCACAGTCCTATGCCACCAGGCTCTGGAGAAGTCTCCTGTGTGACTCACATTGAGTCAGTCATTTTAACCAGTTCACTTTAGAAATGAGCATGCCATCTAACTACGTCCAATTAGGGCAAATCCTGTGGTTTGCAGAGAAACTACTAGAAAGAAATGGGTTCTTGTTAGTAGAGGTGCCTGTTGTCTACAGCGTCTGACCATGTTACTGATGTCATGTGAAGGTAAGATGAAGCCACATGTAGGCAAAACCAGACATGTCTGAAAAGACAGACAGTGGGACCTGAGGACAACAATTCATCCTGATCAAACTGCACAGACACTCCTCAATTTTGAGTCAGGGGAACCAATAACCTCTCCCCCTTCTATGTTTGGTTTGGGTCTCTTAGTATTAGAAAAAATCCTTAAGAACCAGACTCTAGTCTTAGGAACAATGTTAAATAACAAAAAAAAAAAACCTAGAGTTGCTATAGTATAGATATCTTTTCCATCTTTTTTGAAATAACAGCCCTGCGACAGACTTGTAACTGGTTTTGTCCACCATCCAAATGAGTTTAAAGGCTTCCCCAATGTTACACAGCTGGCATTCAGCTGCTCTCAGCGCTGCGAAGCTCAAATCCCAGGCTGTTCCCCTGTGTGCTTTTCTACCTCGGATCATAGGAGCGTGAAGTCCTTAGCGACGTGTCAGGTGACATGAACAGCCATGACAATGCCGTTTTCCTTCCTAGAGCATCGGACATATTCAAATGCCTGAGGGAACAGGTGTGAGTTAAGCATAGCAATGAGAAATGGTGCTGTGTGGTATTTTAGGGCCTATGGTTTAAATGCCTGAGTCCTCCCAGTATCTTATGTTGAAACCTAATGCCCCAGCAGTGGTGAGCAGAAGTGAGACTGGGAAGAAGTGATCAAGCTGCCAAAACTTTGCTTTCCTGGGTAGAACTGGTACCCTTATTGATTGAGGGAGATTGATTGCTTCTCCATTCTACCATGTAAGGGCACACCAACAAAGCATCACTGTAAGGCAGAGAGTGGGCCCCCACCAGACTCCACTTTGCTGGTGACTTGATTGTGGACTTTGGAGCCTTCAGGACTGTAACAAGCTGGGCACAGCAGCCCCCGCCCGTGATTGCGGCTGTGGGAGTCTGAGGCAGGAGGGCCGTGAGTTAAAGGCCTTTCTGGGATACATGGGGAGTGTGACTTTGTTTCAAACACAACAATTAACAAACCTCCCCCCCCTAAAAAAAAGATCCCTGAGAAGTAAATCTTTCTTTTCTTCAATCTAAATCTTATTTTCCTCTGTGTGTGTGTGTGTGTGTGTGTGTGTGTGTGTGTGTATGTGTGTGTGTGAATGCCATGTGATGACAGGTATCCACGGATATTGAATCCCTTAGGCCTGGAGTATGGGAGGCTGTGAGCTACCATGTGGGCACCAGGTCCTCTGCAAAAGCAGTCAGTCCTCTAAACCACTGAGCCATCTCTCCAGCCCCTATTTTGTTTATCCTGAGCTGGGGATGGAACACATGGCCTCAATCGTGCTAGATAAGTGTTCTACCCATCCCCTTCTTATTTCCAGTTTTGCGATTATTTGTTTACTTATTTATTATTTTTACTATTTGTTTACGGCCTCACCAAGTTAACCACGATGGCTCTGAACTCCCTCTGCAGCTCAGTCATACCTTGGGATGTGTGACCCAGGAGAGCAAATGCTTTTCACAAAAGGTCTAAAGTTTGAAATTCAGAAACCAGACTTCCGGTTTCTGCCTGGGCATGCAAGACACTAGTCTCCAACAGTAAATAGAAAGTTGAATGAACTGGAAAACCCAGGTGGCTTCACAGTCTCCAGCCACAGCCCCACTACCGGAACACAGGAAGCCACAAGGCTTCAGCCAGCCCAGGCTAGCTCGGAAACCAGAAGTGTACCCAACACACTGCTCACTGCAGGCTCAGCCGGAATAGTCTGAATTCTGGGAACACCAGCCACAGTGTGGCCTGACTCGGCTGTCACTTTACTTGTCAGAGTTTCATCTGATCCTTACAGTGAATAATTGAGAAAAACTCACTCATGCTTCCAACCCAGGGAAAGGAATCACTGTTAGATACTCTGTTCTTAATCTGCTCTGCCCTCCAGAGAAACTGACTTATAAAGGTTTTATCTGAGCCTGAGTGGCCAGCAGGGAGGGAAATGCTACGGCAACCTCAGGCATAGGTTTCTCACAGCCTGAGAGCTCTGGCTTCCCAACGACACCTTGCCACTGCATTTCTTGACACCTACGTACAACAGCACCCTGACCAATGCATGATGTCCTGCTGTACTGGCTGGTTTTGTGTGTCAACTTGACACAGGCTGGAGTTATCACAGAGAAGGGAGCTTCAGTTGAGGAAATGCCTCCATGAGATCCAGCTGTGGGGCATTTTCTCAATTAGTGATCAAGGGGGGAGGGCCCCTTGTGGGTGGTACCATCTCTGGGCTGGAAGTCTTGGGTTCTGTAAGAGAGCAAGCTAAGCAAGCCAGGGGAAGCAAGCCAGTAAGAAATATCCCTCCATGGCCTCTGCATCAGCTCCTTCTTCCTGACCTGCTTGAGTTCCAGTCCTGACTTCCTCT
>NW_022196898.1:5131422-5136554 GCF_008632895.1 Mastomys coucha
TAAACCCTTTCCTCCCCAACTTGCTTCTTGGTCATGATGTTTGTGAAGGAATAGAAACCCTGACTAAGGCTCCTGCTATCAAGAAAAAACTACAGGACATGCTAAAAGGCTTATACACACACATACACACACACACACACACACACACACACACACACACACTGTGTTAAAATTGAGTTCAGCTGCACCATCGACCAACTGGATCAGTGGCTATCTAGAGTTAGATTCATCCAACAGCATATTACACATGGCTCAGGAGTTCAGAGTCACAAAAAGATCTTAGAGAATAAGAGAATTTTAACATACTCACTGTCTCAGACTAAGGTGAGTTTGGACTAAATGTCAATGACAGAAAGAGACCTGAGTAACCCTCAGGTGTACAGATTAAATTATGTGCTACGTAACAGCAAGTAGAAAAGAAATTTAAAATAAGCATTTTGCACGAAATAAAAACACAACTCATCCAAATGTGTGAGATTCAGTAACTGCACAGTTTAAAGAGAAATGAACATCATTAAATAAATATGTAGAAAGGAAGTATCTAGAGGCTAGAGATAGCTCACCAGTTAAGAGCACTGGCTGTTCTCCCAGAGGGCCCATGGTTCAGTTTCCAGTATCCACGTAGTGTCTCACAACCATCTGTAACTCCAGTTCTGAGGAATATGACGCCCTCTTCTGGCCTCTCTGGGAACTGCACACACACATGGTGTACAAGCAGGCAAACACTCATGCATCTATAATAAAAATAAGTAAATCTTTTAAAAAATATATGCCTGGCATAAAGATACAGAAGCTGTCTACTAGCTACAGCATTTACATGGCATTCAAATCATCTACATAGAAATACACAAATAAGTTATTGGAATCTAGTTTAATTAAAATTTGCAATCACATAATGCTGAAGTAAAATTTAGTAATAAGTAAAATACATATGACAAATTTGTGTTGTGCTTATACAAGATTACAGATTTTGTTTAATGTATTTAGTGATCTACTTCCAGGCAAAATAAAATCTAAGGAAAGTGTTTATTTTATTATCCATATTCATTATTCACATTATTGTAACTGATTTGGAATTTTCCGTGCAGATAGAATATGAGTAGAGACAGACAATAGGTTTCCCCTGTTCAGAATTCCCCTGTTGTTCCTATCTAACTGCTGACTCCCCTTGACTGTTGCTGAGACATGTAAATAACTTATACACGTACGTGAACATAGGGAATGGAGAGCCTTCCCGTTCTGTAAGAGAGAGTGGCTGGTTTCAAACAGAAGGGGGTGATTTATTCTCACCAGTGCCCTCGAGCAGAGCCCGGATCCTCTGCCTTGCTGCTGTAAACATGGCCCTCTAGATGAGGGTCCTAGAGCTCTTCAGAGCCATCTTTCCATCCAGAGCTAATACTGCGGACACCTCTGGTCTTCTTTGCTTTCTGCTGCTGTGATGGAGACACTGAGCAAAACCAACTTAGAGAGAAAGAGGTTTATTTCAGCTTCCAGATCAAGGGCACAGCCCATCACTGAGGGGAGCCAAGGCTGGAACCGGGAGGCAGGAAGTGAAGCCGATGCCTTGAAGGAAGACGATTGGCTGTCTTGGTCCACATGGCATGGTCAACCTGCCTTCTTATACAAAACAGGACCACCTGATCAGGGATGACAGGGCCCACACTCCCCTGGCTCTTTCATAGCAATTAATTACGAAAATGCTCTAGAGACACCTACAGGCCAATCTGATGGGCATTTTCACAACTGAAGTTCTGTCTTTCCAGACGACTCTAGTGTATGTCACTAAAAGAAATGAAGAAGACCAAAACAAAAACAGCTCGAGAATTGAATAAAATACCCCACTCACAATCTCTGCCACACAGATACTGTTCTAGGCTCACTCAGTCTCTCTTCTCCTCCAGTGGGTTCCTGTTTTTCTCCTCATTCCATCTTCCTGTGTTTTCCATGTGTTAGTTACAGACTTACCGTGTCCCCCACCTGTCTTCCCCTTGGATCGTGGGCTTGTTTTCCAGACTCCCTGATACCACATTAAATCCAGACCTTGGACCTGTCTGAAACTCGACTCTCATACAGCTTCCTTTCTCACTGGAGAGAGTTCAGGGTAGAAGGAGGGAGGAACAGTCTGGCTGCTTCAAGTCAAAGGTTGCTTTGATTTAATAATGATGAGCTGTGGAGGGATGTGTGGGGCCACAAGCTCAGGCTTGAATAGCTCAGTAGTGACAGCTTGTGAGATGCAGAGGAAGCAGAGAGCGCCTGACAAGAAGCAAACTCAATTCACTCAGCAGACCCAAGGCTGTGTGCACTTTCTTAGAAAGCGCACAGGGGTTAATCTCTTTGGTTAAGCCTTTGCAATCAATTTAAAGAGATGGACTAAAACTGAAGACGTCACATTACAGCTTAAGTAATAACAGAATTCTTGAAGGGCCAGATACTTGTCAGCTCCAAAAAGAACTCCATTTGCCCAAATTCCAAAAGGCACACATGACTATCTGTGGTGTCTATTAGCACACCAAAGCACCAGCTGGCCTCCAGACTCTCTCACTACCACAAAGCACCTGTTACAATGGCAGTGTCCTTGCCTTCCCTACCCAAACTTCTCCAACTCATTGGCCTCCTCCCCATAGCTGCCCATTTCAGTATACCTGCTATTTCAGCTCTCATCTCTTGGTCTTTCTCTTTCCTCTTTTCTTCTCTCTGTCTTCTCCCCTTCTCACCCCTCTTCCCAGACTCCTGCCTCTCACGGCCAGGTCCAGTCTACTCCTTTCTCTCTCTGCTCTGGACTCTTCCAGATGCCTCGGGCTGTTCTGCCCTACATAGCTATAATAAAAACCTCCCCATTAACCATACCATGGAGCAGTCACGCCACGAGTGTATCTGACACTGTCTCTGTCCAAGTGAAAAAGTCTCATTTTTTCCTTATCAGACAAAACAAACAAACAAACATGAATGTTATTAGGATCTTCCTCATATCATTACTGATCAGATTAAATTACCAAATGCATATAAACTGCTGTAAACAAGTTCTACTATATAGAAAGCATTCAGTAGCTTGAGTTACAATTTCTATTTTTAACTGTAAGTTGGAAAGATACTAGATATGACTTGAAAGAAATAAGTCTACAACAAAACTCAGACTGTCATTTACATTAGCACAATAGTAACCACCTAGTTATAGTCTCTTAGAGGCAAATGGTCAGCCAGGTGTAGTGATAAGAAATCCCAAGTCAGAGGCGAGCCTAAGCTGCACAGAGAGTTCTATACAGACTGGACAACTCAGCGAAGTCCTGTCTCAAAATAAAACTCTTTAACATTTTAAATTTTTGTGTGTGTGTGTGTGTGTGTGTGTGTGCAATACCTGTGGAAGCCAGAAGAGGGAGTTTGATCCCTTGTAACTAGAGTTACAGGCAGTTGTAAGCTGCCCCATGGGTGCTGGGAATTGAACCTGAGTCCTCTGCAAGAGCAGCCAGTGCTCTTAAACACTGAGCCATCTCTCCAGCCTTAATCCTATTTTTGAAGGACATGGAGGTTCACGTGCGAATGTCCTGAATCATAAAGTCCAGTACATATATGTGCATTTATGTTAGTACTCACAAGGCTTCTAAGATTGGCTGGTCTGTGTTTTCCTAATTCAAGAGAACCTTTGAGGAATTTGTTTTTCAGTTGTTTGTTTTGGTAGAGAAAGTCTGAATTCCTCAAAAGAATTGAGTAACTATGCACCCACAGATGATAGATCCATCTCATACCACGGAAGACCTTCTTTCCAAGAACAAGTCATGAGCTGTGTAAACCCACCACCACCCCGGGGAAGACGAGACTCCAGACACCAGCCAAGCTCACACTCTTCAATCCAGTCATTTAATTGCTCCGTGCCCGAGTCTGGCCTTACTGCAGGAAAACTGGATGCCTGGAAATGGCTTCAAAGTTGTGAATGGCAGCCTGTCCTTCAGACTTACTCTGGCATAATTTTCTGCAGGGGAAATAACTTTTAAAAGTACATTGTAGCAATGTGTAGGGAATGCAGAGAAAGGCATGAGAACCGCCAAAGGAGAGAAAGCAGGCCATACTGACACCTTCTGCGGGGTAGGTTTAACTTGTGTTTTAAAGATCTCTTAGTTCACAGGATGCAGAGTGTATATATGGTATGCCATCATATGTGCAGATGCACATTCTAGCCAAAAGAGAGCGATAGATCCCCAAGAACTGGCAGTTGAGTCCCACCTGATAGAGGTGGTTCCAGGTAAATCTGAGGTCTGGGAACTGACCCCAAGTCCTCTGGAAGAAGAGCAAATGGTCTTAACTGCTGAGCAGTCTCTCCGGCCCCAGCTTTATTTTAAACCCATGTGTTAGCTACTCTGTCATATTTTAAGGATTGGAAAATGGAATGGATAAAAAGTAATGCCAAATTTAGAAAAATTTTGTTGCAATTAGAAACATCTTACTCCATCCACACCCTATCAGTGTCTCTGCACACCACCCACCATACTGTTAGATTCTGACCAGTCTTGTACATGTTTTTCTGAATCCACTTGGGAATATATAATCCGTTGGTATTTTTGTTGTTAGTATTTTTTATTGTTATTATACTGGATTACATAAATCCATGTCCATGAAAGTTCATAATATATTTTGATCAAATACTACAAAAATCTTAAAATAAAGATACAGAATATTCTGAGAATATCTGAGAATTTAAATGTCATAGGAAAAGCTCAGAGGGCTGATTGCTAAACGTTAGTGTGAAGTGCTGATTTCTACTTACTTAAATATACACTAAGAGTTCTTCCTGCATTGCCAACATGCATCTCTGGTTTTTTTAAACATCTCTTCCTCAAGACTAAAGGGCAGATTGACACATCTCACAGACTAAAAGAACCTGTGCAAATGTGGGCTGTGAAGGCAGGTGATTAATTCCACTGTGAAGCCTAGGGAAGTGTTGAACAGGACTACAGCCATTGCAGTAATTTAGCCATCAACTACACTGCATCTACATCAAGAACTGGTGTAAAGAGGAGACCTGGCCTGTGTTTAGAAAAACTCATGAATGTCTCACACTGAAGAGGTGCAGACACGGTGCTGGGACTCAGCCAGTACAAGGCCAAAGAGAAGGTTAGGATAAAGGTGGTCTCCTCTTT
>NW_022196898.1:5139064-5150949 GCF_008632895.1 Mastomys coucha
AATGGTGGATGTGAGCTACTGGAATTGATCTGCAAGATCAGTATGTGCTCCTTTTTCTAAAGTTTTTTTTTTTTTTTTTTTTACTTTATTAGTATATACCTCCATGTGTCTGTAGTACTCATGTGCTTAGTACCCAAGGAAGCCAGAAAAGGGTGTCAGATCCCCCTGAAACTAGACTTCCAGCTGTGAATCACCATGGAGGTACTGGGGCTCAAACCCTGGTCCTCTGGAAGAGCAGCCAAGGCTCGTGTTGAACTGCCTCTTCAGCCCCCACATATCTGCTTTTAATTTAATGCTGAAATTTTGTGATTGTGTATTTATAGGTACAAAGGAAATCATTAATCTGTCATACAAGAGCTTGATTGAGCCAAATTAATCAAACAACTGTGATTTACTCCTCTTGGCTTGCTGAAAAACCTGTGCCCTTTGACCACTGCCTCTTCGTTTTCTGCCACCCAGTCTCTAGTAAACACCACTGCACTGTCTGCTTTCATGGGTTCAACTTTTTAAGAACACACTAGATGTGACATGGTCTGGATTTTTGGTTTGTGGTTTTATTTGAAGAGGGGTGGTGTTCTGTTTTGTATTGTTTCCTATGTCTGGCCTATTTCACCTAGCACAATATGTCATGGTTTTGTTCATGTTTCCACAATATTATTTGTCTTTTTAAAGGCTGAATAGTAATCTAATGTGCATATATACCACAGTTTTAAACTCTTCCAGGAGTTTGTTTGTTTACGGTCAAGGTCTGCCTCACGTGACCCAGATGGCCTCAAAATCTTTCTGTGGACAAGGATGACAGTGAACCCCTGATGCTGGTATTGGATGGCCATCACGTCCCATGCACTCTATTTCTCTTTGGTGCTGGGGACTGAGCCTGAGGCCTTGCGCTTGCTAAGCAGGCACCCCACTAACTGACCTACATCTCTAGCCCCTCTCTAGGAATTCTGGAATATGTTCCCAAATGTCAAAGGTTAGGAGTTGATCTTCCATGGTTACCTCAACCTTAATCCATACCTTTTTAAAACCATGGTTTCAAATAAAGATGGAGTTCTTCGTACAGGCTAATGTTTCACCAGGAGCAGCCTAGGACGCGGCACATGTCCTGCAGATGGTCCTGCCACCTCCACCCTGCATTTTAACTTACTTTTCTGTAGACTGACTTCATTCCAGTATAAATTTCTGGGGGGTAAAAAAACAATATACTTTTCCTTTCGTCCTTGGAGCCAAGCACATGATTAATTAATGTTTGTGGAAAACTTGAGTAAGGGATTACTGGAGCACTGGCCTGTGTGTTCAAAAGAGACTCAGTCTGGAGCCAGGCCCGTTGCTTGGAGAGCTAAACAATTCCAGTTAAGATACTTTACCAAAATTGTAATCACGAGTTTGGGGTTGCTCAGACTTACCCAGCTCCAAAACCCTTACTGCAAATGGAATTTTAAGGCGTCTATAAACCTCCTGACCCATCAGTCATTGGTGAACTTATGGATTCTGCACTGGGTATCTATTGATGAGTGGCTGATTACCACACTACTTGGCAACTTCAAACAAGTAGCTTTGCTTCATCTCTGTCCTTTGAGTCTAAGGGCTATGGGTACAGCTGTGGTTCACTGTTCCACAGCTCCTCACAAGATCACTCTCAAGGCTGGCTGATCCTGTCGGCTGAGGCTGAAGCCACTTCAGGGAAATGCTAGAGGAATAGCTAGTTCCAAAGGCAATCCCTGCATACTGTCAATCCTTGGAATACACGCCTGGGAGAGGCAACAGCTCCTGGCCTCACATGACTACAGCTAGCTCTGCCACGCATAATACGGGAGAACAGAGGATGCCTTGGGCACAAGAGGCTTTAGTAGCCACAATAGCTTTGTCACTCTGCATTTATTAGTTCAACGTGGGTCACAGCATCGCATCCACAGTCAAAGGTCAGGAATTAAACTGCATGAGCGTCAGTCAGTGGGCAAGAAGGATGACAACCACCTTAGTGGGTTTGTCTCCTCTTAGTGGGTTTGCTAACCTCTGAGAAATCCTTAACATGTGAATTTTATCAAGAATCGTGATGATTTGAAATAGGTGAGATATAGGATTATTGGGGCTATGCCACTACCATGATCTGTTCCGAATTACTCATGAAAACTCCAGCTTCCCATTTTTGTCTTGCCATCTCTGCTATATGGTCGATTGTCCACCCTATGGCTGACCTCCACACTGGCTACTGGATACTGACCTATCTCACATGGCTACTGGGGCTGTCAGTTTTAAATGCATTAATGATAACTCAGAGTCACCAATAAAGTGTTGGTGTTGCATTAAGGAGACATATTTTAAAAAACAGTTCCCCTTGGGGTAATTTAACCTACCTTGAGGCCAGATTTGAATTCTGTGCTTCTCTTTTCCTGTGTGTCCCATTTTTTTTCTGTCCTATGAGTCTGAGTTTGTATACCTGCTGAAAGCTGTCCTGTGAATCTGGCTCTGTGTCTGTCTGCCCTGACATGGGACTTTGCTTTGTACCTAATGAACATCCTGGAAAGCATCACATAGAGACCAAATTAGGGATACTTTACAGAAATCTTTAACAGAGTTTTACAAGGGATGAAGTCACTGACTCCATCTGACCCCACTGACCCAGATGATAAACCATATTACATCAGTGTTTACCAGGCAACAGCCTCTGTATGTGGCATTCAGCATTTATGCAAGCTATGATATTCATTATACATGGCTACTTTCAGCCTATACTTGATGTTTCTGGCAAATGATTACCATAACACATATGCATTATGACCTGAGCCAGTAGGTTATTCTGCATGACAGGATCCTAAGAAGGAAGGTCAAGATATAAAAAGATAAAGAAGACAGGGTCAGGAGGTTTCGCATAAGCTGCATCTTGTGCCAAGCAAGCTTACTAAGAAGTATGTTAAGAAGTACATCATCTTACTATTTGCAGAGGGGGAATGAGCCAAGGTCAGCAGAAAGCTAAGTCAGACAACGCTACTAAAAAGAATACAGGACAATGCAGACACCAGCTGCCTTAGGACCAATAACCACAGCTCTGCAGAGGAGAAGGCCAGGTTCCCAGGAACTGAAGCCTTAACTCCCTGGTCCCCAGCCCCAAACTGGACCTTGCCAAGTCTGCCCCAAGGCAAGAGTACAGAACTAGGTTTCTTTTGTTCTTTCATGGGGCTTCTTCCAAAGTCTCAGATTGATGTAGCTTTCACAACAGTACTCTGGGTCAAGGTCATGGAAGAGTACATAACTTAAGAATATATCTATACATTACCTTAAGTTATAAAAGTTGATTACATGGGAATCCAAGGCAATTAAGGTTGGCTGTTACATTGTTCTCTTAAAGGCAAGTTAAACAAACAGTTTGAATACGCAATAGGATTGCAGTCTCATGTCTTAAAGTGACCTCAAGGTATATCATTAACTCTGACTGAGAGGCTCAGCAAAAGGTAAGTCTCTTAGAGTGCAAGAGACCTTCTCAGAATAAGGCCTCACCACACAGTACAAGGTACTCTGCCTAGCATATCCTTCAAGCTGTCTCAGCCTGACACTCTGGCTAGTTTAAAACTTGTACTTGATATATGTGTGAAGACAACATCGATAACATCCATACATTACGTGTCTAATAATAATAATAATAATAATAATAATAATAATAATAAAGAAAATGGGGAGTGAGGGGAGAGAAGTATATTCTATGGAATGCTGGCAATAGCACAAACTCTTCTTGGACATGGAATGTAAATGGTTCCACTCTAGAGATGAGCAGTTGTGCCCAGCAGATACTGGCCAGTTAGGAGCTTAAATGATTACAAACCCCTTTCAGCAACCCCAGTCACGTGGACTCATCTTCCCTGTGTTGCTTAGGATTCTGTTGTAAAACAGTTTTTACACCATAGAGATTTCATTGTTGATGAGCGACAACATCTCTGACGAATGTTTGTCTCGTGCATTACAAAACAAAACAAAACCATTCTTCTGCAAACAGACAATAAATCACATACAAGCTATGGCTTTAAATGTCGCTTGAAGAGATGATGGGTCACCTGGGTCAGCAGTTAAGAACAATCTCTGCTCTTCCAGAAGACTGAAGTTTGATTCCTAGCATCCATGTTGGCTCTTCACAGCCACCTATAATTTCAACTCCAGGGTATCTGATTCCTTATTTCTGCCCTCTTCAGGCATTGAACTCACTTATGTAAATCGCCCCCACACACACATATACATAATTTCAAATGTTTTTAAATGCATTTAAATAAGCAAGCAAAGCCTTTCCCATAGGTCGATATGTGAGTCACAGTGTGACCAACTCTCCCACTCACGTTTTCTAGCTCCTTCCCCTTTGCTTTTGCCTCTCTGAAGACTTGTGGCATTTCATTCCTCCATGTTGCATTGCACTTTCCTAGTAGGACTCTCCATCAGGTCATCTGCCAGAGCTCTTGTTCCTCTTCACTAACTCCTGGCCATCATCTGAATAGGTGTTTCCTGATGTTTCTGTCTAAAAGTCCCTGAGTCCTCATGCCAACTGCATCTTCCAGATCCAACGCCACATGACATGCAGATAGTATTTAATAGTTGTTAACTAAACAGATAAATGAATGAGTTAATGTTATGTGCTTCCAACTTTTGTCAATTCTTATTTGTTCACAGTATTCATGAAAGTCAAAGAGAGTCCTAAAAGGGATCAGCTTGTAAGCGTCTTATCAAACTAGGCCAAAATAATAATGTTTCTCCTAAATTCAATCGTTCCTGTCAATGACCAAAGGCAAATGTCATCTACACTTCCACTCTTGGCACAGCTGGAGAGTCACATCGTCCCCAGCTGTTTCTCTTCTTGTTTAATTCTGGAAAGCATGCCAGAGGCAGAAAGACCTTTGTCTCCAAGTCCTTTACCAGCTGGCCCCACCCTGGGGTTTCTCATAGAAGAAAGGTCTTCCCAAATTATTCTTTTTTCTGCCTTTGCAGAACAAGAAAGTCATCCTCACATCATCTGCCACGCCCCAAAGTCCATTCTGCCAAAGTCAAAAATCGGTACATGGGGTTTCTTCCCCATGGAGAGGGCCTCCTAGACAGAAGCTGCCCCTGTGTACAGACTAGCCACACTCAGTCATTTGTCTTTTGTTTCCTCTCCAAAGTAGGCCAGCTTGGGGTAGAAGAATAGTTGCAGGATATTTGATGGCACTGTGAACCCTGGGATTGTGTTATTTACTGAAAAAGTCTGTTTCTAGTTGTGGTATGGCTCTACATGTGGTATAGCTCAGTCTTAGCACACACCTTTAATCCCTTGGGCTAGAATACAGACACACCCTTAGTACACACCTTTAATCCCAAATGATGAAGGTAAAGTTAGTTTATAAAAGGAGGCACCCATGTTTGAAAATCATGGATGTCTAATTGGATGGCAGACAAAGTGATGAATCAAAGAAAGATTTGACAGAATAAGATAGACTAGGATATGCCCAACTCTTACATGAAGAGAGAGAAAAAGGAAGCTATTTAAGGGGCAGTAAAGAAAAAGAAAAGAGGCAGTTTTACTGGGACTGTAGTACAGAGACAGGTTGCAGAAAGACAATAAGCTAGACCCAGATGAACACAGAACAAACTAGGGAATGAGAAGGAGCTAGAAGATTAGAACAGATTGCCAAAGTTAGTATGAGGCCAAGCAGAGTAATTCAGTGAAAAACTGAGAGAAGCCAGATTGAATCAGTCAGCTTGGAGAGGAGGTTGAGCCAGAAGAGCTGAATTAAGTCAGCCAACCAGAGATCAGTAAGAACTAGAAAGAGTGAGCTTATTCAACAGTAAGTCTCAGAGGCTGAAAACATTCTAGGCCTAGATTAGGTTGTACTGAGGCTAGAAGTTTCCAGGATTAGGCCTAGGTTAGCAGAGGCGGTAAACCTCCAAGACAATGTTTACTTCAGGTGAGTAAGTTACATTTACAGAGAATGGATGGGAGGAATAGAGATAAACTCTGTCAATAAAAGAAAGTAAAGAAGACTTTCTCTCTAATGTGACTGTCTGCTGATTCAGGCAGAGTAAGAGCTCACATACAAAGGAAATCAGAAAAAATAAGACCCACAACAATGGTTTAGAAATGAGTTGAGGATTCTAAATGTGTTTTTATAATGATGCCTAGGACTGTGGTTCCATGGAGAGAAGGAAAGAAGTCAGGAAGTGAGTGCTTGTCATCTGTGTATGCACATTTCCTACAGACAGGGTGACCTCTGTCTCTTTCAAAACACTAGTTATTCTCACCAGAGAATGGTTCCTTCCACAATGCTCTGGTGAGATCTGGAAGCTGTACCCATTTTCCCCCCACACCCTCTACCTTGCTCCATATCACTCTCCTGTTCTCTTTCCTCAAGGTCCTTTGCAGGGGAGTGATGTTTGATATGCAGTGTATGTATGTACGTATCTATGTGGGTTGTGCATGTGTATGAGTATACACATGGAAGTCAGAGGTTGATATCAGGTACCTTCCTCAATCCCTCTCTCTTTTACATTTTAAAAGGTCTCTCACTGAATCTAGAGCCTGGGAATTGGGCTAAGCTGATTGACAGGCACTGTCTTCGTGGCATGAATGGCTACTTTCCTCAGTAAGTGGACTGAGGCAACAGGTCCCAGGCTTCTGACTATACCATATCAGGAAACTCGAGCTTCTTCCCAGATAATCAGTTTCTTAGATCATGGTTTTGCTTCAAGAGGAAAAAGGGAGGTACCAGATCTCCAATGTGCTAGGCCCATAGCTCTCAGCACATCCTTCAAAACCTCCAAATCCAGTACTTAAAATGTACAAGTCCATTCTCCCGGGAATTTAATAATTATATTTTTTTCTTTTAAGCTGAATAATATTCCATTATCCAGTCATTTGTTCATGGACAACTAATATCTGCTATAGAAAGAGAGTGGATGGACTTAGAATACATAATGCAACTAAGGTCACACAAGCTCAGGAAGAAAAAAACCCTACATGTTCCTCCTCATTTGTGGAATGTAACTGATTATATGTGCATATATGGGAACAGAATAACATGGAGAGAAGAAATCAGCAAAGGCTAAATATTAGGAACTGAGAAAGGACTGAATGCAGGCAGTGGATATGAGTTCTGAAAGAGGATATAAAGCTAATTGTTTTCCTACTTCTTATCCTATCATGGAGTTTTTCATATTTGGTAGTGAATAAGTTCATACAAATAGATTTGATATCACTTTATTGCTACTTTCTTTTTTAGAAGAGTAATATCTAGTTTTACTCTAGGTCTCCTACTATCTAGTCTCATGTTCTTGGTCATCCAAGAAGTGTTGTGTCTGAGTTCCATCTTGTGGAGTGATTTCAGTCAAATCAGATATTGGTTGGTTACTCACGCAAACCTTGTTCCCTCGTTGTATTAGCTAGCACATCTTTCAGGCATGATATCAATATAGATCACGTGTTTTGTGGCTCAGTTGGTGTTTACATTTCTTTTGTGGAAGCATGCAGAGTACCTTCTTGTACCAAGGATGCTGGCATAGGTACAAATGTTCTGTGTAGGCCAGCTCAACTTCTCCATGTCCAATGTATTGTATAGATGTTGTCTTCAGCATTGCGGCCTTGCTAACAGTTTGTGGAGAGCTACCTATAGTCTTGACAACAACCTGATTGTTTGGGGGTCCCTATGAGACTCCTTTAGCCAACAACTCTCTTAGCCAACCCCAGTATTGCCATAATCATAGATTAGTGTTTTGCTCTGCTATCATCAGAGAAGTTTCCTCCTGCAGCAAATGCAAACAAATATAGAGACCCACAACCAGACATTATGCAGAAAGTGAGAAACCTTGGAAACACTCACTCCTAACCCCCCACCCTCTTGGGGCTCAGGGAACCCCTCAGGGTACACCAAGAAAACAATGTCCTCTAAATCAATATGATAGATACACATGAAGTCATGAAAAGGGAGGCAGCGTGCCCAAGACCTGCACAAGTCTGCCTGTGCTGAACTCATAGAGCTGAAAAGAGAAGTGAACACATGTTCCCATCCTAACCCAGAAGCAATCTCCAATTGATAACAACTTGCAAAGAAAACTTTAGTTTTCTCTAAGGGAGTCACACTGGGAAACAGATGGCCAACAGAAAATAAACTCAACAACATCTCTGGAAGGTCTTTGTCTAGTAATACTCTCTCAGGGCTCTTCCTTTCTTTTTATTTTTTTAAAATGTTATCTTATTATTTTGTATCTATTTTGCATTTATATTTTCTTCTCTCTTTTTATCTACAGGTCCTCTGAGAGTGTAAATGAGTGGGTCTCTAACTCATGTGCCTTCTCTTGGGCTTCTGTTTCTTTCTTTTGCCTAATTCCAATGTGTTAGTTTTTATTTTACCTTATTTTATTTTATTATTACCCTATAGAAGCCTATTGGTTTCCTAATGAGAGGCAGAAGGGAGTGGATCCAGATGGGAGGGGCCATGAGAAGGAGCTAAGAAAAGTAGAGGGAGGGGAAAACATAATTGGGTTATATTATGCAAGAGACAGCTATTTTCAATAAAAAGGAAATATGTATATTTGATGACGAAAGTGTAAAATACAGCATGAAGCTCTATACCTTTAGTTCCAAGTAGCTATTTATAACTGTATGAAGGTTCTTGAAATCTATACATTTTGAGTCTGGTTCATTTAGTGTATGCTTTCTTCTTATTTGTAAGGGTTTTTTAATAGTAAAGTTTAATATTTTTTTAAAGTACGTCTTGCCTAGAGACAGGATGAGAATAGTCATATCTGACCTCTTAGGAAACAGCACAAACACATCTGCAGGGAAGGGATTGGTAGCAGACAAATCTTTACAGACTTTTTATTTGTTTTAAGAACCCTGGATGTTCAGTATTCAGGCTGGAGAGATGGCTCAGTTAAGAGTACTGGCTGCTCTTGCAGAAGACCTGGGTTCAATCCCAGCAGCCACACAGTGGCTCACAACCATCTGTAATTCCAGTTCCAGGGAATCCAGTGCCCTCTTCTGGCCTGCAGTGGCTCCTATACACACTTGGTGCACAGACAAATCCTCATGTTCATATGTGTGTGTGTGTGCGTGTACATTAAGAAAAAATGAATATTGAATGCTTGCTTTGTGTTTGGTCTGCTTCAAAGAATGGAAGACATTACAGTAAATGAAAGCACACTCATTTTTGGTGACAGGAAAGACAACCATATTTTATAATAAATGATGCTTCACATATGCCAGAAATTATTGACTTTGAAGTGGCAAATAAAAGCGGTATATCAATCATGTAACTGAACTTTGTAGCGTGGCTGAGAATGAACCTACCCGCAGCTGTGAATAAGAAATGTCTGCATTGGTTTAGGTTTGTGCCATTAGGTAAAAGGCTAGGTTTTAGTGTTCTCCTTATAGATAAGCAACGAATCACAACGTGGAATTAATTTCTATTTCTAGCTCATGATTCCAACAAAATCATATGGTTTTTCTACAGAAAAAAAGAGCCTCCTACTGTCTGAACACTGGAGATGACAGAAGCATAAAAATGTCCACAAGGGATTCTCAGAAATGTCAGGAAGAGTTTCTTACTGTCTGCAGGACAAAGAATAGGATGATGTAATTCAAGGGTAAGAATCTTTTTATTCGGGGGCTGGTGAGATGGCTCAGTGGGGAAGAGCACTGACTGCTCTTCGGAAGGTCATGAGTTCAAATCCCAGCAACCACATGGTGGCTCACAACCACCCATAATGAGATCTGACGCCCTCTTCTGGTGCATCTGAAGACAGCTACAGTGTACTTACATATAATAAATAAATAAATCTTAAAAAAAAAAAAAGAATCCTTTTATTCACCATTAAATGGCATCTTCCATATCACAGATGACAACTGCTGTGTTATGAAATGTACAGTATCCTAAGAAAAATATACAGTGTGTCTAACACATAAGCAAACAACTACTAAGGCTTTCATGGTTGGCAACTGTCTTAGGGTTCCTATTGATGTAAAGAGACACCGTGACTGTAGCAACTCTTATAAAGGCCAATATCTGTGGTGGTTTGAATGAAAATGATCCCCACAGGCTCATAGGGAGTGGCGATATTAGGAGGTGTGGTCTTGTTGGAGAAAATGTATCACTGGGGATTGAAGTTCCAGAAGCTCACGCCAGGTTCAGTGTCACTCTCTCTTCCTGCTGCCTGCCAATCCAAATGTAGAACCTTTGACTCCTTCTCCAGTACTGTCTGCCTATGTGATGCCAAGCTTCCCACCACGATGATTATAGACTGAAACTGTGAACTGTAAGCCAGCCCCAATTAAATGTTTTTGTTTGTTTGTTTGTTTGTTTGTTTTATGAGAGTTGCCATGGCCATGGCCTCTATTTACAGCAATATAACCTGGCTAGGACAACACTAAGTTTACAGTTCAGGGGTTTAGTTCATTACTGTCATGGGAGCAGATACAGTGCTGGAGATACAGTGAGACTTCTACATCCACATCAACAAACAGCAGGAAGAAAAGTTCCACTGGGCCTGGCTTGAGTATTTGAAACCCCAAAGCCCACCCCCAGTGACACATTTCCTCCAACAAAGCCATACCTGCCCCAACAAGGACACACCTAACACACATAACAGGGCCACTCCCCAATGACCACACATTTTAGATGAGCCTATGGAGCCATTCCTATTCAAACCACTGTGGCAACCAATGTCAATGAGAATTCATAACCCTGTTAAGCCCAAGGCTGTATCAGTGTGTGACAGTGGCAGCTTTTCTATGGTTTGCCCAACACTTATGCTCACAACAAAGATTCCCACTCTCACATTATCTCACACACATGCTAATCAACTATCAGTCCTGGCCAGGGAAGCATATTTAGTTAACCACTATTGCTTGTAGCAGGTGTGGACCCCAATCCAAAGTCCTTCCAGTCTATTTCCTTCTCTCCGTTTCCTGTCTGCCCTCCACCCTAGCTCAGAACCTCACCCTCCCTTACCTAGATCTTCTTTGCCCAGACTCCTGTCCATTGCATGTAATGTCACCAGAATTATATTTCTAAAACATAAATGTGCCCAGACTCATTATCCTTTGGAGTGTTTGTGGTACTTTAGTTGAAACCCGATGCCAAGTATAGTAGACATGCCTATCATACTAGCACTCTGGAGGTTCAAGCTGGAGGACTGCCAGGACTTAGAGGCTAGCTTGGGTTATAAACCAGGTCATCTATAACTACCATAATTATTAATGTGTGTGCATAGTGAATGTATACATTTGTGTGCCTGTTCATGTGTCCATGAAGTTATTATATGTGCATATAGAGGGCAGAGGTCATTGCTGAGTGTCTTCCTCTATCACTCTCCACTATACAGCTTTAAATTACATTTACATAGTAGAGAGAGAGAGAGAGAGAGAGAGAGAGAGAGAGAGAGAGAGAGAGTACTTGAGCTCATGAATGCACACAAAGGTCATTGGCAGGTCAGTCATTTGAGCCCCAGGGATTTTTCCTATCTCTCTAGGCCCAGTACTGTAGTTACAAACACACAGCAATTTACTCTGCATTTTATGTGGGTGTTAGGGGACAGAATACAGTTCCTTAGGCTGATACAGCAGGACTATTCAACTCAAAAATCCTTTTTAAGCACATGAACTATACAGTCAGTATATTCTTTTTACTCAAACTACAGATATTCGATTAAGACAAAATTTGTCAAAACTTTTGTCCTTATGTAAAAATCTTAGTATATATTTGTATGAGTAGTTATATTATAAAACCAATTAGGGAATATAGTTTGAGAAGAATCAGAACCTAGTTATTGTGGTTTGAATGAAAATGGCCCTCATAGGCTCAAAGGGAGTGGCGATATTAGGAAATATGGCCTTGATCGCATAGATATGGCCTTGTTGAAGGAAGTATAGCACTGGG
>NW_022196898.1:5150959-5199381 GCF_008632895.1 Mastomys coucha
AGGAGGAATTTTAAATGCTCAAGCCAGACCCAGTGTCATTCTCTCTCCCTGCTGCCTATAGATCCAGATGTAGAACTCTCAGCCACCTCTCCAGCACCATGTCTGCCTGAGTGCTACAATGCTTCCCTCCATGATGATAATGAACTGAACCTCTGAACTGTAAGCCAGCTCTAATTTAAATGTTTGCCTTTATAAGAGTTGCCTTGTTCATACTGTCTCCTTGCAGCAAAAGAAACCTTAAGACATTAGTGACTAACCTTGCCCCAAATTATTCTTTCCCAAGAGCATGATATGATGACAGACTTCACACCTCAGTGATGTTCCACCTTGGGAGATTGTCCCTGCTGAAATCATAGCATTGTTTCATCAGTTTCATCGCTCTGTAGGTCCAAGTTGTCTACACTAGTGTCCTGGTTGTTAACAGCCATATAGTGTTGGTACAGTTTTAATATTTCTGCCAAAAGTTATCACTTCACCTCTCAAACTAGGCCAGAATCGTTATACATAGACTTCTTGATAATATCAAAGGAAGAGAGGGGAAAAACACAGATGTGGGAGCTGGCAACACTCCTCAAAGCTTTGGGATTCAGGTTATGCAAGTGTGAGTGATTAAATGTGCTGTCACTTGCTTCATGTGACATGCAAGACTCCCTTGCAGATGACTACATGACTAGACGTCTACATCACCCAGATCTGTAGCATCGTTATCCAATGCACTGATTAGTTTTGTCCCATAAAACAGGTTGACTAGTCAGATGGATACACCTATCCCACAAACCAGAAGCGCGGAAACCACCCCAGAAGCTCATTGGTGTACAACTTACACAGAGAGAAAAGAGTTCAGAGACCCCTGCTTGGTGTTCCCTCCCCTTCAATAAACTGCACAAGGGTTTGTGGGTACAAATGCTTCTGAAGGATCTTATGCAGATTCCAAGCCTATGCACTCAACTTTCTGCTAAAACTCATTTGCAGACCTCAAAGACTTTCTTCAGTTATCTGTCACCACGTGCAGAGCAGCGGAAGAAAGCAGAGTTGTCCCGTGCACTAGTTCCCAGCTGCAGTGAGGTGCCAGCCTGCCTGCCCTCACCCCTACTTCCACGCAGAGATTGGCTGGGTATGGGAACTGCAGAATAGGAAGGGTACTTGGATCCAGCTCTGGGACCATGTGGATAGACTTTAATTTAGCATCAGAGCCTGTTAGTGTTCTGAGCTAAGGCAAGCCACTTGGTGCTTCTCAATCTAACTGTGTCTTTTGTAACAGACAGACAATAGACTCTACCAGTGTGAGTTGTTAGGATTAAAAGGTTGTTGTGTGTATTTCCTCCAGGAATCAGTTTTGGTTTATGCTAACTACATTGCGGTATCACCACGTTGATTGGCAGCTCAAGTGCAGAAATCCACATGCTATCTATCTTTTACAGATGTGGTCCAACTCCATTGCTATTTGTCACGAAGGAGTGTTATCAATGGTTCGGTCCACACCATTGGACACTCACAACTACCAGCAACTGCAGTCCCAGGAAATCTGTCACCTTCTTCTGGTCCTTCAAAGGCACTGCACACACGTGGCACACATACACATAAAGCTTTCAATTCGGAGCTCCATGTCTTTAGACATACAAAGCTTTTGTTTGCATTGGGTTCCTGCAGCCAAGTCAAGTGTGATTTTAAACTCTCACAGGCAGTTCTACCCATACCTGGCTTGGAAAGCATTACTTTTGGCAGACTTCAATTACAATTAAGTTAAAACATACTGAAATTTTATGCTCCTTTGAACTAGCTTTTTAAAAGTACATCAATCTCAATGAAAACTGTGACCAAAAAAAAAAAAAAATGCACACAAGACAGTTGCATCAAAGGCTCTCTCTGGCTGACACAGTGCTGACATACAGCATCGGAAAGCTTACAAAAGCCTTTTATTTTATTTTGCGAAGTGGGATATTTTAAAAGATTTCAGTCCTCTTCAAAGAGTGTTCCATAAATAAGTGCTGTTCTTGCACTAGTGGCAGGGAGAGTATGTCCTATTGACTAATGGCTAATGCCTTAAGCAGTTTGTGAGGTATGTGGATTTATGTGTGCTTAATGTGGGCTTGGAATATTTTCCTGGAAGGTATCAGGTTAGCCATCTCCCAAGTTCACTAAGTACCTGTGTTATATATCAAACATCAGCCTGTCGCCTAGAAGACACTGCCAACCAGTACTGCTCTTCACGTTGATTCTTTTCTAAGCCTTCTCCATCTTCCATCTCTATCGACATTTTATCTGTCTGTCCCCAGCAACTCTTGCAGGCCTGTAGCCACACTTTTTCTTTCCTTTTACATTATGGTTTACTAACCTAAGTTCTGAGGAGAAGAGCCAAGCAGGAGAATGAACACACACACACAATCAGATCTCAAGGGAAATCATCCACAGAAGGCAGAGATAGCATCTCTGGCAATAGGGCCTTCGTCTGGCTATAACGAGCTTCACAGGGAGAAACTGGGTCCTGGTTTGTCTTGCTGATTGCATCTTCCAGGTGCAGTGCTTTTTCCATAAGCAAAGCAATATGGATTCAGAGTAGCTAACGCAAAGAACATAAGGAATCCTAAGACGTCCTCTGGCCGTCCTTGTCACACTGTGCCTATCCTCTCACGGCTTCGTCATCTCACCACATTGACAGCCCCATTTATCCATCCAAGAGTTCGTGTTGCAATGGCTTCTAGTTTGGGGACATCTGGTTTTCATCGACTCCGCATGTGGTCTGGGAACTACTGTCCTAGAGTCTCCAGTAGTTAGGTAACAGAAAATGATGGCGAGGACTTAGCAAGTGGGATGAAAGTGCTCCAATCTCAGAACCTGAACTTTCATGATGGCAAGCTCTCCTGCCAGAAGTCTGGTACTGTATTTCCTGTTTATTCCAGAACTAGTAGGAAAGTCTCCATTCTTGTGGTCACAGTCTTTCAGCTTCCAGTAGTAACCAGATCCCAGAAACGATTATATAATTTGAGATCATCTGCTACTCGGGTGAAAGCTAATGCTTCCTTGTCTTGAGTTGGATTTCCAATGTTTTAATCATAATTGGAAAACATATCAGACCCATTTAATTATTTTCCTTAAGTATTTTTAAGATTGCTATTAAATACTTATTTTTATGTATATGAGTACTCTATCTGCTATACACCTACACATCAGAAAAAAAGTATCAGATCCCATTACAGATGGTTTTAAACCACCATGTGGTCCCTGGGAATTGAACTCAGAACCTCTGGAAAAGCAGCCAATGCCCTTAATTTCTGAGCCATTTGTCTTAGTCAGGGTTTCTATTCCTGCACAAACTTCACGACCAAGAATCAAACTAGGGAGGAAAGGGTTTATTTAGCTTACACTTCCACACTGCTGTTTATCACCAAAGGAAGTCAGGACTGGAACTCAAGCAGGCCAGGAAGCAGGAGCTGATGCAGTGGCCATGGAGGAATGTTTCTTACTGGCTTGCTTCCCCTGGCTTGTTCAGCTTTCTTTCTTTCTTCCTTTCTTTCTTTCTTTCTTTCTTTCTTCCCCCCAACCCCCTCCCCCGCCCCAGCCCCCTGAGGCAAGGCTTCTCTGTATAGCCCTGGCTGTGCTAGAACTCACTCTGTAGACCAGACTGGCTTCGAACTCAGAAATCCACCTGCCTCTGCCTCCCAGGCGCTGGGATTAAAGGTGTGTGCCACCACAGCGTGGTTTCAGCTTGCTTTCTTATAGAACCCAAGACTACCAGCCCAGGGATAGTACCACCCACAATGGGCCCTCCCCGCTTGATCACTAATTGAGAAAATGCTTTACAGCTGGATCTCAAGGAGGCATTTTCTCAACTGAAGCTCTTTTCCCTGTGATAACTCCAGCCTGTGTCAAGCTGACACAAAACCAGCCAGTATACCATCTCTCCAGCTCTTAAGATTTTTTTGTAAGACAGGGTCTCCAAAAGCCTGTTTTGGAACTCACCATGTAAATCACACTGGCCTGAGCTCATAGAGACCCATCCACCTCTGAATTCAACTACTGGGATTAACACTGTATGCCTACCATGCCCAGATGAAGATTCATTTGGCTTTCAATTCTACATAAGTATGTATATCTGTGCACATGAGTACAGGTACCTCAGAGGGTATTGGATCCCCTCACACCAGAGTTACAAGTGGTTGAGAGCGACCTGACATGGGTGCTGGGACCAAAAGTTGGATCCTCTGCTAGAGCAGCAAACAGGTAACCTCTGAACCATCTCCCAACCCTCCTGACATTTCAATACAGCTCTAATTCCTGAACATATTTCAGCTCTGCAGAGGAGATGGCACATAGACACCTGTGGTGTAAATGATATGTAGATACAAGAGAAACAAAATCAATGTAGTTGGTAGGCAGGGAATGAGAGTTCCTCATGAGCCAGTTGATGCCGTGGTATTTAAGAGCAGAACAGCAAATGCTTTCTACTGGAGACCTTGTGTTTAGTAGATGAGGGGAAGTAAAGAAAACCACATAAATAAAGTTCAGGCCAAAGGCACGGTGCTTCCTGCACGGTTTTTTTGAAAGCAACAGACAGGTGAACTATTACAGCGGAGTGAGGTTATACTGTTCTTCAAATTAAAAGCAACTGGAGGCCAGAGACAAAAATCAAAACAGTAAATCTGAGCTTTCCTCAGTCACTCACTAAAGGCATTAAATTATAATGGCTAAAAGCCGAGGGGTGTTTCCTTCCTCCCACCCCCACACATCCTGAGTCAAAGGTGGTAAGATGAGCTGAGACTCCAGACCAGTGTCTTCAAAGCTGGGTGGCCTGGGAGAGCTTCTGAACTCTAAGGAGCTGTGTGTTCAGTGAAATGTTAATACTACCTGTGGGCACTGCACTCAGAAGGCAGTCTTACTGATGCTGGCGCCTGAGCCTGCTGAGCCCTCCACAACTGAGGGTTGTTCTGTCTGAGCAGTGAAATGATACTGCAGAAGTGAAGTGATCGGATGGATTCAGAAATAGAGAGTTGTCAGAATGAATCAGAGCAGTGGCTCAGACCAGCTGAGCATAGGGTACAGACGACACCAGCAGTTGGGATGCTGAGGCAGAAAGATCAGTCAAAGCTACACAGAGGAGTTTGGGGTCAGGCTAAGCTATAAAGCAATGACCTATCGAGAGAAAGAAAGGAAGGAAAGGAGGAGGGAGGAAGGAGAGAGGGAAGGATGGCAGGAAGAAGGGAGGAGAGAAAGTAAAGAGAACACTACTAATTCTTTAAAGTACATTATCTAACCATGTAAGTATATAAATATATGTAGTATATATTAATATCAATTCATTGATCAATTGGATTAATTTATATTACTATTGTTATAGTAATACTAATATTAATATGTACTTATATAAGAATATGTGGTATATACTTATATAAGAACATATTGTATATATACTTACATAAGCATAGTATAATATGTATGCTTATATAAGAATATAATCATAAACATTGACAGGAAAAGTGGCAGAAATATTCCAATGGTGAACATGTCAGAACTTGAGCATCATCTACGGAAACCAGTAAAAATAACCTAGTCAAGGATGGCTGGGAGATTTCATGGGCCAAGGAAGTCGTGCTTCTCTATATAATTAGCATAGTCAGAAGTAATGCAAGTGAAAATATGGTTTTCAGGTTTCTCTGTTGTTGTTTTGTTTTTCAGGGTTGGATTTTTATTCTTTTTCTTACTCCCTTCAGCATGTTACCTTCTACACCACCCCTATGCTGTGCCCCTTTCCTGCCCATGAATTCCCCACTGGTTCCTTACACAATGTTACATCTACTTCCCTTTAGTGTACACATGCATGGCTTTATGTGAGTACATAAAATCTAGAACCACAATGAGAGACTGTAGACTATCTGTCTTTCTGAGACTGGGGTAATTTGCCGACTGTAACTGTCTCCAGTTGCATCCACTGTCCCACAAATGACACAACTTCATTCTTCCGGCGGAAAGCAGTTCCACTGTGCTCATGAAGCACACACTCTCACCCATTCCTCTGTTCTTAGACACCTCTGGGATGCGGCCTACTTCTTAATGGTGGATGATATGTTGATATGTTCCTGGATTTGGTTTGCAAGTATTTATTTAGAATTTTTATGCTTCTTAAAATATTTTTTATATTTCTCTATTCATAAAAGAAGCTGGTCTGTAATTCTCTTTCTTTGTTCAGTCTGTATGTGGTTTGGGTATTAGTGTTAACTGCGGCCTTGTCAAAAACTTGGGAAATGTTCCTTCTGTTTCTATTTTGTGGAATAATATGAAGAGTAATGGCATTTTCCCTTCTTTGAGAATCTGGAAGAATTCTGTGCTGAAACCATCTGGCCCAGGGATATGTTTGTTTGTTTGGAAGATTTTCTTTTTCTTTTTCTTTCTTTCTTTTTTTTTTTTTTTTTTTTTTTTTTTTTTGGTTTTTTAAAGACAGGGTTTCTCTGTGTAGCCCTGGATGTCCTGGAACTCACTCTGTAGACCAGGCTGGCCTCGAACTCAGAAATCCACCTGCCTCTGCCTCCCAAGTGCTGGGATTAAAGGCGTGCGCCACCACCGCCTGGCTGAAAGATTTCTAATTGCTTCTACTTCACTAGGGGTTATGGGTCTACTTAAATTGCTGATTTGGTCTTGATTTAATTTTCTTTTACATTTTCCAATTTGATGGAGTACAGGTGTTTAAACTATGTCCTTATGGTTCTGGATTTTCTCAGAGTCTTTTGTTTTCATTTCATTTTTAAGTTTGATAACTTCAATATTCTTTCTCTGTCTTTAGTTAATTTGGACAAGGATTTGTCAATGTTATTCATTTTCTCAAAGAACTAATGCCCTGTTTCATTGGGGGATGGTATATAGAGGAGAGGAGAAGAGAAGAGAGGGGAGGGGAGGGGAGGAGAGGGAAAGGGAGGGGAGGAGAGAGGAGGGGAAGGGAGAAGAGGGGAGGAGAGGGAAGGAGAGGGAAGGGGAGGAGAGGGAAGGGGAGGAGAGGAGAGGAGAGGAGAGGAGAGGAGAGGAGAGGAGAGGAGAGGAGAGGATAGAAGAGAAGGAAGGAGAGGAGAGGGGAGGAGAGAGAGCTAAGATCTGTTGTTAGCCTACCACTTCCTTTGCTGGTCTACTTTCTTCTATGGTAGGCTTAGCTGCTTAGGGTTCCCAGAGAATTCCTCCTGGAGTTAGGAGCTGGGATAACAAGATGTGTGAGGAAGAAGGTTGGAGAAGGTCTGTGTGATCAGCTAGAGATGGAGCAAAGCTGGGGTGAGGGGGATGGGAGTGGGGAGAGAAGCTGCAGCAGGTGGTCTGCAGCCAGGATCAGACTAGGAGACTGGATTTGGAGGAGAGGAGGCATAGATGACTATCTTGCTGGATCAGGGAGCTGGGATAAAGCATTCAGGGTGGAGGACAGGGCATATGGAAGGAAATATCTGTCTGCTTGTTTAGTTTTAAATGCAAGGCTTGTCAATTTCACATAAAATATTTAGGGACCTGGGCACAGTGTTGCATGCCTTCAGTCCTAGTACTAGGTAGGCAGGAACAGGCAGGTCTCAGTGAGTTTAAGGCCATCCAAAGCTACATAGTGAGATCCTGTCTCAGAAACAGGGAGAGGGATAGATAAGTCACCACTAGCCCTAAGGTGAAAATTGGAATACAAGCTTAGATCAAGGAGAGAGTCAGTTAAAGAGATAACACTAGTGCAGAATGGCCAATGTGTCACCACCATTTCCAGCAAAAGAGAAACCTCAGTCAAGTGGAAACCTCTGGTTTGTTTGGAAAGTCAGTTACATCAAATGATCTTTTGCTGAGGCACACAGGTGAAAGGATGTCTTAGTAAAGCAGATATGTAAAAGAATGTTGTCCTGAAACTGACACAGGTGAATGAAAAGATCTTTTGATATGGCAAATACATGAAAGGATGCGTGATGAAGGAGTATAAATATGACCCCATAGACGGTGAGAAACAAGCACTGAGCATTGGTTCAGTTTGCTCTGCCTAGCATGTATTGGTTTGCCTTACATAATGTTGTTGAGCTGAGCTTTTTGTGGTAGCTGCTGACATTGAGAAAACCTCATCCAGGATCTGCTGGAGAGGTTCCTGAGGCAGTTTGCTGCTTCCCCAACCTTATCTCAGGCCAGTTGGTGAGCCTGGTAGTTTCTTCAGGATTGAACTACAGCTGCTGGTTTCTATGTGGTGTTTTCCTGCCTAGAGGACTGGACTGAAGCTGCTGGTTTGTGTGTGGTGTCTGCCTGCCTAGAGGTCTGGTCTGCAGCTGCTGAGTTGTATTTTGGGCTGGCTATGGGACTGAACTGCTGCCAAAAAAGATTGATCTCACCCCAAAGACCTATTGCTAAACAAGTCCACTTCCCCCATATCCTAATAACTTTTCTCTTCCTCTACCTATGGCGGGTGGTGGGCAAGAGGAGAGGTTAAATGCTTATTAAAATAGGCGGCAAAAATTTACGCCTACACCTAGGTGTCTTAGTTAGGGTTTAATTGCTATGAATAGACGCCAAAGTAAAGTAAAACATTTAACTGGAGCTGACTTAACAGTTTCAGAGGCTCAATCCATTATCATCATGGCAGGAAGCAGGGCAGCTTGAAGGCAGACATTGTGCTGGAGAAAGAGCTGAGAATCCACATTAGGTGGAGCTTATGCATAGGAGACCTCAAAGCCCACTCCCATAGAGACACACCTCCTCCAACAAGGCCACACCCACTCTAACAAGGACATACCTCCTTAATAGTGCCACTCCCTATGGGCCAAGCATTCAAACATGAGTCTATGGGGGAAAAACCACCACATTAGATATGAAGGAAACACTCTTCCAGAAGCTGAGAAATAAAAATTCCTCTAGAAGTATACATTAGTTACCAAGGGATAGATGAGAATGTAAAGAGAACATATGAATGATGGTGGGCACATGGAGAAAGACAGTTTTTAATAAAAAGCAGAGTTGAAAAAACAGCAGGGAGAAAGCAGATTTATCAGTATGGGAGAGCTAAGAATACTTGGTTAAGTGAAGATGCAAAATAGTTAGCCTAAAAGACTAGTCAATGTCCTCAAATAAGGAGGTCTAGAAATTAATTCTTTGGTTGTAGATTTTGATTGTTTTAAGGTGTAAGTGAAGGGGTAATACAGGCCAGTACCCACCAATGAGGACAGTAGCTCAGTCAACAGAGCAAATGTTCACTGGCATGAGGTATCACTACTGAGAGCCTGGACAAGGTCTGACTCAGAGACTGGAAGACACCAGCAAGTCTACAAGGAGAGCAAGAAGCTGGGTATGGTAGCCTATACCTGCAATCCCAACAAGAATGTAGGGAAATAAGGAATTTGATGTCTACATAGTGAGTTTGAAACCAGCCTGGGCTACATGAAAACTGTTTCAAACAGAGAGTAACTGTTCGGGTTGAAGAGATGGCTCAGGGATTAAGAGCACTGGCTGCTTTTGCAAAGGGCAGAGGTTCAATTTCCAGCACCCACATGTTGTTTACAGTCTATAACTCCAGTTCCAGGGAGTCCTGTATCTTTTTTTTTTTAATCTCTTTAGGCACCAGGCACACACATGATGCACAGATATACAGGCAAGCAATACATACATACATATATAATAAATATTTTAAAAAACATATAAGAGAGAGGAAGGGAGACAAAACAAAAAGATGTAGGAGATCAACAATTAAATAGTTTTATGGAAAGTATTCAAAAATAGTGGTTGTGAGATTGCAGATGATTCAGTCATGGAAATCAAGATAACCCAATTCCCCAGTAATCGGAGTGGATTAAACAGGAAGTATGGAACAGGAAGGGGAGCAGAGATATCCAAGGACAAGGGAAAAACCCTGTAGGAGCTCCTAGGATGGACAGAGGCTCTGGCTCTCCAGCTCAGGGTGGAGACATGATAAGGTTGGAAATAGAAAGCAAAGAAAATCTGTAACAGCTGCTCTGAGGAACTAGAAAAGAATTTAACAAACAATGGATAAAAAGGAAGGGATAACAAGCAGCATTTGGAATCCAAACAACATGAGATAACATAAATTCGCAGTGGTCTCCTGAGTTTCCATGACACCAAGCAGGCTTCATTATTGGACCACTTCATCAACTTTCCCTTGATACATACATTCTTTTTCAATTTTTCCAGTCCACATTTAAATGCATCCAGAAATGAATTAAGAATCTACATTGTTTGATAAAAATCTATGAGGCACAGTACCAGAAAGATAAAGTCACATTTAACCTGATATATTTTACCTTTGTGTCATAATACCATGCTAGTAATTTATTGAACAATATTGTCTGCTCAAGTAAAATTATTTGAAAATATGCTTACACAATTACCATAATAAATTGAAAAATCCCTCCCAATTACATAATTTAATTGATATCATGTCAAGTTAAATAGAATGCCTCATCTTTTCCTGGAAATCCTGTGAGATAAGAGCAGTTTCCATATTCTGGTCTGGGTGTGGTAGCTGATATACTTGAGAGGATGATTTGAGAAGACTGCCACTAGTTTCAGGCCAACCTGGGCTACCAAAAAATAAGCAAAGGAAAAGTATAAACAATACATGCAATTTCAGTTTCAACACCCTGCATCCCCTTCCAGGAATTTCAGTGAAACACATCTAGTCTCTGTATCTAGTTATTTTGTGTGGCAGCTTTTACACTACATAGGTATGAGGTTTGTCTTAGTTTTGGTTTCATTGTTGTGAAGAGACACCCTGACCAAGGCAACTCTCATAAAGTCGAACATTTAATTGGGGCTGGCTTACAGTATCAGAGGTTCAGTCCATTATCATCATGATAGAAACTATGGCAACATGCAGGCAGCAGACATGGTGCTGGAGAAGGAGCTGAGAGTTCTACATCTTGACCCAAAGGCAACATGAGGGAACTGTGTTCGGCAGGCAGCCAGGAGGAGACTAGAATTCCACACTGGAAAAAGCCTAATCATAGGAGACCTCAAGCCCACTCCCACAGTGTCATATTTCCTCCAACAAGGCCACACCTATTCCAACAGGGCACACCTCCTAATAGTGCCACTCCCCATGGGCCAAGCATTCAAACACATGAGTCTTTGGGGGCCAAACCTATTCAAACCACAACAGGGTGGTTAGTTGTAACAGAGATTGTATGGCCCATGGAGCCTGTCTTAATTGGGATTATACTGCTGTGAAAAGACATCATGACCAAGGCAATTCTTACAAGGACAACCTTTAACTGGAACTAGCTTACAGGTTCAGAGATTCAGTCCATTTTCAACAAATCGGGAACATGAAAGCATCCAGGCAAGCATGGTGCCCGAGTCGCTGAGAATTCAACATCATACTGCAAAGGCTAACAGGAGAAGACTGGCTTCCAGGCAGCTAGGATGAGAGTCTTAAAGCCTGTGCCCACATTTCCTTGAACAAGGCCATACCTACTCCAACAAGGCCACATCTACTAATAGTGCTACTACCTGTGGGACCTGTGGATCAAGCATATTTAGACAACCACAGAGTCTAAATGACTAACTGCCCTATAATAAAAGTGGTGGCTCATGCCTTTAATCCAAGCACTTGGGAGGCAAAGGCAGGTGGATTTCTGAGTTCAAGGCCAGCCTGGTCTACAAAGTGAGTTCCAAGACAGCCAGGGCTATACAGAGAAACCCTGTCTCGAAAAACCAAAAACCAAAAAAATAAAAGTAAATAAATAAATAAAATCTTGCACCTAGTATTTGCTGTGTATCTTCTGGGCATAAAGTGCTGAGAGAAGTGACTGGAAAACAGAGGGATGAGTCCACCCTGTGGAACTCTGTTTTCTTAATGGTGGGAAGTTAATACACAGTGTTTGAAAGTCAAAAGAAATCTCCACTTAATGCCTCATGAAAACAGACCCTCACAACACTATGTCCCTCTTATCTTCTAAAGAGGAAAAACAGAGATTTCAAGTGTACAAAGGGCTCATGCACTATTGAGACCCTCATACACAGCAAAGAAGGACCACATGCACTAAAGGGATAATTAACTTTAATCACTGGGTTGTGTGGGCACTAAATAATAAGGTAAAAGCTTAGTTTGTCTTTTTTTAAAAAGATTTATTTATTTTGTATATATTTTGAGTACACTGTAGCTGTATAGATGGTTATGAGCCTTCATGTGGTTGTTGGGAATTGAATTTAGAACCCCTGCTCACTCCGGCAAATCCCGCTCTCGCTCTGGCCCAAAGACCTATTTTTTATTATACAAAGGTACACTGTGGCTGTCTTCAGACACACCAGAAGTGGGCGTCAGATCTCATTATGGGTGGTTGTGAGCCATAATCTGGTTGCTGGGATTTGAACTCAGGACCTTCAGAAGAGCAGACAGTGCTCTTACCTGCTGAGCCATCTTGCAGCCCTTTTTTTTTTTTAATTTTATCTTTTTAAAAAAATATTTATTTATTTATTTATTTATTTATTAAGTGTATGTGAGTACACTATAGCTGTCTTCAGACACACCAGAAGAGGGCATCTGATCCCATTACAGATAGTTGTGAACCACCATGTGGTTTCTGGGACCTCTGGACCTCTGGAAGAGCAGTCAGTGCTCTTAACCCCTGAGCCATCTCTCCAGCCCCTTATTTTGTCTTATATTTTCAAAGGGTTAGAGTCCATTCTGGCAGGCAGGCATAGTGCTGGATCACTCATCTCTTCAAATGCAAACACAAAGAAAAGAGTCAACCAAAGCATAGAGGGAAATTTAGATCTATCAGATTTGCTTGGAACAAATGACCTACTTCCTCCAATAAGACCATGCCTCTTAAACCTCCCCAAACTGAGGCAACAACTAGGGACCAAGTACAGAAGACCATGGAGGACATTCTCACTCAAACCACAACTTGCCATTACAGAGTGGCAGGACGCGCAGAAGTTGGCACTGAGACCTTTGCTGTGGTTGTATTGACTAGAGCTACTAAGGACCTGCAATGGGCTAGTGAGGCAGCTCAAAATGCAGCACTCGTCCAGCAAGCAAGAAGCTCTAGCATCAATCCCTGACACCTAAGTTAAAATAAAATAAAATAAAATGGACAGAAAAAGAGAAAAGGTGTTTGAGATTTCTGTAGACAAATGTTCTCACTACATGCATGCATATGAATCAATGCAAATGTTAGCTCAGTTGCTCATCAATTTAGAATTTAATTTTAAAGGTTTTGACTTGAGTTTAAGTGTGTATGTGTCTCTGTCCTGGTGTTCACAGAGGCCAGAGGAGGGTCTCAGATGCCCTGAAGCTAGAGATAGAGGCAACTGTGAGCTGGAAACCAAACTCGGGCCCTCTACAAGAGCACTGGCACTCTTAACTACTGAGACTTCTCTTGACCTGAAAATTAATGCTTGTTTCTTCTCTTTCTTAAAAAAAACAAACAAACAAACAAAAAAAAAAAACAAAGAAAAAAAAAGAAACAAAGACAGAGTCACACTGTATAGGAGACCCCAGTCTGTCCTCCAACTCAGGATACTCCTGCCTCAGACTCTCAAGTTCTAGAATTGCATACTACCACACCCATCTTTAATTGATTAATTTTGAAACAAAGTAATAAAAATAAATATAAACAATTAACAAAGAAAAAAAAAAGACAGAGTGTAAAGTCAGGCATGTGGCTATAATTCCAGTACTCAGGAGATAGACACAAGAACCTGAGCTCCAGTCCAACCTGGAATACACAATGAGGCCCTACCTCAAAACACAAAAACAAAACACTCACTAGGAAATGTGCAAAATGTGGCCAAAGGACACAGAAAAGTTGCTACAATGATCGACTGCAGAAAGGGTGATAGCCCACTGAAGGTCTCAAAATCGAAAGCATACTCTGGGATGATTACTATTACATTAATTAATTAATTACATTAATTACTTAGCCAGAATGTGTGCTCTGGATGTGGTGTATTAGCTACTGAGCCAGAAGGTGTGTTCTTGGTATGGTGTATTAGTTACATAGGGTGACTGTGCTGGGCATAGTGCATTGGTTACCTAGCCCCTGGACATTAGTCAGGGTTCTCTAGAGTCGCAGAACTTATGGAATGTCTCTCTATATTGAGGGAATTTATTGTGATGACTTACAGTCTGTAGTCCAACACCCCAACAATAGTCAGCTGTGTATGGGAAGTCCAAGAATCTAGTCAGTCTCGCAAGGCTAGTTGTTTGAGCTGGTCTTCTGTAGAAGTAGGTTCCAACAATGTGCTGGCAAGTACATGCAAGCAGGTGAAGAAGAGTGATTCCTTCTTCCAGTGTCCTTATGTAGGTCTCCAGCAGAAGGTGTGGCCCAGATTAAAGGTGTGTGCCACCATGCCTGGATCTGGGCTTTGTCCCAGGCTGGCCTCGAACTCAGAGATGTCCTTGCCTTAGTTTCCTAGGTTTAAAGGCAAATACTCCCTTGCCTGGGCCTAAGCTTTTCATGGCCGCTATGCCTCAAAATCTCCATGCCAACATCCAGGTCAGAAACTTGTGTCTTCCTGACTCAAGACCTGGATCACAGGTAAGGTGAGCCCTCCAATTCTGGATTGTAGTTCACTCCAGATATAGTCAAGTTGACAACCAGGAATAGCCATTACACGTGGTGTATTAGTTATTTACACAGAAGGTATACTCTCGGATGGTATATTAATTGCACACACAGGAGGCATCCTCTGGGCATGGTGTTAGTTACTGTCTTAGGTTTCCATTGCTGGGAAGAGACATCATAACCAAGGTAACTCTTATAAAGGACAACATTTAACTGGGGTTAGCTTACAGGTTCAGAGGTTCAGTCCATTATCATCAAGGTGGGAGCATGGCAGCGTCCATGCAGATGTGGGGCTGGAGGAGTTGAAAGTTCTACATCTTGATCCAAAGGCAGACAGAAGACCGGCTCATACCTGGCTAGGAGGAGGGTCTCAAAGCCCACCCTCACAGTGACACACTTCCTCCAACAAGACCACACCTACTCCAACAAGGCCATACCTCCTAAGAGTGCCATTCTCTGGGCCAAGAAACTACCAGTTACTCAGCCAGAAGGTGTGTACTGAGTATGATCTGTGCTGGGCAGGGTGCATTGGTTACCTAGCCAGAAGCTATGTTCTGCACATCCGATACTAGTTACTGTGGTGGTCTGAATGAAAATGACCCCCACAGACATGGCATTATTGGAGGTGTGGCTTTGTTGGAATAGGTGAGGCCTTGTTTGGAGGAAGTGTGTGTCACTGCAGGGTGGTCTTTGAGGTTTCAGAAGCTCAAGCCAAGCCTAGTGGCTCCTTCTCTTTTCCTGTTACCTGCCAATCCAGATGTAGAAGCCTCAGCTCCTTCTGCCATGTCTGCCTGCATGCCACCTTGCTTACTACCATGATGATAATAGACTGACTAAGTCAGCCCCAGTTTTTTTTTCCTTTATAAGAACTGCTGTGGTCATGGCATCTGTTCACAGCAATAAAACCCTAAACAGTTACTCACACAGAAGGTGTGCTCTGGGCATGACGCATCAGCTACTTACTCAGGAGGTATGGGCTAGGCATGGTGTATCAGTAACTTAGACAGGACATGTACTCTGGGCATGGTCTATTGGTTGCTTTGTAATGTTACTGTGGCAAAATATCTGACAAAAACACCTAAGAAGGAAGGGTTTATTTTTACTCCCAGGCTGTTCATCATAGCAAGGGAACTGTGACTAGGTAGCATGTAGTTGGAAAACAGAGAGAGACAAAAGCTAATTCTCAGCCTGATTTCTGACATCTCCTGTGTATGGAAGAAACCATCGACAATTTGGATGGGTCTTACCATGTCAATCAACCTAATCTAGAAACTCTTTCACCAACATACCTGGAGGTTTGTTTCCACAGTGATTTTTAATCACTGCATTGAATCAAGTTGACAACATCAATCATCAAACAGGTTAGACTTAACAAGTGATGAGAAAAATGAGCACTGTTTCAAAAGTTCATTTAACAGAATAATCACACTTCACATTATTCAAAACCATCATTCAAGCACAATTCATTTACAGAATTACAAGAAGCCAGGAAATCACCATTCTGTTCTACACCAAACATAAAAGATCACTTGATCCACAACATTTTTCTAGCACCAAGAACCAGCCTGGAGTTTCCTCAGTTTCCCAAGCAGTATAAGTGACGTAAAAACCTACTCTATCCGCACCTAAAGAGATGGCTCCACTGGAAAGCATGTGTACTGACTGCTCTTGCAGTCAGTTCCCAGCACTCATATCAGGTGGCTCACAACTGCCTACAACTTTAATTCTGGGATCTGACCTTCTTGGCACCTGCAGGAACACACACTCACATGCACAGACCTGCAGGTATACACATAATTGAAAATAATAAAAATAACCTTTAAAACCTACCTAATCTAGACATTAGTCATCAGCGAAATATAAATCAAAATAACCCTGAGACTCCATCTTACACCCATCAGAATTGCTAAGATCAAAAACTGACGAAGATGTGGAGCAAGGGGAACATTCCTTTGTTGCTGATAGGAGTACAAACTTGTACAACCACTTTGAAAATCATTTCAGTGGTTTCTCAGAAAACTGGGAAGTTTTATCCCAAGACTCACCTATACCACTCCTGGTATATACCCAAAAGATGTTCCACTATACCACAGGAACATTTGCTCATCTATGTTCCTAGCAGCTTTATTTGTAATAGGTAGATGCTGGAAATAACCTAGATGTCCCTCAACTAAAGAATGAATAAAGAAAATGTGGTACATCTACACAATGGAATTGTAATTCAGCTATTAAAAAACAAAGACATGGACTGGAGAGATGGCTCAGCAGGTAAGACCACTGCTCTTCCAAAGGTCCTAAGTTCAAATCCCAGCAACGACATGGTGGCTCACAACCACCTGTAATGAGATCTGACGCCCTCTTCTGGTGCCTCTGAATATTTAAAATAATAAATAAATCTTTGGGCCAGAGCAAGCAGAGGTCCTAAAAAAGTCAATTCCCAACAACTAGATGAAAACTCACAACTATCTGTACAGCTACAGTGGTGTACGCATATACATAAAATAAATAAATAAATCTTTTTAAAAAAAATCTGCAGGGATAAAAATGGAGTAGAGACCAAGGGAACAGCCAACCAATGATTGTCCCAACTTGAGACCCCATCCTATGTGAGAAAACCAAACCCTGACACTATTAATGATACTCTGCTTTGGTTTCAGACGGGAACCTAGCACTGTCCCCTGAGTGGATGCATGGAGAAGCAGATGGAAACACATGCGAAGACCACAGCCAAATATCAGCTGGAGCTCAGGGAGTCTTAGTTTTGAGCAAGATCACCACAAGAAGACCAGCAGAATCACATGGGAGCTCACAGAAGAGCAGGGGCTCTTCGTCTGTTCCCGGCTATTGGATCCCTTTCCTCTACCTGGACTGAATGGTTGGGCCTCACTGGGATAGGATGTGCCTAGTCCGCTGAGACTAGCTGTCCCAGGGTGGAGTGGTACCCAAGACTCCAGGTCCTCTGAGGGATTTCTAAGGGTGGGGCTTCGAAGAGAGGGGTGGGGCTGTGATAAAGATGTAAAGTGAATTAAAAAAAAAAAGTATTGAAAAAAAGAAGAAAAAGAGCTGGGCAGTGGCGGCACACGCTTTTAATCCCAGCACTTGGGAGGCAGAGGCAGGCAGATTTCTGAGTTCGAGGCCAGCCTGGTCTACAGAGTGAGTTCCAGGACAGCCAGAGCTACACAGAGAAACCCTGTCTCAAAAACAAAAACAAAAACAAAAACAAGACCGGGCGGTGGCGGCGCATGCCTTTAATCCCAGCACTTGGGAGGCAGAGGCAGGCAGATTTCTGAGTTCCAGTTCAGCCTGGTCTACAGAGTGAGTTCCAGGACAGCCAGGGCTACACAGAAAAACCCTGTCTTGAAAAACCAAAAACCAAAACAAAACAAAATAAAAAAGAAAAAGAAACTAAGCCAGAATGTCAGAAAAACTTACTGAGAAAATCTGTATTACTGAGTTTAGTTTCTCAGGAAACGTGCCAAGCTGATTTAATTTTTTTCCATTTATAAAAGACAAAATTATTTCCGACTGAGATCACGTGCTTTTCACTAAAAATGGAAATGTATAATTGCCTGGGATGACAAGCCCTGAGACAGAGTCTGAGAACAGTTTCATGGACACTCAAGCCTGCTCTGCCACATCCTTACCATTAGGCCATTTTTCGAGATAAACTTGGGGACTCATTTGCCTTAATTTGCCAAAACCCTCAGAACACATTATTCTGAGTGAGTTCACAGCCATCTGAATGTCGCTGGCTAATCAGATGCATTAATTTTAATTTTATGGGTGTGAGGATTTGTTGGCATGTATTATGGGCACCATGAGTATGTGGTACCCAGAAGAAGCCAGAAGAGCGTGCTGGATCCCTGGAGCTAGAGTTACAGCCAGTTGTGAGCCTCCATGTGGGTGCTGGGAATTGAACCTGGGGCCTCTGCAAGAGCAGCCAGACAGTTAACTGCAGAGCATCTCTCCAGCCTCAATTCTGACTATTTTTATTTTTTATTTTTGTTTGGTTTTGGGGGGTGGGAGTTATTTGCTTGTTTGTTTCCAGACAAGGTTTCTTTCCACAGCCCTGGTTGTCCTGGAACTCGATTTGTAGACCAGACTGGCCTCAAACTCATAGTAAGCCACCTACCTCTCCCTCCTGAGAGCTGGTATTAAAGACATGATTCTTTATAATCCAGGTCTTTTGAAGCTCTACTTTTCTCATTTGTTGTGATTAAACAGACAGGAATATGTAAGAATGGTCCATTATTAACCAAAATGAAAATGATGGCACAAGTAAATTGTCCATAAATGCCCCATGAATTGTTTCAAACTTACTTGGTAGCTTACCCAAACTATTAATATAAATTATGCCATCTTTTGTGAGAATAGCATGCTAATAATATGGTTTAACAATACAGATATGCTGAGATAAATCTAATAGCTTAGATTAAAAAAAAAGAAATTGACCCAGGCTGGGCTTGAACTCCCTGTGTAGCCAAAAAATGACTCTGAGATCCTAATTCTCCTGACTCTACCTCCTAAGTGCTGGGGTTACAGGTATACTCGCCATATGTGGTTTTATGTTGTATCAGGGATACAACCCAGGGATTGTGCATGCTAGACAAACACTCTACAAAATGAGACACATCACCAGGTCTAATTAGCCAGTTTTGTGCAAATATCATATTGTGAACTTCTAAAACTTCTCTGTATGTAAGAGTACAGTCTCTGTGTAGCCCTGGCTGTCCTGGAACTCACTCTGTAGACCAGGCTGGCTTTGAACTCAGAGATACACCTGCCTCTGCCTCCCAAGTGCTAGGATTAAAGGCGTGAGCCACCACCGCCCAGCATGCTTAATATTCTTAAAGAGAATCAGAGGTCTGAACCCAGCACCCATGTTGAGCAGCTCACACCACCTTTAACTACAATTCCAGAGGAAACTATTATCTTCTTTGGGCCTCCCTGGCATCCATTCATCTATAACCCCACACACATATACACATAATTAAAAATAATAAAAATAAATATTCCTAAAAGCATAGCATAAATAATAACATAGACATTAATCATTACCAAATATTTTCTCGCACTGGGTATAGTAATACATACCTCTAATCACACCACATGGGAGGCAGAGGCAGGCCGAGCTCTGAGGTCTGACCTAGCATAGTCTATATAGTAAGTCCTAGGCTAGCCAGAGCCGCATGGTGTGACAGTCTCAAGAAATTTTTTTTTCTTTTTTTCAGCACATGGTGGTACTGCTAGATGTACACAGTTTGCATTTTACACCAGCTATCACCAAGGCATGGGATTAATTCACCATGTTAAAGCCTTACTGTAAAAGGCACAAGGCAATAGGAACTTTCTAGATGGATTGTGATTTTCCACCCACTTTGGACAGAGTCTCACTTTGTAGACTAGTCTGACTTTGAATTTGGAGTAGAATTCCTGCTCACCTCATGAGCCACCACTGACTTCTACTGCAATCTTATGGAACCTTCATTAATATTTAGTCTGTCAACCCCCAAACATCACTCTCTGACCATGACTATGTTTAATAAAATAGTTGACAATAAACATGCTTTCTTTTTCTTTTCTCTCCTTTTCCTTTCTTTTTCTTTTTTTTTTTTTTTTTTTTTTTTTTTTTTTTTTTTTTTTTGTTTGTTTGTTTTGTTCTGTTTTTTGAGACAAGGTTTCTTTGTGTAGCTGTGGCTGTCCTAGAACTTGTTCTAGAAAGCAGGCGGGGCTTGAACTCACAGAGATCCTCCGGCCTCTGCCTCCCAAAACCCTAGGAATAAAGGTATGCCCTACCATTGCCCGCCTAAAGATGAAGATTCTAATTCTATATGCATTATCTGTTTCTCTGGTTTGAAAGTTTGTTAATACTGTTTTGGGTTATTGAAGAATATTTCCATCTACACAGAGCTCAGCTGAAATACATGTTTTGTGAAAATGGGTTAAGGATATGACTCTTACTGCATAAAAGCTGTACTCTTACAAATGATTAGTGTGCTCTTTGTAATTAAACACGCAGAAGCTATGCAGTGCATTGGTTACAGGACGACAGTAAAGATTTTCTGGAGAATTGCTAACAGCCAGAGGAGCTCGGGTGTGCATTTACTCAGGTTCCCTCAAATGTTCCTGCTGATTTGCTCTTCCATACACTGCACTGTTGTGAAAGCAATATCTGCTTTCTAGGACAAGCTCGGCTTCCCTACAGCTCCAAATACACATTAAGTATTTTGTCTTTGAAAACTAGATCAGAAATTGTTGTGGTGGTGGTGGTGGTTGTGGTTGTGTGCTGTGCTAGGTGCCTCACAAGAACTCCCCCACACCTCTTTCACCAATTCAGAGTTTAAGTGATAAAATATTGAAAGCAGAATATTGCCAATATGGTCGCAATGCCTAGCCCCTTTACTAGAATAGCTTTAATTTGATTCACGATTTTATCCTTTCCAAACACCTTTTTTTCCACATAAACTCTGGCTGGTTGTGTGGCATGAGCTTCTAAACACAGTTATTTGGGAGTTCAAAGTCATGGTTGGCTACACAGAGTTGGTAGCCAACATGCTTATGTAAGACCCCATTTTTTTGTTGTTGTTGTTTTGTTTTTTGAGACAGGGTTTCTCTGTATAGCCCTGGCTGTCCTGGAACTCACTCTGTAGACCAGGCTGGCCTTGAACTCAGATATCTCTGCTTCCCAAGTGCTGGGATTAAAGGCGTGCGCCGCCACTGCCCAGCAAGACCCCATCTTAAAGTACACACATACTTTAAGAAGTTGAGGGACATTAGCCAGGCATGGTAATTCACACCTGTAGTTCCACTCTCTAGAGGTAACACACACACACACACACACACACACACACACACACATATATAAATGTAAAACGAGGGCTGCACATGTAACCTGAGTTAACCAACAGTTTCAGCACATGCTTGTCAACCTTTAACAGCTGAGAGATGGAATAAAGTCTGAAGCCATTTCAGCCACATAAGAACTTCAGCACAGTTCAAAGCCAGACTCTTCCTCAAAAGCAAGTGAATGACCAATAGAAACATCTCTTCTGTCTCTGCCTTGTAAGGCACAGAACACAAAGTAAGGCAGCCAGGATAGCCCATGCAGCCTATGCCCATTGTGGACAAGAGATATGCAGATGTGAAGGCAGGGGGTGGTGTCTTAGAAGGGGTGTCTTTGCTTTCACATGTCAGAGTTCCAAGTGGGCTTGGGAAAGCAAATTCTGGAAGCCAGAAGACTCGGTGTAAGCCTGGCCCCTCTAAAGACCAGGAGTCCAGATTCTGAGCTAGAATCTCCTGTCCTAGCAGTCTGACTAAAACCCATCCTATCAAGTTTAAACAAACACATGAGCACAAATCTCTATTTAAAACAAAAACAAAAACTTTATTTGAGAATAATATATAAGATTGCAAACCAAAGCTGGACAGTGGTGGCACATGCCTGAATCCCAGCACTTGGGAGGCAGAGGCAGGCAGATTTCTGTAGGCCAGCCTGGTCTACAGAGTGAGTTCCAGGTCAGCCAGGGCTACAGAGAAACCCTGTCTCAAAACAAAACAAAGCAAAAAGATTGCAAACCAAAAAAGCACACAGGCAAGGGTTATTAGTCCAAAGAATAGAATGTTTGGTTTAGTTGTTTGGTTTAGTTTTGCTCTGATAATTTAGAATTTACTTTTGAAAAAGAAGTTGAGGGACATTAGCCAGGCATGGTAATTCACACCTGCAGTTCCACTCTAGAGGTAACAGAAACAAGATCAAAGCCAGCTCTGGGCCTTACAGGGGAGGTGGGGTGGGGGGGAACAGTACTAAGTGCTCTATTTCCGTTTTGAACATTTTAACACAAATTAATGCTAATGAGTTCATTATCCTACCTTGGGGATTGAGTTAAAGTTTTATTGGCGTGTACAAACACTAACATTCCTTATTAAACTTATCCTACACCACCTAAAAGGTGGGTAGTTAAAACTAGTTAATTTTCTCCCTTGCATTCTAAAACTCAGTAGCTTGCATTAATTAGCCCTCATACAATAACAGAGAATGACCTTTAACACAGCTAGGGTGGCTTTCTTCACAGTTAAGACAAAAGTGCATTTGATTTTCTGGTTAAAAAAAAAAAAAGAAGAATCATAAGAAGAGATAAAGGGTGTTTGAGTCCACAATATTTTCTAGTGGAAATAATTCAATAAACTTTCAACCAAGTTCTGAAAATCATTCAAAACCCACTTGCATTTTATAATTGATATATTTTATAAATGGAATTTATTTATAAAGTGGAAAGAAAGAAGTTACCCCATCTAAAAAAAAAAATCTTAAACTATTTCAACTCCAAGAACAAAAACAAAACAACCTGAAAATTAAGAGATTATCAGCACTGCTTGGAACTAGTCATTTCCAACAAATTTCATCGATTTTCTTGACAAACTGAGAACCTGGCAAACCAGGAGTGCTAGCTTCTACTTAGGCAAAGTTAAAGTCATAGCTAACAGTTCCAGTGACACTTGTCGAATCAAAATGGTCTCACCTCTAAGGCAGGCAGGCTGTTTTCTTTGGTCCACTCGGTGAGAAAGTTCTAGAATCGGCTGAAATACTTCCTCCTTCTCCCTTCAGTTGGGCATGATGAGACTTAACTAAAGTCATCCTGTATGAAGAATTTTCACACCCACAACACGCCAAGCAGTACCTCGCCTTGGCTGGCAGGCAAGACAGCATAACTGCAAGATTTCAGGCTTGGACTAAACATTTAACAACTGTATGGCATCCACTCCTCACCTACATACACATAATCAACACAGAGAAGTCATCAAGTCTCTAGCTGGGGAGGTTCATCTGAATCACTTTCTTCCAGGTACAACATGCCTGGCATCTCAGGCATCTCCGGCATCTTGGGCGTCTGGGTGTATCGGCTAGTGCAAACTGGCAGCTTCCGCAGAGAATCGCTCTTCTGGCAAGCGGCCTGCTGCTGAGAGGGGCTAGAGGTCTTGGCATCTTCTTGCAACTTCCAGGTCACCAGCTGCATACAGGCTCTGGCATCCTCGATGGAGCTGTGTCCACCGCTGTGTGTCTGGATCATCTGGCTGAGGTACTGAGAGATGAGGCCCCGCAAGGAGCGCTTGTAGGGGAGGCCTCGGTGGTGCGGGAAGAGCACGGAAGTGTCCACCACAGTGCCGTGGATGAACTTCAAAGCCAGCAGGTCACTCTCAAGGCTGTGTCCAATGAGGATGGTTTCAGTGCTGAACAGGCTAAGGAGCACAGCCTGGACATCACACAGTCTAACTTTGGTGTTCACCAGGTCTGCCTCTGTCACTCCGGAAAACATGGTGTTGTAGTCCACGATCTCATGGTCCGGCTTGACGAAGGTGTCGTAAATCACGTGTAAATCAGTGTCCACCACTGTGACGCGGGTGAGCTCCAGGCCGTGTGTGGTGTAGGACATCTCACAGTCCAGGGCGTAGATTCCCGCATGCGCTTCCCAGTCCTTCTTCGGGAAGGTCTTGGCAAAGCCATGCAAGTTGTCCTTCCTGCCGTCCTGCACGTGTTGCTTGGCCACCTTGCAGCCTGTGGCTTCCAAGGGCGCGTAGCAGCACGAGTAACGCACCTGCCAGCCTCCCTGCACGGGGATGGAGAGGACACGCCCCCAGTGGTACACGCAGGGCTCCGAGTAGAGGCAGCGGCCCGAGGCTGACACGAGGTACTGGGTGCCACAGCGGCAGCAGGCCCTGTGTGTCGGGCTCAGCAGCTGCTCTCCTGTGAAGAGCATTGCTGACCCAGGCTTCCCCGGATGCGCGAACGGAAAGCCATGCTCCTTCCGCTGCTCCTCAGTGAGCAGATAGCCCTTCAGGCGGCTGTACAGGGTGGCCTTGCTGAGACCCGGGATGGCGCTGGGAACCAGGCCCCTGAGCTTCTTCAGCGTGTGCAGGGCGACATTCAGGTACTTGTTCTTGCTGGGACTCTGGTCGTAGATCACTTTCTCCTCTGACTGCGCCTTCTCGATGGCCTCCAGATGTGAAGAGGAGAACTTAAGGCACACCTCGGTGAACAAGCCCAAGTAGTGCTGACGCAAGGCAACAGGGATCTTGTCCTTAAATTCCTTGGTGAGGATGGGCTTCTTCGCTCCAGAAAAAGTATTGCTGTAGATAGCTTGCTGTGGAGTGACTATGTTGAAGTGTGGCGGCTGACCTGTGGCTCTGCCGCTGCTGAAGGTCCTCTTGGCAGCCACAGTGGTGTTGGCCAGGCTGGGGCTAGCCATATGGATGACCCTCTTCTTCTCTTGAGCTGAGGCTGAGGATGACGAAGACGACGACGACGAGGAGGAGGGGGAAGACCACGAGGAGGAAGACGTGGTGGATGTCGTCAATGTCTCAGAGCAGAGCATCTTCCTCCAGGCCAGCTGGGGTCGCCAGTGTTGTAGCTCCGAAGGTGCAGCAAGGCAGCCGTGGTGCGCCCCAGGGCCAGGCCTCAGGGAAGGCACCTGGACCACGATGAGCTGGTGGGTCCCGCAACAAGTTGGAGGACACTGGTAGTAAGACAGCAGGAAGTTCCCGACTGGATGAACCAGGACTCTCCTGGCCTCGGGATGCCCTGGTGGGAACCAACCTCGCCCTGTAGCTTTCAGGCTCATGCTGCCCTTGAGACACAGCTCTAGTGTGAGCAATTCGCCTACCAGGGTGAGTGTGGAGGCGGAGGCGTCGCGGCAGCCCTTAAATACAGGGCGGTGGGCGGAACTCCCTCACTACTCTAAACCGATCCTATCCAATCACATTGGATCTACTATCCTTTAGACAGCTTCCGGACTACTGGGTTCCTCCTACCAGGAAGTGTAGCGATTGAATCCTTGGAATTCCTGATTCCACTTGTCCTCATGTTTGTTTGGTTTTTATTTTATGTCTTTATTAATTTCTTTTGAGACGTTCATACGCTGGATTTCAATCCTAACCATCACCCCCTAATTCCTTCTAGAAGTATCTCCCTTCCATGGATATGGATAGAGCACTTTGTTTCTTCATCTTATTTTAAACCCACAGAGTCCAATTTCAGCAGCCCATATACTCTCTTGAGTATGTAACCATCCCCTGGGTTATGATTATATTTTGGGTGGGTGGCGATATTTTTATGTTTCTTTCCTTCTGTTCCCCCTTTCTCTGACTCTCCTCTCTCCACCTCCCATTTTCCTTCCTCTTTCCCCCCTCCTCTCCCTCCCTCCCCGTCCATCCTTCCCCTCTCTTCCATTTCTGAGACAGCCTTGGTACACGAACCTAGAACGCTTGAGCTCTTGCCTCAGCCTCCTGGGGTAAGGCCATGAGCAAATAGATTTGAAGTTCCAGGCTTTGACCTTGGCAGGTCAGGCTGTTGCCCGAGTGACCCAGCAGTCTTACAACCACTTGAAAGCACACAGAAAGAAAACTAAGGCTGCAAGACTTCACCCACTTTACCCAGGGTCAGTCACACAGCATTCCTGGCCAGGTGAGCTGATACCCATTTCCAGGGATTCTGCAGCTCTTGGGCTACCAACAGCACTCGCACAATTACCGAGTAATAAATGAGAAGTAAAATAGTATAAATATTTAAACTATTCATAAACCTGAAGACTTTGCCTCAAATGAGAAATACGTAAATTGCACTTTCATTAATTTCAAAATAACAAACCAGCTAGAAGCTAGCAGTGACAGTTTACTTAGGATACACTTGAACTTGTTCTGAAACCTCTGCATTGAATCTTTTGTGCATGTAAATGTTGCTGTGTGGTTGTAGATAATTTACCCAGACTCAGTGTTTTTATTCAAAAATTGGGTTTTTTGAAAGGATAGATGATGCGTACCATAGGTTAAACACACTGTGAGGGTTAATGTAGTCAACTAGACTGGATCTATCTATAATCCTAGGAGTCAAGCCTCCAGGTGAATTTTGTAAGTGATTAGAGTAACTACTTAGGTAAACTGAGGTGGGAAACCCCTCCATTAGAGCAGGATTGTTCCCTAGACCTGGGACTTGGATAGCTTAAAATGGAGGAATGGTCTGAACATGGACACTCACTGAGTTCCTTCTAATTGCCTGCTGTAGGACCATCATTAAAAGTAGGCATTTGAAGCTGGGCAGTGGTGGTGCACGCCTTTAATCCCAGCACTTGGGAGGCAGAGGCAGGCAGATTTTTGAGTTCGAGGCCAGCCTGGTCTACAGAGTGAGTTCCAGGACAGCCTGGGCTATACGGGAGAAACCCTGTCTCCAAAACAAAACAAAACAAACAAACAAAAAAAAACAAAAAGAAAAGAAAAAGAAAATCAAAACAAATTCTCACTAAACTACTAAAATGAAACCAAAAATCCCACCAAAACAAAGAAAAAATTCTTTTAATCTATTTGGTGATGCTAGTAAGTACTCCTGGGCATGGGTCCTACCCTGGAGTTTGGCAGATACTACCAGTTATTAGGGTAGTTTATCCCAGCGACAAGTAAATAAGATTGGGGGTAGGGGCTTTGAGGTTTCAAAAAACTTGGGTACCATTTCATATTAATATCCGCCGCTTCCTGCTTGCAGCTCAAGCTCTGAGCTCTGAGCTGTTTCTGCTGGAATGCCACACTCTGCCATCGCAGGGTCTAACCTAGCTCCATAATGTTCTCTTTTATAAATTGTCTTGATCTTGGTAACTTTTTATTTATTTCTGAAATTGTAATGTAGCTACACCATTTCCCGCTTCCATCCTTCCGAACACTCTCATATGCCTCTCCTTATTCTGCAAATTCCTGACATCTTTTATCATTAATTTTATTACATGCATATATGTTAATGTATATATGCATTCAAAAATACAACGTGCTTGGTCTGTATACTACTACTTGTATGTATGTTTTCAGGGAGGGCCAGGTGTTAGGGCCTACATGCTGAGTTTTAAAGTCAGACTAATGCTGTCCACAGGCTGTTTGCTGATTCTCACCATTCTGCTTGGGTAAGTTGAAATCTCAAAGTTTGATTTTCATTTCCCTAGTTTCTGGGGACAGTGAACACTTATTTATTTATTGTAGTGGCTATTCCTGCTTGTCAACTTGACTATATCTGGAATGAGCTACAATCCAGAACTGGACGGCTCACTTGTGATCCTGAGCTTGAGGCTGGGAGATACATATTTCTGACCTGGATCTTGGTATGGAGATCTTGAGGCAGAGTGGCTATAAATACCAGGAGACTAAGGCCAGAAGATCTCTGAGTTCAAGGTCACCTGGGACAAAGCAAGCCCTAGATTCAGGTGCGGTGGCACACACCTTTAATCTGGGCCACACCTTCTGCTGGAGACCTACATTAGGACATTGGAAGAAGGAAGGCTCTCTCTCTCTTCCTTGCCTGCTTGCCTTGTGGGATTGTGTACCTGCTGGATCCTTGGACGTCCATTCACAGCTGCTGCTGACCGTTGTTGGGGAGTTGAACTACAGACTGTAGTCAGCAACAAATTCCATGACTATATAGAGACTACCATAAGTTCTGTGACTCTAGAGAACCCTGACTAATACATTTCTTATCCCCAACCCCACGCTTTTTTTTTTTTTTTTTTTTTTTTTTTTTTTTTTTTTTTCCTTTTAGGGAACTCTCTGTTCAGGTTCCAGGCCTTTTTGAATAGGTTAGTTGGGGGTTGTTTGTTTTGTTTTAAGTTCTTTTATTCTGGATATTAGACCTGTGTCTGATGTGTAGCTGGCAGATTCCCTCCTATTTTGTGGGCTGTATCTTTCTCTGCTTGATTGTTTCTTTAGTTGTACAAGCTTTTTAGGTTTTATGAAGTCTCATTTGTCAATTCTTGGCTGTAATTCGTGAGTAAATGGAGTCCTAGTCAGAAAGTCCTTTCTGCCACCTGCAGCACACAGGCCTGTTTTCTTCTGGCAGTTTCGGTGTTAGTGTTTCAGGTTTCACATTTAGGACTTTGACCCCTTTGGAGTTGGGTTTTGTGCAAAGTGATAAATGTGGAGCCGATTCCATTCTTCTGCGTGTGGGCATCCAGCTTTCCTGGTACCGTTTGTTGAAGATGCTTTCTTTCCTCCAGCTTCAGTTTTTGGCACGCTCATCAAATGTTAAATGGTTGAAGTTTCTCATGTTCCAGTCTATGAAATTGTTCCACTGGCCTACATGTCTGCTTTTGTGCCAGTATTGTTTTTACTACTAAGGCTCTGAAATAGATCTTAAGATCTGGATTTGTTATCCCTCAAGTGTTTTGTTTTGTTGTTGATGCTGATATTGTTGTGGGTGGTGGTGGTGGTGGTGGTGGTGGTGGTGATGATGATGATGATGATGATGATGATGATGATGATGTTAAAGGTTGGGCTATCTGGGGACTTTTATGATTCTATATGAATTTCAGGAGAATTGGTTTTTTTCTATTTCTTTGAAGAATGAAGTTCAGAATTGAACTGATCCAAGGCTTTCTCAAGGGGCCCTGATGAAAGGATAAAGGGAGCACAGTTCTGTGTCTTGCTCAAGAGTGGACTTGGAAATGCTATTCTGGGGCTGAGGCTAGGGCCTCGAAGGAGTTAAGGTTTCAGTTCCTGAGAACATGGGTTCTCTCTCTCTCTCTCTCTCTCTCTCTCTCTCTCTCTCTCTCTCTCTCTCTCTTTCTCTCTCTCTTTCTCCCTCTCCCTCTCTCCTTATTTATTTATTCTTTTTTACACTCCATATTTTATTCACCCCAACCCTCATCCACCCTCTGGCTGTTCCACATCTCATACCTCCACCCCACCCCCACCCCCACCCCCATCTCCATGAGGATGTATCCACCCCAACCCCACCTGACCTCGACACTCCCTGGGGCCTCCAGTCTCTCAAGGGTTAGGTGCGTATCTCTGAATGAACACAGACCCGGAAGTCCTCTATTGTATGTGTGTTGGGGGCCTCATATCAGCTGGCGTATGCTGCCTGTTTGGTGGTCCAGTGTTTGAGAGATCTCGGGGTCCAGCTTAAATGAGGCTGCTGGTCCTCCTACAGGGTCGCCCTTCTCCTCTGCTTCTTTCAGCCTTCCCTAAATCAACAACAGAGGTCAGCTGATTCTGCCCATTGGTTGGGTGCAAATATCTGCATCTGACTCTTTCAGCTGCTTGTTGGGTCTTCTGGAGTTCAGTCATGCTAGGTCCTTTTTTGTGAGTGTTCCATAGCCTCAGTAATAGTGTCAGGCCTCTGGACCTCCCCTTGAGCTGGATCCCTCTTTGGGCCTGTCACTGGATCTTCTTGTCCTCAGGCTCCTCTCCATTTCCATCCCTGTAATTCTTTCAGACAGGAACAATTATGGGTCAGAGTTGTGACTGTGGGATGGACCCCCTCTTCCTTATTTGATGCCCTGTCTTTCTGCTGGAGGTGGACTCTGTAAGTTCCCTTTCCCTATTGTTGGCATTTCATGTAAGGTCCCTCCCTTTGAGTCCTGAGAGTCTCTCACCTCCCAGGTCTCTGGTGCATTCTGGAGGGTTCCCCCAATCTTCTACCTCCTGAGGTTGCCTGTTTCCATTCTTTCTGCTGGCCCTCAGGGCTTCAGACCATTTCCCTCACCCAATACCACCAGATCAGGTTCCCCTCTCCCCTCCACTCTCTAAAACCACACACTTACAGGCACTTGATCTTTGACAAAGAAGCCAAAAATATATAATGGAAAAAAAAAGAAAGCATCCTCAATAAATGGTACTGGTCTACCTGGCATTCTGTATGTAGAAACATGAAAATAGAGCCATATTTGTCACCTGAACAAAGCTCAAGTCCAAGGGAATCAAGGACCTCAACATAAAACCAGAAGGGAAAGTGGGAAAGAGCCTTGAACTCATTGGCACAGGGGGATAGTTCCTAAATAGAACTCCAAGAGCTCATGCTCTAAGATCAAGAGTTGATAAATGGGATCTCACGAAACTAGAAAGCTTCTGTAAGGCAAAGGACATAGTCAATAAGACAAACCGGCAACCTACAGATTAGGAAAAAATCTTAGGTAACCCTACATCCTATAGAGGGCTAATATCCAAAATATAAAAAGAATTCAAGAAGCTAACCACCAAAAAAAAAAAAAAAAAAAAAAAAAAAAAAAAACAATCAAAAAATGGGGTATAGAACTAACCCGAGATTTCACAACTGAAGAATCTCAAATGGCTGAGAAACACCTAAAGAAAGGTTCAAAGTTCTTAGTGATCAGAGAAATGCAAATCAAAATGACCCTGAGATTCCACCTTACACCAATCAGAATGGCTAAGATCATTGAACTTCAATAGTTCTTTTTCTTTGTTTTTTTTTGGGGGGGGGGCAGGAAGGGGGGGTTCGAGACAGGTTTTCTCTGTGTAGCCCTGGCTGTCCTAGAACTCATTCTGTAGACTGGGCTGGCCTCAAACTCAGAAATCCACCTGCCTTTGCCTCCCAAGTGCTGGGATTAAAGGCGTGCACCACCACCGTCAGGCCAGAATGGCTAAAATCAAAACCTCAATGACAACACATGTTGGAGAAGATATGGAGAAAGAGGAACACTCTTCCATTGCTGGTGGGATTGCAAACTGGTACAACCACTCTGGAAATCAACCTGAATGTTCCTCAGAAAATTGGAAATAGATCTACCTGAAGAACCAGCTATACCACTCTTGGGAATATACCCAAAAGATGCCTGCCGCTCCATACCACGGGGGCACGTATGTTCATAGCGGCCTTATTTGTGATAGACAGAAGCTGGAAACAATATAGATGTGCCACAACAGAAGAATGGATACAGAAAATGTGGTTCATTTGCACAATGGCTATTAAGAACGAGGACATCCTGAGTTTTGCCAGCAAATCGATGGAACTAGAAAATATCATCCTGAGTGAGGTAAGACCCAAAAGAACGTACATGGTATATACTCACTAATAAGTGGATGTTAGCAAAAAAAAAAAAAAAAAAAAAAAAAAGTACAGACTACCTAAGATACAGTCCACAGAACTCAAAAAAAGTCAACAAGCTGAAGTGCCCAAGTGAGGATGCCTCAGTCCCACTTGAGGGAGAAGAAAGCAATCACATGTGTGGATGGGGAGAACATGGATATTTATCCCCTTGAAAAGACTGGGATTTTCAGAACCAAGGCCCCATGTGCTCAGTCTGTACTATTCTTGAGATACCCTGAGTTCCTTTTGTGAAACATTACTTGATTAGCTTCTTGCTGACTTTGTCCTATTGTATGATAGCCACGGTGGACTCTGTCCATTTCTCCCCTGTTAAGAGTACATAAGATGATGTGCTTCTTAATAAGTGTGCTTTGCATAAGACATAGCTTATGTAGGTAGGATCTCCTGATCCCAGCTTTTTTGTCTCCTTATCTTCTGACCTGGTCCTCTCTCAAGACCTGCCACTAAAAAACTACCAGCTGGTCCAGGTCAAATGAGATAGGGATTTTGATTGAGATTGCACTGAATCTGTAAATAACTTTTGGCAGAATGGTCGCCATTTTCACAGTGTTAATTCTACCATGGGATGCCTTTCTTTTTCTAGTCTGCATCACTTTCTTTAGAGATTTAAAGTTACCATTATGAATTATATTACACCAGAAGAGGGAATCAGATCCCATTACATGGTTGTGAGCCACCATGTGGTTGGTGGGAATTAAACTCAGGACTGCTGGCTAAGTGTTCTTAAGCGCTGAGCCATCTCTCCAGCCCCCACCCCTCACTACTTTGGTTAGGTTTATTCCTAGTTTTTTTTGTTTTGTTTTGTTTTGTTTTGTTTGCTGCTACTCTGTATGGGAGTGTGTTCATGATCTCTTTCTCTGTACATTTGTTGTTGAAGGATAGAAGACCTATCGATGGTACAAGCAGTTTCTGTATTCTGCTGAACTTGTTTATTATTTCTAGAAGTTTTCTCTGGTAGAATTTTGGGGATTTCTAATATAGGGTACAATGTCATCTGAAAATAGTTTGACTTCTTTCCTTATTTGCATCTTTTTAATTTCCTTCTCTTGCCTTCTTGATTCAGCAGTGCTTCAAGCATAGTAATGAAAAGGGTTGATGATAGTGGACATCCCTGACTCATTCTTAATCAGTGGAATTGCTTCAAGCTTTCTACGTTTAGGAGGATGTTGGCTGTGGGTTACTCACATATAGCTTTTATTGTGATGAGGTATGTTCTCTCTAGCTCTATGTCTTCCATGGTAGGCAAGTGATTTACTACCAAATAATCTTCCCAACACTCACTTTACTGTGTAAGACAATATTTAAACAAGTTGCCTGATGCTAGAAATATGGAGAAAGATCACTCCATGAACTTTCTTGCCCTACCGATACCGGCTGGCCACATCACTATGTCCCAGTGTGGTCCTGATATTTTCTCCCAGCTAGCAAGATCATCTCGCTTACATGCAACACTCCACACACCCCACAATCAGCCATCTAGTGCCTAGTTACCCAGTAGAAACATGGCTCTTAAGGCTTAATTATCCAATCAGGTTTATATATCAATAAGATCACAATTTACAAGATGCCAATACAATAATTTCAGAGCCAAATGATAAAGACAATGTTTTAACCCAATTATTCTAACCATGTGAAAACCTTAACTACTTGTGGCTGTTTAAAACCACGCTGAGGATCTTCCTCCTGTTCACCTGCCTCCACCAATGATTTCTCCCTGCTTCCCTTCTCCTCTCACCTCTGACCTCCTCACTCCTAAACTTCTAGCTCCACCTCCCTATTCCTGTCCAATTACAAACCTGTCACTACCCTAATGTGATTGGCCAGAGAAAATGCTGCAACAGTTGCCTAAGCTGGCCTTGAATTTCTTCTCTTGCAGTGGTCTTATAGTCCAGGTTGGTCTCAAACTCACCATAAAACTAAGGATGGGCTTGAACTGATCCTCCTGCCCCAACCTCCCGATTTCTGAGATTACAAGCATCTATCAATCCTAACTTTGCAAAGTTAATTTCTGAAAACAATTTAAGGTATTCAAATCACCTATCAGAACCTGAAAACATTGATTCTCAGGGGTGGCAAATTTTGAGAACTTGACTCTAACTTTATTTTTTTTCTCTTATTTACTTATTTGGATATGGATTTGTAATTCTCTTGACATCCATTGTTAAAGAGACTATGGTGACTGTCAACTAAGTTAGAGTCATCTGGGAAAAGGGCTTCTGGATATGTCTGTGGGGGGTGAGCCTTGATTACATTAAGTGAGTTAGGAAGACCCACGAATTGTGTGTAGCATCTTTCCTACAAAGGGAATCCTGGATAAACTGTACCAGAGTGGAAAAAACAAGCTGAGGAAACATGCAGTCATCCTTTGCTCTCTGCTTCTTGACTATAAATGCAGGGATATGTAGTCAAGGCTGGCCTCAAAGTCCATCTATAGTTCAGGATAACACTGAATTTCTGATTTTCCTGTCGCCATTTCTAGAATTAGAGATATTTAACATAACACGTGGTTTTGTATGTTGCTAGTAGTTAGATCAAATTTTTTGATACTAGGAAAGCACTCTCACAACTAAGCCACATCCCCAGTCTCCCATTTTTAATTTTTGTGTTATCAGGCAAGATGGCCAGGAGAGAGGACCAGTAGACAGAAATATACACAGAGATTTATAGTCACCATGGGAACAAATCTATGGGCATGTCTATGAAGAATTACATGGACTAGATTGAGGTGGGAAAACCCACAATCCATTGCCTAGGGCCCAGATTAAATATGAGGAGAGTGTGGGCAGGGTGATAACACTCATCTCTCTATGTTCTTGATGCAAAATGACCAGTGCCTTAAGCTCTTGTGCAATGACTCTCCTGCCATGTTGGACTGGACTTTGGAATCCTGACCCGAAACAACTTTTTGGTCCTTCCGAGCGGCTATTCTTACAGCAGCAAGAAAAGCAAGCAGTATAGTAGGAAATCTGTGAAATAGAACTACAATCCACCTATTTAACTAGTAAAGGCAGAGGCTACCTAGGAATACTGAAAAACTAGTGATGTATTAATTCGGGAAAGGTATTTCTTTCACATCATGCTTTTGTCTGAGGAAGAGGGATGCTGTGGAAGAAGGAAGCACTAAGTTGACTAATGTGGGCTGCAAATTAGCCAGCAGGGTAGGTTAGTTCTGTGTATTAGTCAGCGTTCTCTAGAGTCACAGAATTTATTGACTGTCTCTCTATATTAAGGGAATTCATTGTGATGACTTACAGTCTGCAGTTCAACTAACCCAACAATGGTCAGCAGTGGATGGGAAGTCTGAGAATCTCGTAGTTGTTCAGTCCCACAAGGCTAGTTGTTTCAGCTGGTCTTCTGTAGAAGTAGGTTCCAACAGATGTGCTGGTAAGTAAGTTCAAGCAGTCGAAGAAGAGTATATCTTCCTTCTTCCAATGTCCTTATGTAGGCCTCCAGCAGAAGGTATGGCCCAGATTAAAGGTGTGTACCACCATTTTTGGATCTGGGACTTGCTTCGTCTCAGGCTGACCTTGAACTCAGAGATCTCCTTGCCTTAGTCTCCAGGGGTTAAATGTGTGTACTACTTTGCCCGGGCCTAAACAGGAAGAAGAGGGAGTAATACACAGCCACAAGGAGGAGAAATAGTAAAGTGCCAAACTATCTAATTAGTAATAGAAAGTAATTCAGAAAACATTTTTGAGTAATATTTTTCTGCCTCTGTCTTTTCTTTGGTTTATTGGTTTAGAAGAAAATTTCAACCTCTGATTCAAGGGGGAATGTTGAATTGTTTTCCATTTAAATTGTTTAAAACCGTGAACTTTTGTGCGTGGGTGTCATTTTATGTTATAAATCTCCAATCTGCATAGGAATCTCCTGCCATTTATTTCAGCTATTTTCAGTTCATTAGAGCTTTAAAGTTGGCTGACTTCCAGGCTTTGCTAAAGGAAATCAGTTGTTTGTTTGGAATTATTTATATACATGAGTATAACATAGAATATTCCTTCTGCATTGCACATTAGCCAGAGACAATTGTCGTTTTTTGTTTTTAATTTCAATGTTTTATCCTTTAGAGAATATCATATGTGAACAGACTGTATGCACATCACTTTCACCATCACTTTCCATCTCTTCTTCTGAAATAGATATTATATGTATATATTATTATATGCATATATTATATACCTATATTATACAGCCCTCAGATGGAACCTTTACATCTTTATTTTTAACTCTAGTGAGCATTCTCTGTATCATAAGAGCCAGCTCCTTTATTTCTAGTGCCTGGAAATTACATTTAGAGAGAGTGTGGTTTAATCTTTAGAGACGGAAAACTTTACTAATAAATTACATTTAAATGTTTTTAAAAACAGTCCAAATAAAATTCATATTATGTATAGTATGTAACATTTTTTTCATCTTTAATAGATAATAAAGGTCTTATGGGGAATAAATAGGAACATATGGGCATGAGCATGCTATCATGATATCAAAACAGCATGCTCATTACAGAATATTTCATGGGATTATATTTGCCTCAAATATACTATTAGATTGCCACAAGGGAGTTTATCAGAAGGATAGCTAGGGAAGACAGTGTTCTGAAGAGCACCAAATACCACTGGGTCTCTCATTGGAGCATTGCTCTCTTTTAGGGAATCCCTTGCTGCTTTTCTCTCTGTCTCTCTGTCTTTCTCTGTCTGTGTATCTCTCTCTGTCTGTGTATCTCTCTATCTCTCCCTCTGTCTCTCTCCCTGTCTCTCTCCCTCATTTCTTTCATTGTGAACTTAAAATGTATATTTGAGACAGAGGGGAACTTCAAAACATAATCCTCCACTGGGCAACATCAGGTAGGGTGCAACTTAAACCACTTCATAGAAGTAAAAGCAACCCAGCCAGATACATGGAACACATGCCTGGAAAATCCCAATTCTTTGGTGGGTGGTGAAAACATGGCAGTCAAGGAGTTCAAGGTCATCCTTGGCTACCTATGGAGTTAGAGGCTAGCCTGGCTGCCTGAGACTCTGTGTACCCTACCCCTACCCCCCCCCAAAAAAAAAAAAAACACAGAAAGGAGGGAAGGAAGAAAAATTCATTTTGATGCCATATTTTCTTCGGGAAGTTAGAGAAAAGTGCTTCAGAGTGCACCAGGCTGGATGGCTCATCCATGCTTATTGCCATTCTACCCACAGTAGCTAGAAAATGAAACTGACCTAGCTATCCATCAAAGGATGGATGGATAATGAAAACGTGGTACATTCTCACAATGGAATTATATCCAGCTGCAAAGAAAATAGAACCATAAGGTAAGTGGATAAAACTGGAAAAAAATTATACTGAATAAGGCCAGGCACAAGAGAAACCAATGTTCTCCTCCTCGTATAGAAATACTTGCTTTGAGTCTTTTGTGTGTGTTCAACTTTCTTCAGTTTGAGCTTAGCTTTCTATAGGTGCTGGAGACCTAGGAGGAGGCCATGGGCAGCAGGGGGCCTTAAGGGTGGGAGATCATGGTAGGCCTTTCGTGATCTGGAAGTAGAGGGGGAGTGTCAGGATGCAAATGTTCAAGTAGGGAAGAGAAGGGAATGGCGGGAGTGGCCAGGGGGATAGCTGAAATGAAGGGTTATTTAAAAGCCACATAGAAACCTACAATCTTTTAATCAGACCAAAAAGACAATGGAAAGGAGGAACAACGTATAGCTGGCAGAGGCTCCTCCCCGAGAGGGAGAGAAGGTCTCTAAATGACAAAGAAATACAGCATGTAAAGAGATGGCTCAAAAATCAGTCTCCTCCTCCTGACGCCTCAGGACAGCCTTCTGTGGGGCCCAACATGCTCTCCCCAAGCCAGAGGCAGGGTTTCAAAGGGAGCAGATTTGCTAACAGCAAGTGTTGCATAGAGACACAGTTCCACAAAGATGGGTTTCATCCACTCCTCCCATTGCCCCAGGCTGGACATCAACTAGGAGCACATTTGCTAAGTTTGCTATCCTAGGCTTTGAACACAGACATTTGAAATGGAACTGCAAAAGTTTATACACAGTGTCCTGAGACCTGAGCCCACCCCCATGACCCAACACACACAAAAACTCACAAATACATACACATGCACACATATCTCACTGCACCCCAACATATATCATGTATATGCACACTCACACACACAAACACACACATACACATACACACCACAGAACACTACTATGAACAAGGCCAAGAACTCTTGCATCAATTTATCAATATGTGTGCAGAAGGCAGGCTTAGGAAAACAACATCCTGGCCAAAATCATGAGTTATGATAACTGGGATTTGGGCACAGAGCAAGAACAGGGTCCTCTTTTTCCACAGTATTTCTCTGGGCTTTCAGAATGTTTAAAACATTATCTCAACACAGATATGAAGATATGTCATGGGGAAAGCACGTGGTGACTACTAAGAAGGACTTCTGGAGCCCAGATTAAATTTCTTTTGATACATCTAAGCTCAAAAAGGAAACTGAGTTTCTTTTTTCCTTCAGGAAAATTCTTCAGACCCTTGTTGGTTTTTAAACTCATGGCCTGAAGCAAACATGCCTGAGATTTTTATTCCTTCAGCTAGTCTTCTGAAGAGAGTTCACTTTTAGAAGACAAAGGCACAATCCGTGTCTCACATTTGATATCGTATTCTTAAGAGTACAAATGGTTAATTCTACCAACAGACAAATGATGTCAAGTTTTCTGGAAGAAAACTTTAAATTGAGGTTCTCTCTGTCTTATAGGAACCTCAGGGTCCCTGATGGCTCCCCGCCCCCCCCCCCAATAATGAATGTTTATCGCAGCTCTTTTCCTTGCCAAAATGTTTTGCAGCCAAGCACTAAATCAGAAGCCAGTGGATTTCCCTAGAGGTATGACCACATCGAATACTCAGTAAGGCTTGAATTCATTTTGTTCCAAAGTTTTCTAAGGAACTCATAAAATAATCTCTGAATCTAGAGATGTTAGTCATGGGGCCTAAAGGAATTCACCTTCACTGAACCAACAAGAAAAAACAGCAGTAGCAGTAAAAAGGCTGCAGAAATCTGTACCAGGCTTCCCAGGTTTTTAAAACAAGTAAGGATTCATGAATGATACATTAAAAAGTTTTACTAAATTTAAAAACTATATGCATATCATGCTAAGCCCCTCAGCATATGATATGAATGAATTTTTCTTTAGGGCAGCAAGACTTGGCTTAGGTTTAGTTATAGTGCTGGGGGTAAAATTCAGGACCCTGCCCTTGCACATGCAAGGACTCTACCACTGAGCTGTATTTCGATGCTCACAACACCCCATGTAATAGCAATGGAGTGATTCTTCACACTGAATCAGTGTTTGGATACACCACTGATAAACCCCTATGCTGTTAGAAATCATGTCCATCTAGGACACAATCAAATGGCAGTACCTACCCCCCCACCCCCCGCCAAGAACTTTTCTCCCATAACAATTTGAGGGAAATAACTCATGATTAGAGCCATTGATGAGATAAGAGCAGAGTTACTGACCACCCTCCAACCCCAGCCACGCTGATAGCACACTATCTCCTGGGATACCCATCCAGAAAACACATAGGAAACAACTGGTATATTCAGACTCCAGAGAAATATATGTTCCACTCCGAAGCTCTTAAAAGAGGGAAAATCCTTGTGGCTTTTCAAGAAGCATAGGATTCACAAACACTACAACCATTTCATTACCAATTTTTCTAACAACATTTTTTCACAAACATTTCTAAAGTGCATTAGAAAGCAGTTACTAATTATGTTCTAGAGTCATCCAATGGTGTACTTAAATATGATAAATATAAAGCAAAACTCATCACAGGCAGTTTATATGTTTGTTGCAAACCAGTTCAAAAATAACAGGTGCCCTGCACTCAAGAAGGGAGACAGCACAATGAGGGACCCTGAAGGACAGCCTGAGCAATGAAGTGAGAAACCTTATCAGAGAACAGGTACTGCGGGGATCTAAAGAATTAGACGCAAGTCAAGGCGGTCAGCACTCACATTACTGGTTTACAGTGAGTATTCCCTGGAATTCAGAACTCTATAGATTTGCTTTCTTTGAGGACTGGCCCCCCGAAATGTGTCCAGTTTCCTTCTTGCAGTGGTAAATGGCAACCGCATCTAGCTTCCCCTAGAACATAAAATCTTACTAAATAAAAAGTGCTGCGGTAGACATACAGCTGGCTTTAGCTGTCCAGAAACGATAGTAGTTGTGTGAGCTCCATTAGAGGGCGCCCCTTTTGGGTAAAGGAGAGATCATAGGTCACAGTAAGCATGGAAAGTGGGGGGGCTGCAGTGACAAAGGACCCTGATCCCTGTACACAGCACTGAAGCTCAGGTGTCCAGCTGCTCAAAGTTCAACCTGTCACCTACTCCAGCAATCCTTCATAAGGTTTTGCTGGAACAACCCCTCTTCACACTTGGGACTTCTGTTTTGCATTGAGTTACACTTATAAATATTTCTTAAAAAGAGCTGCACGCATACGGTATGTACATCGCTGTATCTGCTGTGTGACAGGCTTTTTCTGAGAAGATGAAGCCCACCTGTGAACTCACCCCAGATAGAGATCCCAGGAAAGCCCAAAGAATGGATGCCACTAAGCCCACCCTGATCAACCAATGAGTTTTATTGAGGTTACTAATAGGAGTAGAAGTGAGGGGATTCTTAGAAGAAGAGAGATTACTCAAAAACAACTACAGCTCATGCCCACCCCAGCATGGGTGACAACTCATGAAGCTGGGAACCTGGAGCACACTGCACAGCCTGCAGCTAGCTTAACAGGCTGGACAGTGTCCTTTCCTGTACCTCTTCCAGGCAGCTCTGCTGTTTTCTGCTTCTTCCAGGTATTTGGTCTGATCTAGGAGTCTTCTTTGCAGTTCAGCTTCCTTGCCATCTGAAGGGCACCTACAGCTTTTATTACTTACTCTGGCAAGGAGGTGCCTAGTGAATCTAGTCAGTTTCAGGGACTTCCTGAGGCTCTTTTGAATACTTTGCCTTCTTTCTGAAGGATGGAATGCTTTAATCTTAGAAGAAACTCTTATTAAAAGCATTCCACCTTCTCAAGATAGATTGTTTTGAAATTCCAGAGTTTGATGACTCAGGATGATATACCCTCAAAGAGCCAAGGATCTCTTTAGTTTTGCTACTGAATCATATATCTATATGCCCTGGGATGAGCAAAGTGCCAGGGCAATCAAGGTGTTCCCACAGAAAAAGATAATGTCCCTTATCACAGACTAACCTTTGCCCTTTCTCACACCTCTGCAAAAGTTTCACTCCCACTGAGTTTTCTCCCTAAGAATTACTTCTAGGAGGAAAACATCTTGAGTTCTACTTGTGAGGCCGATCCCAAGAAAAGTTCATCCAGATGTCAGCCAGGTGGTGTGAAAGACGGGATCCAGAAATCACAGGAAACATCCACACGTACTAGGTAAGTACCACAAGACAAATGAATAATGGTTTCCATGAAATATACATAGATTACCCTTTGCTTTTATACATTTAAATATTCATGCATATGTATGTATATACACACACATACATACATACATACATATGAGAGAGATAATATTATCTGAGGATTACAGAGGATTTAATGAACACATAAATGCCTGGAAAAACATATAATTTCCATTTCTGGTATTAACAGATATATAAAGAAAAATTGGTTATTCCCTAGCTGACTTTTCAACTTTTCAACACTTATGCCAGACAGTCTGACATTCATGTTTAGAGATTTTTCTGCATGGTGTGTGTCTAATTTGTGATCTATTGCTATGAAGGGACACCATGAGCATGGCAACTCTTACAAAAAGAACACCTTTAAATGAAGTTGGCTTACAGTTTTTAGGTTTAGTCCATCATCCTCCTGGGGAGGAGGCAGAGCAGGGTTAAGAGAGAGAGAAAGTCTGCCTTCCCAGCAGAGTGCGGGCAAGTCAGGCTCTGTTGACAGATTTTCCGGCCTGCCGAGGCAAGGAGCAATGAGATACACTTCAGGCTCAAGGCCAAGGGTTAAAGATTCCATTGACCTTGGTGGAAGAAATCGGGAGGTTTTTGGATGGGAACAAATGTCTTACGTGTATATTTCAGCAGATTGTTTCTGTCAGCTTGTGGCTTTGCTTCCCTTGGTACTGAAGTAAAAGAAGGCTATGAGAAATACACTTGCTACTGGCATGGTAATGACCTGCAGTCCTCCCCTCATCTGTCTCTTGCAGCTTTTTCTACCTTCCCTATAATCCGCTTCACGACCCCCACAGACGATTGTTCAACTTCATACCAGCCAGACCGGTACGTTTTACTCCAAAAGTAACGTCTTCACCATCCAGAGAAAATGCTGCTCCTATATTATTAGGCATTTCTCCCACATAAGCTCCTTCTTGACAGATAGGGTAATAAATCATAGGATGAATGTGACTATAATATATTTGCAGGCTGATCCATCTTTAGAAGCACCAAAAATGACACTATGAAGTGTGTGCTCTCGTTTCAGTTCCTTAACATAGTCAACTCCAGGCAGTAGCATCCTGAGAATAAGGTACCAAGCAAGGTACCCAGCAAAACAACTGTGTAAAGTCAAGCTCTTTCAGAAGGAAGGAGACTAGGGTGGAATCTAATTTAACTATGGACTGGGCTGTATGCATCCTTTTCCTAGGCATTTGGTCCCAAAACCAATTGTATTTGTCAGCATTAAAAAGTGTTTGAATCAGCCGGGCGATGGTGACGCACGCCTTTAATCCCAGCACTTGGGAGGCAGAGGCAGGCAGATTTCTGAGTTCGAGGCCAGCCTGGTCTACAGAGTGAGTTCCAGGACAGCCAGGGCTACAGAGAAACCCTGTCTCGAAAAACCAAAAAAAAAAAAAAAAAAAACTGTTTGAATCAGTATGCTGCTGCATGCCTTTAATCCCAGCATTCAGGAGGCAAAAGGAGGCAGAGCTCCTCAAGTTGCCAAGTTCCAGGCCAGCCAGAGCCATACCCTGGGACTCTTTCAGTCCCAACTCCCCAAATTGTTTGATCAACACTTACTTCTCTTCCTTCCTCAACTCATTAAGAAATTTCTCTCAGATTTGTAAATCTTGTTCACTCCGTTTCCTTAATTAGCACATTGAGTTTCCTTCCTTGAGCAAGTTCTGGGGCGTCTCTGATTAGTTTATCATCTAACGTGCGCGCTGTTTGCTTTGCTCTGTTTAGCCTTACAGCCACTGTGAACGATTGCTCTCTAGTGCAAGGGCTGATTTTCTCAATCTGACCTTCTCTCCTCGTCACGACCTTACCTCAGTGCCCATACACATACAATAAATCCCTGTTTAAAGATGGCACAAACCAGAGCATTGGTGAATGAATGGTCAAAGGACAGAATGTCAAGAGGGCCTGGCATAAAGAGATGTCTTTACGCTTTACTAAGAGAAAATAATTGCTTGGTTTAAGAGACAAAGCTAGGGGCTGGAGAGATGGCTCAGCGGTTAAGAGCACTGACTGTTCTTCCAAAGGCCCTGAGTTCAAATCCCAGCAACCACATGGTGGCTCACAACCATCCGTAATGGGATCTGATGCCCTCTTCTGGAGTGTCTGAAGACAGCTACAATGTACTCACATATAATAAATAAATAAATCTTTAAAAAAAAGAGAGAGAGAGAGAGACAAAGCTAAACTGACTACGCTTTAATTTTTCTTTTCTTTTTTTTTTTTTTTTTTTTTTTTGAGGCTGGAGCAATGGCTTAGCAGGCATTCAGCTCCCAGAATCCCTGTTTGGTGGCTTGTACCTGCCTCTAACTCTAGCTCCAGATGACCTGACTTTCTCTTCTAGACTCCTTGGGCACTGTAATCATGTGAATATACACAAATAAAATATGACATAAACATTTTTCTTAAACTTGACGGCATATGTCTTAATTGGGGTTTGTATTCCAGCATAAAACACCATGACCAAGAAGCAAGTTGGGGAGGAAAGGGTTTATTCAGCTTACTTCCACATTGCTGTTCATCACCACAGGAAATCAAGACTGAAACTCGCTCAGGGCAGGAACTTGGAGGCAGGAGCAGATGCAGAGGCCATGGAGGGGTGCTACTTACTGGATTGCATCCCCTGGCTTGTTCAGCTTGATTTCTTATAGAACCCAGGACTTCCAGCCCAGAGATGGCACCACCCACAATGGACCTTCCCACCATTGATCACTAATAGAGAGAATGCCTTACAGCTGGATCTTATGGAGACATTTCCTCAAGGGAGGCTCCTTTCTCTGTGGTAACTCCAGCTTGTGTCAAGTTGACTCAGAAAACCAGCCAGAACAGCATATATCTATCAATCTCTGTTTATTCCAAAGCAGAGGTATGACTTCTTGGGTATGAATACGGAAATTAAAGAGCCATGGTGCCTTTCCAATCAGGTTATATCCTCAATTAGACCAAAAAGTGACCTCAGAGCAGAAAGAACATTTTGGTAGCAAACGGCTTTCCGGCTTGAGCAGCAGCCAGCATTCTTGTATGTCCCGCAGACTTGCTGCTTGCTGGCCTATGTATATATGCCATGTTATTCAAACAGATCTGCGTATGGGCGTACAAAGGATGTAGGCTAGCATTTACACACAGGCACACACATGCGCATCTGATTGATTCTTTTTCTCAGCAGCTCGAAGGCTCAGAGCACATCCCCAGAACAGCAACCTGTAACCTTGTAAACCTTCTTGCCTTCACAATACCCAGATGTGATTGTCCAAGTTTGGATTTGTTGGTGTTTGTTTAATTGTTTGTAATTGAGCCAGGGTCTTATTGTATATGCCTCTGGCGGGCCTGAAACTCACTGTTTAGACTAGCCTGGCTTCAAATTAATTGAACTCTTCCTGCCTCTGCCCAGGGACTGGGATTAAAGGCAAGTGCCACCACATCTGGCTCAGGGTCACAGTTTGTGCTGCATTATTCCTTCATTAATCTGACGTTAACACTGCCCTCTGTTGCGGGAATCATTAAAAAATGAATCCACCTCACAAACTCCCTTTCCCGCAGGAACACATTCTAGTGCCGGTACAGTACTGTCTCGCCAGGTTCTTGCTATTTTCTCCCAGCTAGCAGCAACCTCTTGTTCACAACTCTTTACACACCCCCACAATCACTCATCTAGGGCCTAAAACCCGGTAAAGCATGACTCTTAAGGCTTAAATTATCTAATCAGGTTTATATAATAAGATCACAATTACAAGATGCCAATACAATAATTTCAATGCCAAATGATAAAGACAAATTTTGACCCAATTAATTTAACCTTGTAAAAACCTTAGCTTGGTTATAACCACTCGGGGTTTGACTCGTCCTCATCATCTGCCTCCATGATGATCTCTCTCCTCCTGCTCCTGACCTTTCTCCTCCTCCCACTCTAGCTCCACCTCTCTATTCCTGTCCAATCACAGGCCTGTCACTGCCCTAATGTGATTGGACAGAGAAAATACTGCAACAACCCTCTTCAAATATCTCCTGGGCCCCACACAAGAGAAACTAGCCACAGATCCGGAATCCATTTTCTTCTGGGTTTCCATCACTCTGCCAGTAAGAAGTACCTACATAAGATCTAGAAGAAGGGACAGGAAGTGGGAAGAGGCGGGGGCGATGGGTGGGGGGGGAGGGCGGGGAGATCTGGAAAACTATTGCTTTCCGGAGACTGGAGCATGCTCCTGGACACGGCCTGGCAGGAGGAACAAAGGAAGCTTTGCTGCGGCCTCTGTAAAGTTCTCAGGCAGATGCAGCGCTGCCTCCTGACCTTTGCTGCTGAAGTCCTAACAGCAGCGCTGAACTGCGTTGAAAACTTCCATATTCAGTGTACACAGAGCTTGCTTTCTTTTCTTGTTGCTGTGATAAAAAAAAAAAAAAATGGGGGTGGTGAGATGGCTCAGCGGGGAAGAGCATCCACTGCTCTTTGGAAGGTCCTGAGTTCAAATCAGCAACCACATGGTGGCTCACAGCCACCCGTAATGAGAGACCTGACGTAGTCTTCTGGTGCATCTGAAGACAGCTACAGTGTGCTTACATATAATAAATAAATTTAAAAAATCTTAAAAAAAAGGGGGGGGGGGCTGGAGAGATGGCTCAGTGGTTAAGAACACTGACTACTCTTCCGAAGGTCCTGAGTTCAGATCCCAGCAACCACATGGTGGTTCACATCCGTAATGAGATCTGATGCCCTCTTCTGGAGTGTCTGAAGACAGCTACAGTGTCTTACACATAATAAATAAATAAACTTAAAAAAAAAAACAACCCAAAAGCAGGCTTCCCAGCAGACAGGGCATTTTGGTTAGATGTGCAAGACTACAGCCAACATTGATTGGAAGTTATTGCCTGGGAAACTTGAGGTACCTGGTCGTATTGTATCCCCAGTCAAAAAGAAAGGGATAAAAGCCTATGTTCCCCTTACTTTCTCTTCTTCATACAGGCCAAGATCCAATCCCAGGTGCAGCCACTTCGAGGATGGGCCTTGCAACTTCAATTAATGTAATCACCACCACCCTTCACTGGCATGGCAGAGGGTTAAGTATTGCTAGCAGGCAGAGCTGGAGCCTAGTCAAACTGACAATAAAGACTGTTTTCTTGTTAGTCCAACATTGAGTGAACCCTTGGCTGTTTCTCTGGAAAGGAAGGACTTGGACCTTCATTCTTTTCCGGTTTCTGGCCTTAGGAGAGCTACCACACTCTTCCAAACTCCCTAAGTGAACACGGGCTTCTTCCCGCTAAGTCCCAAGTCCTCGTAACCCAGTTTTCAAGTCTTTAGGGCCTGTGCCTCTTATCTAGATAGGCAATCCTTCCAAAGTTACCTCCCATGACACCGACTTCCCCAACTCATCACTCCAAAGGGAGACAAGAGAATACCTTCACAGAACGAAGAAAATAAAGGGATTCTTTCACCATTACAAACAAGAGTGTGAGCAAGGGTAAAGAATGTGTTTATGTCTCATGTTCCTCTATGTGTGCTGTCTGTTTTTGCCTCATGGGGAGCCTACAATAGCTTAAAACCTAGACTCTCCCTGCTGTAATCTAATAAACCTAACCTCACACAGAAGGAAAGGCCCTGCTCCACCTGGCCTCTGGATGGCCATTCAGATTCACTCTCTGCACTGAGTTCAGCCATCAATTAAACTTTTTTGTTTCCCTGACTCAATTCTCATCTGCTGGTCTTAAGGCCTTTTCATAGCCTTTATTTCTGCATAGAATAGCTCAGGAAGTCTGCCCTCACCTTCATGGCCTTTGCCTTTGCCTCAGTAACTTGCATTCGGTCAATGAATGTCTTGTCTCATACACAATTAGCACCTCTCATCGTACACCCATCTTAAACTTCTTCTTTGTAGCCCATTTGTTAATTGAATCAACTTTAGCTCAAAGCTGCCTCTGTACAAGTTCAAAATTAACCTCAATATTTCTTTTTACACAGTTAACTACTATCTGAGTTGATCTCTAACCAAGTACGTGAGTCTCAGCCAATCACAAGCACTTAATCCTCAAATACGACAGACAGGAGCTACATCCAACCACACTACCTCGACAACTCACTCCTTTTCTCCAGTTTTAACAATAACTTGCTCATACAGTTGGGGAAGAAACACTATGGACATATTTGGAACACATAGCTGATAACTCCAGAAAGCCATATAAACCCCATAAAGATGTGGAAAACTAAATTTGTTGTAATCTTGTCTTTTAATTACATTACCACTATGATTCACTAATTTAAAGTGTGTCCTTCAACGATTCCAAACTATAACTTCCTGTTACACTTTCCCTGTATATCCTTAGTACCTGGCATGGTGTTCACCAAACAGGCCTTCAATATGCACTGAGCAAAATGAAGAAATGGAGAACAGATGGCACATACTGGATGGTTAAAATGAAAATCCCCCTGTTCCAGTGATATTCCATTTGAAACTAAGGGAAGTCTACTGCTGGCTGGAAGGCAGGTAAGGAGTGGAGAGAAAGAAAAGGGAGGAAGGTATGGGGAGGAAGCCACCTCCAAAGAAGGCTAGAGACGTATTCTGTCTGGCAGAAAATTAACACAATGGCACACTGCTGAAAGAAGCTGTTTTTATAGACAGTGATAATGAGAGAAGAGTTTGGGGATGTTGGAAATGATGTAGAGAAGCATTCTATACAGCAACTACCATCTTGAATAGTGAAATAAGTCTTTAAGTGTGTTTGGCTAACGCTGTAGGAGCCACAGCATCTCTACTTTATATTGTTGGGAGCATCTGGGCTGCCTCTGTTCCCAACTGAGCTACTGGGACTCTGTAGGCAAACAAGAGCCCAGACCACTGGCAATGCTTACTCAGGGTCTTAGCAACTAAACAAGCTGAACTGTGCAGTTGGAGACAGAGGAAGCCCATGCAAACTTTTCCCTTCCACACATAACCCCTTGTCAAGTGGAAAGGAAAGAAGTAAGAATATTTTGTCACCTCTTTTCAGTGCTCACCCATTGTGTGAAGTGATTTAGCTCAAAAGATCTATTGGCAGGCAAATGGATGGAACCAGAAAATATCATCTGGAGTGAGATAACCTAGTCAGAAAATAACACACATGGTATATACTCACTGATAAGTGGATATTAGGCAAAAAGCTCAGAGTACCCAGGATACAACTCAAAGACCATCTGAAGCTCAAGAAGAAGGAAGACCAAAGTGTCGATGATTCAGTCCTACTTAGGAGGGGGGAACAAAATAATCACAGGAGGTAGAAGGTGGACGGAACTTGGGAGGGAGAGAGGAGGGGAAGGGGACAAGGGAGGCAGGATCAGGTGTGGGAGGAGACGGGGTAAGTACAGAGGGTCAGGAAATTAAACAGAGGTGTATAGTGGTGGGGGATGAGGAACTAGGGGTGGCCACTAGAAAGTCCAAGGTGCCAGGAAAACAAGAGGCTCCCAGGATCCAACAGGGATGACATTAGCTTAAATACCCAACAAAGGGGAGAGAGACTCTGTAGAAATCATCTAGAGCCGGGCAGTGGTGGCGCATGCCTTTAATCCCAGCACTTGGGAGGCAGAGGCAGGCGGATTTCTGA
>NW_022196898.1:5199486-5213404 GCF_008632895.1 Mastomys coucha
AAAAAAAAAAAAAAAGAAATCATCTAGAGATTAGGCACAGCTCCCAGTTAAGGGAGCTACCTATCTCCAAAATATTAACCCAGAATTGCTCCTGTCTAAAGGAAATACAGGGACCAAGAAGGAAGTAAAGACTGAAAGGAAAGGCTGTTCAGAGACTGCCCCACCTAGGGATCCATCCCATCTGCAGACACCAAACCCAGACATTATTGCTGATACCAAGAAGTGCTTGCTGACAGGAGCCTGGTATAGCAGTCCCCTGAGAGGCTCTGCCAGAGCCTAGCCAGCACAGATGCGGATGCTCACAGTTAGCCATTGGACTGAGGACAGGGACCCCAATGGAGGAGTTAGGGAAAGGACTGAAGGAGCTGAAGGGGTTTGCAACCCCATAGGAAGAAAAATATCAACCAACCAGACCGGACCCCCACCCCCACCCCAGAGCTTCCAGGGAATAAACCCCTGAAGAATATACATGGAGGGACCCATGGCTCTAGCTGCATATGTAACAGAGGATGGGCTTGTCAGGCATCAATGGGAGGATAGGCCTTTGATCCTGTGAAAGCTACTTGCTCCAGCATGGGGGAATACTGGGGCAGTGAGGTGGGAGTGGGTTGGTGGGTGGGGGAGCACCGTCATAGAAACAGGGGGTAGGGGGATGAGATAGGGAATTTGTGGAGGGGAAACCAGGAAGGGGAGATAACATTTGAAATGTAAATAATAAAATAACCAATAAAAAAGGAAAAAGAAAGAAAGGAAGAAAGAGAGGAAGGAAGGAAGAAGAAAGGAGGAGAGAAGAAAGAAAGGAAGGAAGGAAGGAAGGAAGGAAGGAAGGAAGGAAAGAAGAAAGAAAGGAGAAAGATGGACTGGATTCCTTTCCTTGCTCTCCAGTGTCCTCCCAAAAGACAACGTGGTAACTTCCCCTAAGGGTAAGTGTGTGTGTGTGTGTGTGTGTGTGTGTGTGTGTGGACAGGAGCTGATGTTGGTCCCTTTTTCATTAATTTACAAGTAAAAGGAGCCTGGTACCACTTGGATAAACCAAGTCAGGCCCAAGAAGGTCATCCGAAGGGGAATGCAAGAGACTCCCTGAAGAGGATACTAACTTGTGGCTGAACACACGGGTGACAATTTCTAAGTCACATACACACTGCTTAATTGTGTGAATTCCAGAATATTGACAGCAAGGGACTTCCACAGATAAGAAAGTAAAAGACATTTGTATAAGGGACTGATGCATTCATAATGGAAAGGAATTGAGTTTATGACTTTTAAATTATAGGGAAGGGGACTGGGATATGGCTCAATGACAGAACGCGTACTTAGCCTCAGTGCAGTTCAGGGATCTAACCAAATATGGGAAACTTCATAGTCTATTGCAGAGGAGGAAACAATGCATCCAATCTGGCAACACAAGAAAAGGGGCAGGAATCAGCTCAACTGCAAAGTGCTTCCCACACTGCATGACACTGAGGGTTCATCTCTGGTACTTGTTTCTTTCGCTCTGTCTCTCTCTCTTTCTTTTTCCCTTCCTTTCTTTCTAATGTTACCCAGGCAGAGTAGAATACTGCTGTAATCCCAGCACTTGGGAGGTAGAGGCAGGAGGATCAGGAGTTGAAGGTCATCTTGGGCTATCTAGAAAGTCTGAGGACAGCCAAAATTCTATTCTTTCTCAAACACAAAAGTCTCTCTTGATCACCATTTGTTGCCAAAAAAAAAAAAAAAAAGTGTCTGTTAAGGCTTGAAAACGCACTTATCTATGAGCATAAAGGCAGGAATTTAGGAGAAAATGTATTACATTCAGCAGAATTATAGTATTAGGCTCTCTTATAGTGGCTATGACCTAGCCAGTCATACTCTAGGAATGTCTTAAAAATCTATATTATGGGGGCTGGAGGGATGACTCAGAGGTTAAGAGCACTGACTGCTCTTCTAAAGGTCCTGAGTTCAATTCCCAGCAACCACATGATGGCTCACAACCATCTGTAATGGGATCCGATGTCCTCTTCTGATGTGTCTGAATAGAGTGACAGAGAACACACATACATTAAATAAATCTTTTTTTAAAAAAAAAATCTATATTATGTAAAATCTATGATTTATAAGTACTAGAAACCAACTCAATTTTTAAGTAATTGTAAAGGCTACTTTTCTGGTCTAAGCTGTCATATTAGAATGGAATACCAGCACTTGTCCCTTCTTCCCGTAATTACACCATGACACAATTCCCTGCAAACACCGGCCTTGTTTTCCTCTATTGAAGAACTCTTTGTGACAATCCAGGTATTCAGATTCAAATGCCTATTCAGCATCTTCAGTTATATGGCTTGAATGGGCTTTACACTCTCAGTAGGCCTACAACAGAATTCATAGTCTCATCATCTGGTTCTCTTAGAAGAGCGGGCTCCTTCTATTTTCATTAATGAATCATTATGGTTACTATTATGGCTACATATTAAACATAGTTGGGCATCTGCGGTGGTTAGTCTTGACTGCCCTGAGAACAGCTAGGCCATGCTAGTTAAGCCATGCCTCTGGGGTACTTGTTCCAGCAAGCTCATAAGGGCTCTGCCTTAATGAAGGATTAGTCTACTGACAGACTCCCGATGTGAGTAGACTGTGGGAAATTGGAGCCTGTATTTAAGAAGTGAACTAGAGGGGGCTGGAGAGATGGCTCAGTAATTAAGAGCATTGACTGCTCTTCCAAAGTCCTGAGTTCAAATCCCAGCAACCACATGGTGGCTCACAACCATCCGTAATGAGATCTGACGCTCTCTTCTGGTGCGTCTGAAGACAGCTACAGTGAATTGCGGGGCACAGCGAGCAGGGGGCAGGAGCGAGTGGGACCAGCAGAGGTTCTGAGTTCAATTCCCAACAGCCACATACATGATGGCTCACAGCCATCTGGACTGTACAGCTACAGTGTACTCATATACATAAAATAAATAAAATAAATCTTTATAAAAAAAGAGTATTACTAGCATTCATATTTAAAAACTTTAAAAAAAAAAAGTGAACTAGGGAGAAGGCTACATCTATCTAACCCTGGCCCCTTTCAGTAACTGGGCCATTTTACTTCCTGCCTGCGTGACTTGGGGTGCTGTATCACACCTTCCTACCTTCAGAGACTGAAACTATAGAGGGAGGGAATCTTTCCTCTTTGTTTTGTAAGATATTCTATCACTGTGACTTGGAAAGCAACAGCTGTGCTGTGGATGTGAAACCTGAGTGTCGTGTCTGTGTTATACAGGTTTAAGCTGCCAACACAGAACCTGAGCATCGTGTCTGTCTGTGATATACTACATATTTTATATGTGACCTGCATGTACACAGATATACTAGCACATCACTAGTAGTGATAGAGCTCAGTAAAGATTTATAAGAGGACACATGAAAATCAGGCGATAAAGTGTGTCTCTCTTCACCCTGTAGATCCCAGGGATCCAGCTGAGGTCACTGGGTTTGGTGGCAGCTGTCTCCACCCAATGAGCCATCTCTCTGTTCATATTAGCCCCATTTTATACAGAAGAAAAACTGAGGTTCGGACCTTTGGGCTAAGGCCTCCTATGTCTGCAATAAGCATCTACAGCACTTCAGGCTTCTCATAGCTCCTTTACTGAGTGTCCTCTCACCATATCAACCACTGTGTGTTAGCATAATAATTCTGTATGACCAAAAATAATATCAAGGCTTAACATTAGGTAGTTACTGCCAATATTTTAATATTTTTTAGATCAGTGAGAACGCAGCTGTGTTTCTACTTGCCAGGTCTGAGGAATTCTATCCAAGAATTTTGATGGGATCTTTGAGACTTACAGGATTCCTTTATTATTTCATTTAATTCCACTTGAGAAGCTTTTTTTTTTCTGCTCAGTTGTGCAAAAATGTCCTATGATATATACCTGGCAATACACATTTCATAGCCTCCAGACTTCTAGGATGCAAGCCAGAGAGTCCCAAGTGAAATAATGCATGGTAATGAGAACATGACAAAAGCAGATGCAAGACACTTTTCACAGGGACTTCTCCTTTCTAGCAGACAAAGAGCAGCCCTTTAGGGTATCTGAAACTGAGACTTTGTCTAAAGGCAAAACCCCAGAGTTCCTTATAAATGCCTCATGAGAGTCACCTCCAGTTCTCTGGAAGGTCAGGGCCCTAGGCTGTACTCTGTAGAATGAGAAAGACACACACACACACACACACACACAGAGACACACACACACAAAAGCATCTGCCTCCATCTCTGGATGCTGGCCTTTGACACAGTCATACAATCCAAATTAACTGTGCAGGAACTAAATTGATTCAAGTTTTCCTGGAATCTAGCCAGACCGTGTTAGCCTTCCCATCTGTAAAGTCTAAGCCTTCTAACAGTCAGATTTGGTTTAAGATAAGAATTCTCTCATGCCTCACTCAGGGTGGGAGCAAGCAGAACTGTGAGTCTGAGGCCAGCCTGAGTTTGAGGTCTGCATGGTGAGTTCCAGGACAGCGAAGGCTACACAGTAAGACTTAGTCTCGAAAGAATGAATGAGAGAAAGAAAGAAGAAAGAAAAGAAGGAAGGAAGAAGGAAAGAAAAGGGAAAGAAAAAGAGGAAAGAAAGAAAGAAAATACACAAAGAAACATAATTCTCCACCCTACCTGAATTTAGAGGAGTAGCTTCATACCTAGGTTTATGGGACTCTTTGGGGACCTCTGAAGGATGGGAAAGGACAAGTCTATGTTAAGAGGGTTATAAAATCATGTTCCACCTACTTTAATATCATGCTGTATTCTGTACAGATTTTCATTTAAAACCGTTATGCACTTTCAAGGGGGAAAAGCTTGAAAACAGAGCAGCCAATGACAAACCTTTGGTCCTAGCTACGGTTTGAGTTAGATATTAATATCTCCTCCATGAATATGTTTTCTGTTTCATAACAAAATACCTGAGACTGGGTAATTAGGAAGTAGAGGCTTCTCAGGCTCAGGATTCTGGAGCTAGGAAGGCTAAGAGCAGAGTCAGAAGCTGCCACTTCATGCTGTGTCCTGATGGAAAGTGTCACCCAGTGAGATAGAACAAGCAGTCAGCTTAGTGCCTTCCTCCTGCTCTCTCTCAGTAATAATAATAATAATAATAATAATAATAATAGGAAGAAGAAGAAGAAGAAGAAAAAGAAAAAGAAAAAGAAAAAGAAAAAGAAAAAGAAAAAGAAAAAGAAAAAGAAAAAGAAGAAGAAGAAGAAGAAAATTGCTTCTGAGTTGGACAAGGCAAATGGAAGGAAAGGAACCCAAGAGAAGGCACAGGAATCAGAGACCCACTCATTAACACACTCAAGAATCCCATAAACACACTAAGCTGGAAGCCATAATTTATACTCAGAGGATACAGCAAAGACCCATGTGAGCTCTGTGCATGCTGCCTCCATTCCTGTGATCATGTTAATTTAAAAGGCCTTGTTTCTTGGAGTCTTCCATCCCCTCTGGCTCTTACAGTCTTTTTGTCTCCTCTTCCACAGGTTTCCCTGGGCCCCCAAGGGGTGGGATTTGATGCAAACATCCCACTTAGGATTGAGTGTTCTAAGGTACCAATATCTTTCTGTGTGTCTGTGTCCGTGTCCGTGTCTGTGTCCCTCCCTCCCTCCCTCCTTCCCTCCCTCTCTCTCTCTCTCTCTCTCTCTCTCTCTCTTTCTGCATAATGTCTGGCTCTGGGATAATGTCTGGCTGTGGGTCTTTGTGTCTGTTCTCATCTGTTTCAGTAGGAAGGTTCTCTGATGATAACTGAACAAGACACTAGTCTATGAATATAACAAAATGTCATTAGAAATCATTTTATTGCCACTTTTTTTTTCCAGAACAGTAGTATTTCATTTTACCCTAGGACCCTGGACTATATATATACTCAGGTTCTTGTTTACCCAAACAATGTCCTGGATTTCATCTCATGGAGTGAGCCTACAATCAAATCAGATGTTGGTTGGTCACTCCCACAGGTTTTGTGCCACCATTATATTAATGTAGGTTGCAGGCAGGACACCATTGTAGATCAGAGGGTTTATGCCTGGGTTGGTGTTTATGTTTCTCTTTTGGTAGCATGCAGAGTACCTTCCCGTACCAAAGGAGCTGGGACATAGGAGTAAAGGCTCTATTTAGGCACCAACTCAACTTCTCCATGTTCAATGAAATGTGTAGGCATTGTCTTCAGCAATGGAATCTTGGTATGAGTTTGTGAAAAGCAGCCTATAGTTTTCACAACAGCCTGAGTTGTTGAGGGTTCCCATAAAACCCCTTTGGTTAAAAATTCAATTTGATGTAACCCAATCCTGGTAGGGGAAGCTTCATTTGGTGATAAGAGAGAACAAGTAGGGGCTCTGTCTTTCCTGGTATTTAGCGATTTGTGCGTGCGTGCTATGAAGATTCTACTGTATTTATTAGGTTTCCACTACCCATTAAGTGACTCTTATTTTTAGCAGTTTCTTCCCATATTCTCTCTCCTTCTTCCCCACTTGGTCATCACATTCCACCCTCTCTTCATCTGTATTAGTCAGGGTTCTCTAGAGTCACAGAATTTGTGGAATGTCTTTCTTATATTGAGGGAATTCATTGTGATGACTTACAGGCTGCAGTCCAACTAACCCAACAATGGTCATCTGTGGATGGGAAGTCCAAGAATCTCGTAGTTGTTCAGTCCCAAGAGGCTAGTTGTTTCAGCTGGTCTTCTGTAGAAGTAGGTTCCAACAGATGTGCTGGCAAGTGCAAGCAGTTGAAGAATAGTATATCTTCCTTCTTCCAATGTCCTTATGTAGGTCTCCAGCAGAAGGTATGGCCCAGATTAAAGGTGTGTACCACCATGTCTGGATCTGGGACTTGCTTTGTCCCAGGCTGACCTAGAATTTAGAGATCTTGCCTTAGTCTCCTGGGATTAAAGGCGTGCACTCCCTTGCCCAGGCCTAAGTTTTTCATCACCACTATGCCTCAAGATCTCCATGACAAGATCCAGATCAGAAACTTATGTCTTCCAGCCTCAAGAATTGGATCACAGATGAGTCCTTCAATTCTGGATTATAGTTCATTCCAGATATAGTCAAGTTGACAACCAGGAATAGATATTACACCATCCACCCATAAACATATATTCTATTTTCCTTTCCTAAGGAGATCTATGTGTTCCCCATAGTCTCTACATAACCTCTGTGGTTTGCATTGTAGCTGTATGGTTTGTATGGCTATGGATTGTAGCTTGATTATTATTGATTTAACAGCTAATATCCACATAAAAGTAATTATACCATATTTGTCTTTCTGGGTCTGGGACACCTCACTCAGGATGGTCTTTTTTTTTTTTCCTTTCTAGATCCATCCATTTGTCTGTGACTAGCATGATTTCATTTTTTTCGCTGAGTAATACGCCATTGTGTAAATTACTAAATTTACCTCATCCATCCTTAATCTATGCTCTTTCCAGTTTCTGGCTATTATGATTAGAGGAGCAATGAGCATAGTGGAGCAAGTGTCTCTGTGATAGGATGAAGCACCCTTAGGGTACATGCCTAACAATGGTATCTTAAGGTACATTGCTTCTCATCTTCCTGAGGAACTGCCACAGTGATTTCCACATTGGCTGTCCAAGGTTGCACTCCGGCAATGGAGGAGCATTCCCCTTACTCTCCACCCTCACCAGCATAAGCTGTCACTTGTCTTATTGATCTTGCCCGTTCCAATAGGCTTAAGATGAAATCTCAAAGTAACTTGATTTGCGTTTCCCTAATGACTGAGATTGAACATTTCTTTAAGTGTTTCTCAGCCATTTGAGTTTCCTCCGCTGAAATTTCTGTTTAGATCTGTACCTCATCTTTAATTTGGTTATTTTTTTTCAAGTCTTTCACTTGCTTGGATAGAGTTACTTCAAAATAATTTATATCATAACTTATATCTTTTAAGGCTATTGTGAAAGGTGCTGTTTCTTTGGTTCTTTTCATGTTTGTTTATCATTTGAATATAGGAGGGCTACTTATTTTTGTGGGTTAATTTTGTATTCAGGTACTCTGCTGAAATCATTCAATCAGACCCGAGGAGTTTTAGGGTCACTTATGTATACTATCATGTCATCTGCAAATAAAGATACTTTGACTTCTTCCTTTCCAATTTGTATCCTTTTGGTCTGTTCAGTTGTCTACTCTGGCAAAGGCATCAAGTACTCTATTAAATGGGTATTGAGATGTGAAGAACATTTCATTGTTCCGCTTTTAGTGGACTTGTTTCTCTTCCCGTAAGTTGATGTTGGCTATGGGCTTGCTATAAACTGTCCTTATTATGTTGAGGTATGTCCCTGTATCCCTAATATTTCCAGGACTTCTGTAATGAAAAGGTACTGGATTTTTGTCAAAGGCCTTTTCTGCATAAATAATCATGTGATCATGTGATTTTTGTCTTTCAGTTTGCTTATATGGTGGATTACATTTATCTATAAATGTATGCTGAGCTATCCCTGCATCTCTGGCATGAGGACTACTGGAGCATGATGGATGATCTCTTTTATGTGTTCTTGGATTCAGTTTGCAAGTATTTTATTGACAATTTTTGCATCTATATTCATAAAGGAAGTTGGCCTGTATTTCTCTTTCTTTGTTGAATCTTTAGGTGGTTTGCATGTCCACTGTGGGCTTATAGAAAACAGATTTGCATATGTTCCTTCTGTTTCTGTCCCATGGAATAATTTGAGGAATATTGACATCTTCTCTGAAAATGTGGTAGAATTCTATATTAAAGCCATTTACCCCTGGGTTTGTTTGTTTGTTTGTTTTATCCAGTGGGAGACTTTTAATTCTTGTTTCTATTTCAGTAGGGGCTATAGGTCTATTTAAATTGCTTACCTGATCTTGTTTTAACTTTGAAAGGTAGTATATATGAGAAAATTGTCCTTTTAGATTTTCCAATTTGGTGGGGTATAGGTTTTGAGGGGCTTTGATTTCGTTTTGTTTTGTTTTGTTTTTTAAGTTCTTTTGATTCTCTGGATTCCCTTGGTGTCTGTTATATCCTCCCTTTTCATTTCTAATTTTGTTAATTTCAGTGTTCATTCTTTGCATTTTAGTTAACTGGCTTGCCATCTACACCTTTTGGGTTTGTGTGTGTGTGTGTGTGTATCTCTTTGGTCTATAGCTTTCAGGTGTGCTGTTGTGTTTCTAGTATGAGATCTCTCCAATTGTTTAATGCAGACACTTAGTGCCTCTCAGAGATGTATTCATTGTGTTCCATAGGTTGGCTGTGTTGTATATTCATGTTAATTCAATTCTAGAAGGAATTCAGTTTCTTTCCTAATTTCTGTCTTGGCCCATTTTTTTATTCAGGAATTGTTCCGTTTCCATTTGTAACTTTTTGTTTCATTTCTGTTGTTAACATCAGCTATTGATCCTTGGTGGTCTGAGAGGATGCAGGGTGTTATTTCAATAATCTTGTATCTGTTGAGACTTGTTTTGTGTCTGAGTAGGTGATCAGTTTGGGAGAAAGTTTCAGGTTGTGCTGAGAAGAAGGTATGTTCTTTTGTAATAAAATATTTTGTAAACATCTGTTAGGTCCATTTGGTTTATAATGTCAGTTAGCTCTGGCATTTCTCTCTGTAGTTACTGTCTGGATGTTGGGACTGCTGGCCAGAGTGTGGTATTGAAGTCCCCCACTATTACTGTGTGAGGGTCAACATGTGATCTAAGCTGTAGCAGTGTTTCCTTTATGACCTTGGTCCCCTGTGCTTGGATGTGTTGGTGTTAAGAATTGTAATGTCCTCTTGGTAGATTTTTCCTTTGATGAATATGTAGTGTTCATCTCTGTCTCTTCTGGTTAGTTTTGGTTTAACATCTTTTTTTTTTTTCTTCAGATATTGAAATGGCTATACCCCAGATTGCTTCTTAGATCTACTTACTTGGAATGTCTTTTTCCTTCTTTTGAATTCTTGATGTTAAGGTATGTTTCTTGGATGCAACAGAGTTCCTGCTTCCCAGGCCTGACTCTTCTGATTTCAAAGTGCCCAAGATCTTACTTTGTCTTAGTTACCTCTAAATGCTATTAACACACAAACCTGAAAAGTATGTCTCTGACTTACAACATGTAGAGAATTCATTCGAAGGATAGCTCCTTTATGACAATAGGGAGTGATGTGCACTGTTCTTAGAGCTCCTAAACTTAGTGGGGACAGGACGATGTTCCAACTTCTAGTGCCAGTGTCTGTGCTCTTGATAGATGTTCCATATACCTTTCTCGGGCTTTTCAAAATGAAAAATACTCACTTAAAAATATCTAAAAGTTCCAGAAAATGTTACAAAGATCTGTGGATTGTGTAAAAAGTGGAGTAAAATCACCATGTTTGACAGAAAGAACTCTGGCTGTACAGAATGTTTGGTGCTTCTAGGGCACACATAGCAACCTAGGATGCAGCAAAGAAAGAAAATGTGAACAGGCCATCACCAGCCCTGGGTAGAGACATAGTCAGTTCTCCCTAGTATGGTTGACAGTTTTCTTGAAAAGCACCTGAGGATAGATCTTTTAAAAAAAACAAGTTACTATAACCAAGAAAATCAGTTATGGAAATAGTCAAGCTTCAGTTTCTTGGATGCAGACAAATTGGACTCTACATGTGCGGAAGAGAAGCCACATAGATATTGGTTACCTGAACTGTCTTAAATCAATGTAATGCAAGCAATTTTTCAGTCAAAGCAAATATGACCGGGATGTGTACAACTCAGATCCTCCTGAGGAAACCAAGTGGACAAAACCAGGAGGAGGATCACAGAAGTGACTCAGAAGTTTTCTAGTGACACTCACGGCTGAAATACAGAATAGAGGAATGAGATAAGCATACAGACCAAAAGGCTCTGCAAGTTTTTAAAGAATATTCAACATAGAGAACTTAAGGACTACTACAGAAACATGTGGCATAAACAACATAGCCCACTAGGGGGACACAAAGTTAAAAAATAAAGCTGTTAAAGGTGCTATGTAACAGAGACCATTTCGTTCTTCCTTCCTTCCTTTCTTTCTTTCTTTTTTTTTTTTTTTTTTTTTTTTTTTTTTTTTTTTTTTTTTTTTTTTTTGAACACAGACTATTTCTGAAGGTGACTCCCAAAAAAATGAAAGATCCTAAAGGACAGAAGGATCCTATGACAATTTCAAAACAAGCAGTCATTGCTGAATAGGTTTGAAGCAATGGCTCTCAGTTACCCTGGTGAATTGATGGTGAGAGATCTGTATTCCAAGAAAACATGGATACTTCTATCAGAGACTAAACTACAAATGAAGACAATCCCACATGATTAAGGCAATAAAGCTGGCCTGTATGGAATAGTAGTTTCCAAACCCTAAGAATAGGCTATAGCTCAACGAGAGTTTGCCCAACAGCATCTGGCTTTTGGTTTGGTACCTAGCACATTTGAAAATAAAAGTGAGCCCAAGCCCTAATGAACACAAGAACTTTGGAAGATAACAATGTGTCTTATATGATTCAACAACTGTAGCAAAAGAACCCCTCTGGCCCTGCATGTTGCTAGTTGGAGAGAGAGGCATTGTGTGTCTCAGAATGGGAGTGGGGGTGGGGCAGTAAATGGAAACTCTCTCTTCTGTTCAATATTGCTATAGATTAAACCCTTTTCTTAAAAAGTAAAGTTTTTAAACAGAAGGATCACAGATCAGTAGAACTAGACTGACAAATCCACAGGTCCCAAAATAGGGTCTTGAAGACAACAAGGCCCCAGGCAGTGGTGGTGCACCCCTTTAATTCCTTGGGAGGCAGAGGCAGGTGGATTTCTGAGTTCGAGGCCAGCCTGGTCTACAGAGTGAGTTCCAGGACAGCCAGGGCTATACAGAGAAACCCTGTCTCAAAAACCAAAAACAAAAAAAAAACAAAAAAAAAAAAAGACAGCAAGGCAACATTCCCAGCTCTATTCTGCCTTGTTTTGCCAGGTGCTCCAACTGGCCTAGAGTATTCACCCACACACTCTCCATGTCTTCCCTGAGCTGTCTGCTTTTAGAAACACACAATGCATGTATCTTTTTGTTTTGTTTTGTTTTTCAAGACAGGGTTTCTCTGTGTAGGCCTGGGTGTCTAGGATCTCACTCTATAGACCAGGCTGGCCTCCAACTCAGACATTGCCTGATTCTGTCCAGAGTGCTGGGATTAAAGGCTTGCATTTTTTAAAGAGAAATATTTACAACGTAGAGTTGCTACATTAATTATCTAATGTGTTTTTAAGCTGTACATATCTGTAATGGTAGTAGTACTCAAGAGGCTGAGACAGGAATTTAGAGCCAGCTTAGGCCACATAGCAAGAACCTGATGACCTATACTCAAATAGTTTTTGTTGCAGAGTTAACAGCTGTTTACTTTGTAAATATTAATTAATAAATCTCTCCCTTTTAATAATTAGATAACAGGCACTATTATTTGGCCCCTGTAGGCAAAGTTCAAAGCTGTTTGATAGAAGTTCAAAACTGTGTGATGGATCCATGAAGGACTACTATATTCTTATCTGCTTTGTATCTGTTTAATATTCTCCTTGATGGGAAAGATTTCTTAAAGTTTCAACTAAAAAGTGAATGAATCTCTGACATCTATAGGCAGTGGCAAGTTACCTGGGCTCATACACCCAAATCCTTGAATACTCAAGCCCTTTGTACATCTGCCATAGTACTTACCTAGACCAATCATCTTGTATACTTTAGGTGTGTCTACAGATGACAAGGCACATGCGCCCTAGGATAGCTATGACAGTGACCCAACGCAAAATCAAAAATTCACTTAAAGCTTTATGAGCCTTAGGTTTCAGGTTTTGTTTGTTTAAAGGGGGATTATTTATTGTGATCTTTTTTTTTTTTTTTTGTAACTTGATTACATGTTTCTCAAGTGTCTTCAAAGGACAATATTTATTACAGTATCAACAGCTGGGTGTTATTCAATACCTCCTTGCAATGTAAATATCATCTGGTATGTCACTTAAGGAATAAGGATGATGAATGTTTGCTATGCTGTTGCTGAATGTGTCAAAAACATGGAAGGCCAGCTGCATGTATCTGCTCATGCAGCAAAACTCCTAACAGGGAAATCCACGTGCTACTATCCTATGTTAATACAGTCAGAGAAAAAAAAATCTGTATTCTATGGTAATTCCATATTCCTGCTCTTTGCTATGAAGGGACACATGACCAAGGCAACTCTTATGAAAGAAAATATTTAATTAAGATCTGGCTTACAGTTTCAGAGGTTAAGTTTCTTGTCATCGTGGCAGGAAGCATGGTAGCATGCAGGCAGACATAGTGTTGGAGTGGTAGCCTAGAGTTACATTCTGGTCTGTAGACAGAGAGAGAGAACCTATTCCTGGCATGGGCTTTTTAAACCTCCAAGCCCACCCCCACTGATACACTTCTGCACCTACTGCAATAAGGCCACACCTCCTAATCCTTCTAACCCTTTCAAACAATGCTACTCCCTGGTGACTAAGCACTCAAAAATGTGAGTCTATGGGGTCCATTCTTATATAATCAAGCCACCACCGTAGGGACCCGAACTTAGGATAGTACTTAAGAAAGTGAGTTCTGAGATCCTACTGCCTTGGGCTGGTTTCATCTAGTCAGTTTTCAATGGCTTTAACTTGGTGAAAGATTTTTGGTTCTTGTTCTATTCTGGTTAGAAGCAATCTCTCTACCAGGAAGTGGCAGCAGTGCCATAATAAGATCATTGTGAGAATTAAGCAACAAAAACATACAAAATCGTATCTCAGTGTCAGGCATGATGTAAATGCCCAAGAAACATTAGCTATTGATAAAACCCCAATGCCTCCTGAAGATTCACAGCTTGGAAACAAAGCCATTTCCCAATCCTAGTGGATATAAATATTTACAGTCTGTGGAACTTAATATCCACTGTGAACTTGACTGGATTAATTAGTCCCTGGGCGGGGGTAGGGG
>NW_022196898.1:5213498-5222058 GCF_008632895.1 Mastomys coucha
GAGGCGGTAGGGGGTGGGGGTGGGAGGTTGATTGTGAAGAACACCTTCAGGTGTGTCTACAAGGGCAGTTCCAGAGACAACTCTGTCACAAAGGCAATGACACAATGAATGGATCCATCCCTTGATGAATCATAATAGGACAGTTTTACTGGAGGCTGAGTAAGAGGTGTGACCTTGATGAAGGAAGGAGCCGGAGGGAGGCCTCCCTAGGCCATGCCCTGCCCCTCCCCCCATTCTTTCCTATGCCCTCCTTCTCTGCTCCACTATGATGAACTCATACAACAGTGACACAAGGACAAAACTTTCCTCTAAGAAGTTGAGCTGTTACAGTGACAGTGAGGCTACTGTGTAATTTAGGAAGAATATATGCACAGTGTGTGTGCTTGGTATCCATAGAGGAAATTCAAAGCTGAAGTATTGTCTTTTAACCCTGATAAGAGAATGTAAAGAGGGCCAGTGGGACAGCGTACCTGGTAAAGGCAGCGTGCGCCAAGTCTGACAGCCTGAGTTCAAGCCCCAGAATCACAAGGTAGAAGGGGAGCTCCAACTCTCAAGAATCATGCCATTAGGCTGGGTGTGGGGGTACACACCATTAGTGCGAGCACTGAGGAGACAGAGGGATCCGCATGAGTTCCAGGCCATGCAGAGCTTTGTAGAGGACCTTTTCTCAAAAGAGAGAGAGAAAGAGAGAGAGAGAGAGAGAGAGAGAGAGAGAGAGAGAGAGTTGTATATAGGTACACACACAGAAACAACACAAACATACAAACACATGTAAAGATAAATTTAAAATTTTTTTAAGTAATGTAACTACATAATATATAATATAGTATATATAACTAATAAAAATATAAATAATAAGTAATATAGAGAAAAATTGCCATTAGGTCAGTCAGTTAAAGTCAGCCCTGGCTCTCGCCTCCTTCTATACCTTCTATACCAATCTCAGCTCAGATTCCTAGGTCCATTGCTTTCCTCACAGAACTAAAACTTGAAGTTCCCTAGGTTGCTTGGCTTCATTGACCAGCCAGCAACATGGCTGCTTATCGACAGTACCAGCAGGTGTGAGGTTTTGCTGCAGTCCTCTCCCAGCTGTGGGAAAGTCTCTGGGAGGGAGGCTGTGGTTACCATGACGTAGAATGAATGCCCCAGAAAACTTCTGAACAAATCTATGTGGGAATTATGTGCACAGGGAAGACTTGTATCTAGCATGCCTGCAAGCCCAATACTCAGGAGACTGAGGCAGGAGGAACTTGAGTGAAAAGCCAGTCTAGCCTACCTAGTAAGATCTTGTCTCCGAACGAAAAAGAAAGGAACGAAGGAAGGAGGGGGAGGGGGAGGGAAAGGAGGAAGGAAGGAAGAAGAAATACAGGACCTTGAGAGATTGCTCAGTGGCTAGAGCACTTGCTGCTCCTGAAGAGGAACCACCCATATCAGGCAGGTCCCTAACTTGTAACTCCAGTTCTGGAGGATCCAACACCCTTTTTGACCTCTGTGGAAATTGAGCACATACACAGTGCACATATATACATGTAAGTATATATGTGCACATGTAAGTACTCACATGTACACACAAACTAAAAATGAATGTCTTTTCCAAAATACATACAGATACATGTATGGACTCACATATATTTAACATAAAATGTTCATCAATAAATAATAAAATTTTGGTGTTCTTCTATGTAGGGTTTACTAACACAAGAGTTAAGTTCCTTAGGATGGTAGGGTCCTGAGGCATCAAGGACACTGTCAGAAAACCCTCAGGGCTCACAGGGGCTCACAGAGACTGAGCTGACAATCAGGGAACCTGCATGGGTCTAACATAGGCCCTCTGCGTCATGTTATGCTGTGTAACTTGGACTTCTTGTGGGACTTCTAGCAGTGGGAACAGGGGCTGTATCTAACTCTGCTGCCTGCTTGTAGAACCCTTTCCCTCCAACTGGGTTGCCTCCTCTAGCCTTGTTATGAGGGGAGGTGACTAGTTGTACTGCAACTTGATATGCCATATTTGGTTGATATCCTTGGGAGGCCTGTACTTTCCTGAAGAGAAACAAAGAAGTGGATTGGGGCAGTGGAGGTGGGTGGGAAGTTGATGGATGAGGTCCTGGGAGGAGAGGAAGGAGGGGAAGCCAGTCAGAATGTAATATATGAGAGAATAATTCAGGAAAAAAATTAAAAAGAGTTAAGTTCCTTAATGTTTATTCAATTTCTTAAAAAATTAAGAAATCTGAAAGCTGGAAATGAGCCTGGTATGATAGCTCATTGCCTGTCATCGCAGCGATCTGGTGATTGAGACAGAGTGAGTGCCACGGGTTCAAAGCCAGCTTGGTTTACTTAGCCACTTCCAGGCCAGCCAGGGCTACATCACAAGACCCTGTCAAAAGAACAAAAACCTGGTATTAAGTAATAATTTATGCTAATAAAACTTTCATCTCTTTCCCAAAGGTTAATTAGCATTGTTTTTCAAAACACAGTTTTTAAAATGTTCTTGGAGTGTGAGTGTACGATGGCTGGATGCGATATAAAGTCCCTTTGAAGACGGGCAGAGAACAAGTAAGTTGATACCCCAAATCACAAGACTGCTGAACTCGGAGCCACCCAAATAACCATGCTCTGCCAGAGACACTGTTACCCAGACAGAGGTGTGAAAAGAATCTCACCCCACCCCACCCCAACCCCCCGGTGGGGAGGGAGTGCATTCCAAAGTCTGCCTCTGCCACTCATGCCATTCTTTTGTCATCATGGGTCTTGGTCACACTCAAACTCATTAGAGAATGCAACAGAAACTGAAGATGGGAAGTGGAGGCTTAATGTCAGAAACAGTTCATCTGTTTCTGTGCAAGAGATTGCACACCCATAATCCCAGATCTCAAGAGCCTGAGGAAAGGAGATGGCCATGGCCAACCTTTACTACATAATGTATTCTAGGCTAGCCTGGGTTACAGAGTGAGACCATGTCTCCATTTCAAATGTAGAAAAATATTTGCAGATTCGGGTATTTACCTACAGACAGAAGTGCTCTGAGGAGCAAAGACCAACTTATATACAGAGAAAATTCCCAGCTAGGTTCCTACCAGGTCCTGATATGTAAATGAAGGTGCCCCAAGATGGTACCACTCTTTTCTGATTGACTGACTGTAGTATACAGTTCATTGGTCCTAGTGAGAAGACAAAACAGAAATTCCCAGAGGCTCTTGACCATGCTTGGCTTGAGGCCCAGCACTGTTAAGTTTGTGGTTTCTCAAGAAACCGAAGCAGCACGTGGATTCTCCAGTAAGAACTGGCTACACTTTGAATTTAGGCCCAGTTAGCCGCTTGAGAGCTTTCTTGGAGGGGTGGTTTACTTAAATGTCACAAGATGGATCTATAGAGTAATTGTGCAGCTTCAATTAGCTGGTCAGCAATGCTCAACCCCATTCATTTGTGATGGCCCTGCAGATGGACCCTGCAGCATTTTCTCTGTTTGTATTAGGTCATCATTTTAGAACTTAGAGACATTTGCCTGAAGGGAGACTGCAAGGTGAAATAGGCATGATGCTCATGTTTCTATCCACATCTTTGTAATCATTCTGAGTTTTGAGTAAAGTAACATGATTGACAGGCATGTACTATAATGATCTGCTAGGTAATTGCATGGTCTCAAGGAGGGAGGCACCAACCCGCCAGGAGAGGCAGAACAGGACATACAGTTTCCTACTGCAGTGGAAGGAAATAGAAGAAACTGGACATACAGTTTCCTACTGCAGTGGAAATAGGAGAAACTGTTAACATTTTAATTCCTTCACTTAAACTGAGAAAAAAATATTTTAAGGCTGCAATTACACCGTACATTCTCAATATAGTAAAGCTAGTGTCTAAAAATGTTTTCTTTCTTCAAATAAACATATGCAAATCTCAAAATGGGTGAACAGATGCCAAGCAGTGGAGAGAGAGGAACCTTTCATGTGTAAAAACAGAGAATAAAAATAAAACCACAGCATTACAAGGTGGCCCCCTGCTGTTTCTTTTTGGATAGTGCATCAAATAGAATCCCCTGCTGGGTAACAGGGCCAATTTTCAACTGTTTGGACTTGGGGAAACAACTTAAGTCGTTCTATAAAGTTTAATCATTTATAAAATGCTTTAACAGTGAACTGATGGATTCTGAGTAATGTTATGTTGAGCACAATGTTTGAGCTGCATGAACCAGTAAATCCCTTAGTGACAACATTGTTTAAGATCAGATTTTCATTATTTATGTGATATATTGTTTAATTATTTCCAAAAGAAGGTTATAATCATGCCAAGTGGTTTCTCCAGTGAGGATAGTGAGCCCAGATCGGTGGCCAAACTCTTCACTTAAAAGACAAAGCTTATAGTTCACAAGTCATTCCTAGCACAAAGTACTCCCAGATCACAAGGGGCCACAAAGTCCAGACAGTTAACTAAAAAAATCACAGCACTAAAGCCGATGCCATTTGGCCGTTGTTTTTAGAGTTCCAGGAGCAGACACAGACCTACCAGAAGAGCATTTAGCCCAGTTTTCAGAGTTCCCTGTAAGTACTGGAGTGGTCAAGGGTCAGGAATTGTTTCAAGAGGAAGGAAGGATTTTTCCTCAAGCACTGTTGAGTCATTGCCTCCGGAGAGCTGAGGGGGAAGGAATCAGCGATCAAGTGACTCATCCCATTTCATTCCCAAATTAAATACAACATGCTTCGTTTTCACATTTTTTTCTGCTGTTATTTTTCCTGAAGGGGGGGGCACAATTTATTTATTTTTTACAAGCTCAGGATTCACAAAATCTGCATCATTCCCATCATTCCCATGCACAAACACAGACTTAGTCGGAAAATGTAATTTCACTTTTACTGGGGTCATCTGTGCTAAGAGATAAATAAAAAACCCACGATTACAACTGAGAAATAAAAGACTGATGGATAATGGGTGAAGTCGTCCTGTCTGTTTCTGTTTGCTAACAACACTGCCAGCTTCAGTTTGCCCCCACAGATGAGAGAGAGAGAGGGGGGTCGGGGGAGAAACAAAGACAGAGTAGGAAGCTGGGTCTGGTGGCTCATGCCTGTAATCCCAATATCTGGAAGGCAAAACAGAAAGGTTGTCATGAGTTTGTGGCCAGTCCGTGACTCATGAGTTCTATAGGCCTGTCTGGGATTTAGAACAGGATCCCACCTCAAACAAATGAAGCTTAGGAAGGTATTAGTAAACTCTGTGTGTGTGTGTGTGTGTGTGTGTGTGTGTGTGTGTGTGTGTGTGTGTGAATCTTCATGCTAAGAACACTGCCCCTGTGCTACATCCCTAGCCCACATGAAATATTTAAGGACATGTGAACCAGTATTGATCCAATAATGGAGCCACCCAAAGTTCAGAGCCTCTACTTTGTGAGACTTATACAAGGGTAATCAGGCTCCTGTGGGCATTAGTTCTGAATCCACTGCTACTCTGATGATGCCTCTTCATATCACCTGTGTGTGGGCATTAATTCTGAATCCACTGCTACTCTGATGATGCCTCTTCATATCAGCTGTGTGTTGCGATCATGAAACATTCAGTGATTACTTCTTAAATGAATGAATGAATGAGTGAATGAGTGCAAACACTGTCCTGAAAACTTTAATGAGTAAGGAAGTTTTACTTATTTCAACTAAAACCCCAACATTGACTGTCTGTCTACTAGGGAGGGGAAAGGTATTACACTAAACAATGGGGAGGGTGCTGAAGTGTAAGGAAATGTTCTACCTGGATTTAAAGCAACAGTTGGTATTTAATTGCTGTGATTAGAAGGGCCCACTGACACAAAAATACTTGATGATGGACCTCATACATTACTGGAGTTGGAACATGGAGCAGACCCAGAAGAAATAAAGTGAGGAGAATTGTTCTGGGAGTGTTTCTAGCCGTGACTTGGGGCACAGAGTGCTCACCGGAAGGCTGTCTAAAAGCAGTTCGGGTGGGTTCTGTCAGCATTTTGCTCATTTGGAGATGCTCTTGGAAGTCCTTGACCACAGGACTGCCATTAGAAACCACATTTAGCTCTCTGCACACAACACCTTTTGGATCTATCTATGGATGTGTTTGGATTTTTTTTTTAATTTTTAATTTTTTTAAAATTTTGATGTTTTCCTTTTTTATTTTGTCCTAGTCTTTAAAATTTATAAAATATTGTAACAATAAAAATGAGTAGTATAAAGTTGTTTGATATAAATCAATTAAACAGTCTTATGTAGATGCTTATGTACAGCAATACTGAAAATACATACGTTTTTCTCAATATAAATTTTAAATAACTCCAAACATATTAGCTGTATATTTCAAAATAATACATCAGTAGTAGTTTGTTTTAAGTGAACATAAATAGATAAAGTCTTTTTGTTTGTTTGTTTGTTTTGTTTTGTTTTGTTTTTTGTTTTTAGGAGAGTTTAAAATCTTGGCTCTTTCTGTGGTACAAGCCCAAAATAAGAACAGTTTTTAGACATTGGAGTTCATTGTAATAAGGCTGTACTTCAATAACCCTCACATCACCAAAGGATTTTACCTCCATCATACCTAAGCTGAGAGTTGATAGTTCTGCTCCACCAAGAAATGAATTGTAGGCGTGATTTTTGGATACAGACTTCCTGCTATGGTCAAAACTATTTGATTTGGGTGATTGTATTCATTCTCAGCCCACAGAGAACAGGTTGCATTCATTTAAGAAATGGTGTGTGTATTAAGATGGTCTATCCATGAAGTCATTCACCAACTGTTTCAATGAACAATGGTTCTGCTTGGAGGGTGGCACAGACATTAGGTGAGGGTAAGAATCTGGTTCATTGGCTGTGGTGATTTTGAAAAGCATTCATCTCAGAGAAAGAGTAACTTATAAAGTCTTCTTCTTCAAAATTGATACAATAGTTACAAACATCAAGCAAAGCATTCAATCTCACTCTTTATTGTTCTCTTATAAGCCACATCCCAAGTTAATTGTTTACATTTCTTTTGGCTGTATAAATAGTTTTGAAATTTATAAGCTGTTCTGAAAACCATAGTAGAGTATAAAAACATCAAATAAACAATCCTATTAATAGAGAGACTGAGATAGGAAGAAGCATGGTTTCAAGACCATTATATGATACCCAGCAAGACACTGTCAGGTACAAATGAGCAGAAAGTGTATAGGGATGGTACAATATTGGACCTATTTCTCCAATTACCAAATTAGAGAGACAACAAGATGATAGCCAATGAATTTCCAATTCCTCATACTTTTGAATTTGAATTGATTAGGTTAAGTTAGTAATATTAATTTTCATATTAAGAGATATTAAGAAAAAGTAGCCAGGCAGTGGGGGCGCACGCCTTTAATCCCAGCACTTGAGAGGCAGAGGCAGGCAGATTTCTGAGTTCGAGGCCAGCCTGGTCTACAGAGTGAGTTCCAGGACAGCCAGAGCTACACAGAGAAACCCTGTCTCAAAAAAAAAAAAAAAAAAAAAAAAAAAAAAAAAAAAGAAAAGAAAAGAAAAGAAAAGAAAAAGTAATTGTTAGTTGCTGTTATTTTTGTTGTTAGAGGTGGAATTATGTTTGTGTGGGTTTGTTGTAAGGTTACTCTCTTGCTTCTTCTAGGGTGTAGCTTCACTCCTTATGATGATGTTTTCCCTCTATTATCCTTGATAGGGCTGGATTTGTGGAAAGATATTGTGTAAATTTTGTCTTGTAATGGAATATCTTGGTTTCTCCAGCTATGCTAATTGAGAGTTTTGCTGGGTATAGTAGCCTGGGCTGGCATTTGTGTTCTTGTAGGGTCTGTATGACATCTGTCCAGGATCTTCTAGCTTTCATTGTCTCTGGTGAGAAGTCTGGTTTAATTCTGATAGGCCTGCTTTTATAGGTTACTTGACCTTTTTCCCTTACTGCTTTTAAAATTCTTTCTTTGTTTAATGCATTTGGTACTTTGATTATTATGTGATGGGAGGAATTTCTTTTCTGGTCCAGTCTATTTGGAGTTCTATAGGCTTCTTGTATGTTCATGGGCATCACTTTCATTAGGTTAGGGAAGTTTTCTTCTATAATTTTGTTAAAGATATTTACTGGCCCATTACATTGGGAATCTTCACTCCCTTCTATATCTATTATCCTTAGGTTTGGTCTTCTCATTCCATCCTGGATTTCCTGGATGTTTTGGGTTAGGAGCTTTTTCCTTTTTGCATTTTCTTTGACTGTTGTGTCTATGGTGTCTTCTGCCCCTGAGATTCTCTCTTCTATCTCTTGTATTCTGTTGGTGATGCTTGCATCTATGACTCCTGTTCTCTTTCCTAGGTTTTCTATCCTCAGGGTTGTCTCCCTTTGTGATTTATTTATTGTTTCTATCTCCATTTTTAGATCCTGGATGATTTTGTTCATTTCCTTCACCTGTTTGATTGTATTTTCCTGTAGTTCTTTAAGGGATTTTTGTTTTTCCTCTGTAAGGGCTTCTAGCTCTTTACCTGTGTCTCCTGTATTTCTTTAAGGGAGTTATTTACGTCCTTCTTAATGTCCTCTATCATCATCATGAGAAGTGATTTTGGATCCAAATCTTGCTTTTCTGGTG
>NW_022196898.1:5222106-5230188 GCF_008632895.1 Mastomys coucha
GTGATGGTGTGTCTAGGACTTGCTATGGTGGGAGAATTGGGTTCTGATGATGCCAAGTAACCTTGGTCTCTGTTGCTTATTTCCTTATGCTTGCCTCCTGCCATCTGGTTATCTCTAGTGCTACCTGCCCTGGCTAAATCAGACTGGTGCCTATCCTTCCTGTAGTCCTGGTTGTGTCAGAACTCCTCAGAGTCAAGCTGTCTCTGTGATCCTGTGATTCTGGGATCCTGTGATCCTGGGCCTGGAAGTAAAGCTTCCTCTGGGTATTATGGGACTGCAGAGTTTGAGCCCAAGATCTGCTTAGGGCTCAGGCCTCTGATCCTAGGATCCTAGGCGTGTCAGGGCACCTGGAAGTGGAGCTTCCTCTAGGTGGTGTGGGCTGACTGTAGAATTTGCACCCAGGGTCTGCTTAGGGCACCAGCCCAGACAGACCGCAAGCAACCCATACCACTGGGCTGGCTGAGTTCCTGTGTGCCTGGGTCCAGCTGGTCCCAGTTATTCCCTGTGTTGGGACAGATGTTATGTCCTCCTCACCTCTGATCCTAGGATCCTGGGTGTGTTAGAGCACCTGGGAGTGGAGTTTCCTCTGGGTGTTGTCTGGATGTGTTTTGTTAACTAAAATGTTCTGAGGACAGCATACTCCTCAGGAGAATGTTCTGTAAGCATGAACTGCAGGACCAGAAAGAAGGACTCAAGAAGCAGAGCTGTGGCTGCCTACAGCTAAGATAAAATGCAAAGGACAATATGTTTGGATACTGTGAGGCTCATACCCTTGGGTACCTGCTCCTGCTTCAAAACCACATACTGCCCCACACCACACAGCAGGTGATACCAAGATAAGCATATGGTACCATATCAGGCACACAGAACTGTATTGGTACTAGGCCACAGGACCACCCTGAGCACATGACACTTTGTTACATAGTTTGAATAAAACGTTCCATATTAGATGTGGTGGTGCAAATCTATAATGCCAGCCTTCAGGTACCCATGTCATGTTCAAGGATAGCCTGAGCTACATAATGAGGCATGTCTATATAGTCCCTTGGTTCAATTTGCAGTATCACTACTATCACCACTAATAATTTCAAATTTCTTAATATTGTTTTATAGCTACACTTACAACAAATTACTTCCTTATCAGTTGGATGAGGTGACATATGCCTGTAGTCCCAGGTGCTTGGAAGACTGAGACAAGGGCCCACAAATTCAAGGCTTTGAAGGGAAAAAGCCATGCTGCTGTCAACATATTGTGTATGTAGAAAAAGTCTTCTTGATATATACCTATAGCATCTCATGGCACACATGTAGACACAGACCCATGTGTCTAAAATATATAGGAATAAATAAAATCACGTTTTCCAAATGTATCAGATCATCTTCTGTGTTTCTCAGACCTCCAATTTTAAGTCCCTAGGAACTATCAAAAAGAAAAAAAAGTCCTCCACCCATTAAGAAGTCATGCGGAGCCATTCCAAGGAACAGTAGAAACCTAAACTGCATCCAACTTTTAACAGCCACGTCTTAAATCTCAGCTCTAGTTTCCAACATGTGATATCATTTAGAAACTTGTTTTAGACAAAGAGAATCGCAGAACTTAAAACATCTTATTAGTGGAAAAATCCAGACCTGTCATAAACTGCCTAGAAAGTAAATGAGGACAAAGAGAGGTTTGCAGAATGATATGTGTATCCTTTCAACCCTAAAGGGAAAGAAGTATGTCTCTTCCGTGAATATGCCAGGACAGACACATCCTGTCTTCACTCGTCCCTGCTGCCAGGATAAGACCGAAAGGATAATGGAGCATCCAGTGTACTGCTGTTCTCTATCCAAGATGACAACAGACATTCAGACATGATTTTCACAACCCAGTACTACCAGCACTATGTGTGTGTGCATACATGTGGGTCTGCGCATGTATGAATGCACACACGGACCTCCTTACATGTTTTAAAGAATTTCCCACTGTATTTTTTACAGTTGGAATCTCACTCAAGCTGTCTTCCAATTCACTGTCCTTCTGCCTCAGCTCCTGAGTGCCAGGAATGCAAAAGTATACACCTGTTACAAATAAAGAAGAATGAAATTACACTTTAAAAAAAAAAGCAAAGCATACAAGATGATCTTCATCTACTTATATGCTAAATGTGTGGACCTGTTTTGATCAGTGAAACCCATGTGGGCATGACTGTAATTCTCCATGAGAAAAACAGAGGGAGCGAGTCTGCTCCAGGTGCTGGGTAGATTTCCTCCACTGATATGGCACTACCTGGGGAAAGGTCCATGTGATCGAGCTTCCCCTTTCCCAGTGTGGAGTTCTACTACACATGACAGCATAATTACAAACAATGCACGCAGGGTTTTGTTTTTTTGTTTGTTTTGTTTTTTTGTTTTGTTTTGTTTTTGTTTGTTTTTTTGGTTTTTCGAGACAGGGTTTCTTTGTATAGCCCTGGCTGTCCTGGAACTCACTCTGTTCATATTCATTATAAATGCTGAATATAAACATGGCCTCGAACTCAGAGATCCACCTGCCTCTGCCTCCCAAGTGCTGGGATTAAAGGCATGCGCCACCACCGCCCGGCCACAAGCAGATTTTTATAACGTCTAGAAAGGGCAACTTTTAGGGTCTGAACAGTCTGTTGCAGATTCCCAGATGAGTGTTATCTCCAGAGGATGTCTCCCCTTGTGCTTAATGTACCAAATGAGTGAGGGTCGCAATCGCTGTCACGTAGTCCTGAAGCAGGGGGTGGAGGCTAAGGGCTAAGTGCCTGTGGCTGTAATTCCACTGCAAGCCAACTATACTTCTGAGGAGCCGAACAGACTGGGTTCCTGATTCACTGTTATACAATTTCATCAGAGATAGAACCAGTCAGTGGGGTGTCGTGTGGGCCAAGTGACAAAAGACACTAGGCATTCTGACTGGTACATTATAAATGCTGAATATAAACATTTGCAGAACCTGGAGCAATAGCACAAACGATATCATTCACCATCACTGCAAATATTCCGACGATAAAGAGCCAAGTCAATTACAATATGTTCTATTTGTATCTATTCTATATTGTCAGTTAGATTTTCTCATAATGGTCTAGAATGCCCCCACTTCTGAGGCACAACATGGTAGTTAGGAGATTGTTAGTACCCCTCTTCTTAGGGAACAACTGCCCTTAACCACAACTTGGGTCTGGGCGATACTCAGGAGAATGGACATACACAGGAGGCTAAAGAGGCTTTGCAGTGGGGCTTAAAGATATTTGCTCTGAGATTTCCAGGGTCCTAGTGACCCCCAATTGTTTTCATCTCTTAAGAGACTTCACTCCTAGGAAACAGGGCTTGAGGAGGATCTCTAAAGCATGGTCCCCAGGAGAACATCTTAATTCAATATCTAGACGTTTTAGGTATTATTTTGAGTGAGTAAATTTTGTCTGTTATAGAGTAATAAAGTCCTTTTAAAAGTTAAAACAAAATAATCTGCTAGTAAAAGATTCAATAAAACATGTCTGACCATCCATTTATATATTATTCTGTCCAAAAATAGAAAGATAATCATGTTTTTTTAAACAATGACATGTGTATGTGTTACTATATGTAGACATATAAATTAATATATTTACATATAGACATATTATGGATTTGCATATATATATAGTATGTGCTCCCTAAATTCATGTGGAATCCCTAAACCCAATAGGGCCTCTATTTGGAGACAAGGTCTCACTCTAACCCAAATTGGTCTGTATGTAGCTGCACATGCTCTGTATGTAGCTGAACTTGAGCTCAGTCATGATCCTTCTGCCTCAGCCTGATAGCACATCCCTATCCTCTTAGATGAAAATAGGAGTAAATCATTTCCCCCATGACTCCTTTTACATAAGTTAATCTAGAATTTACCATCTACATTGGAACAGTTTTGTCAAGGGGAATTATTAAAAATCAGATCAGGATAAAGATACAAATTGGAGCTGGTCCACACCTGCCTATTTGCTCACTTTACTTTTAGTTAACATTCATGGAGAGAACACCAATCCCTAAGGTAACAACTGAACATGAAGCCAAATGTTCACATTTGTAACTCCAGGATCTTCAGGAGGGTTAAAGACCCTTAGTTTGAGATCAGCCTAAAAAATTTTAGCAACATCCTGTCAAAAGAAAGGGAGGAAGGAAGGAAGGGAAGGAAGAAAGGAAGGAAGGGGGGAAGGGAGAGAGGGAGGGAGACCAGTCATCTTTCTTACACCTAAGGAACTCACCATCTATTAAACAAAAGCAGAACACCCTTTTGTATGTTTTAATCACACGGTAGTAACTTATGTAGAGACACATGTATTAGTAGAAGCAAAAAGCTCAGACAAGACACTGAATGAAGTTTGGGGATATAGGAAAAGAAATGTCTAGGGAAGGGCTGGTGAGATGGTTAATCAGATAAGAGCACCGACTACTCTTCCAAGGGTCCTGAGTTCAAATCCCAGCAACCACATGGTGGCTTATAACCACCTGTAATGAGATCTGATACCCTCTTCTGGTGTGTCTGAAGACAATTATTTTTTTATAATAATAAATAAATCTTTGAAAAAAAAAAAGAAATGTCTAGGGAAACTTCTAGAAGGTGGCATCTATGCAAAGATGAGTGAGCATGAGGCTGTGTGGCTTTTAAGACCTGAACAGTCAAATCAAAACAAGGAACATGATCAAAGAGGCATAGGGCATTCAGTCTCCGAATAAACAAAATAATGGAGAATGGAGCTGCGTGAAAGTACAAGGCTCACAGAACTAAATAGCTTTATAAGGCTATAAACCCCATGCAACTCCTTGAGAACCACGTTTATTTTCTGAAATGTTCGTAACTTCCTGTGTTAGAATTGGGCAGTTATTCACTTCTTGTCATTTGCTACCAAATGCTGTGCCCCACATAAATGTGTAACTTACACTAGAATTCAGCAGGACTTTCTTCTTTTAGCATCCCCCTCCTTCCCAGTCTCAGAGTCACTTAAGTTTTGTAGGAAAGAGGCTGGAGTAGGACTCATGGTGATCATGAATGACAGCGTGAACTCCATCTCCATGAAAGAGACAGAAGGGTTCCGACTTTGATGGGAATCAGAATGTAGTTCTTTTGTTGGGAGGAAAACTAGATGGGGTCTCTATTGGAAATTAACTGTACTACCAACAAAAAGAAGACTCTAGACTAAGAATAGCAAGATAGTTTCCCACCTAGAGAATTTACAGCTTAACTATGGATAAGGTTGAGTTTAAAGAAAGATCGATGAGGACAAAGTCAGAGGTTAATTGTCACAAAGCTGGTGAGCAAATTCAATTTCCTATGGCAAATAAAATCTATAACTTTAGTGAGCTAAGACAATTTCCTACAACAAACATTTGAATAAGCCTTGAGGTTACAATGTCTTGTTATAGGTTATAACACTAGAGGATTATAGATAAAATGGTACATTTCTTTAATCTTCTTCATCTGGAATGAAATGGTAAATACCACTCTTAACATTCAGAATCCCTAAAGCACCGTGTCAATGTTTATTCTAACTTTGTATTGATGTAATGTTAAACAAGGCTGAAATTATTATTCAAGTCAGACAAAACAGGTGGATAACCAAGAGAGAAGAGGTGAGAGGAGGGTAAGAGGGAAAAAGAGAGGAAAGGAGAGAGGTTAGGGATGGGAGAAGAGAAAGTAGAGGGACAAGGGAGTGAAAATATCAAAGGCTGATTTACACACTTTACCTCTCCCAAAGAGTAATGCCAGTTTTAGCAAACAAGTTAAGGCATGTACTTCTGGGGGAAGAATTGTATGTTGGTTGGCATTGTCAACTTGAAAGACTCAAGAATTATCTGGGAGATAGGCCTCTGGACATGATGGAGGGATTGTTGGGATCATTAGAATTTTGCCAACTGATGGGGAAAGACTATCTCACTGTTGGTGGCACCATTCCCTAACAAGGGTTGTAGACTGAGTGAAGAAAGGAAGCTGAGCAGAAGCTTGCATCCACTGCTGTTTCCTGATCATGGCTGTGATATAACACCCCTTTTCAAGTTCCTGTTGGCTTAGCTTTCTGCTGTAACAACCTGTATTCTTGAACTGTGGTGCATTGTAAACCCATTCTCTCATAAATTGTTCTTGTCAGGGTCTTTTTTATCATAGCAACAGGAAATGAAAACAAGACTGTAAGTGAGGTTGGCACTCTCAAAGTTGATAAAGACATACCCAGACATCCAAATTTCCAGCACAAGGGAAATGAGTTACCCTAGCAGAGCAAACAGGGCTGTAATGGCTATTCCTGGTTGTCAACTTGACTCTATCTGAAATGAACTACAATCCAGAATTAGAAGGCTCACCTGTGGCCCTAGTCTGGAAGCTGAGAGATACAAGTTTCCGACCTGAATCTTGGCATGGAGATCTTGAGGCATAATGGCTATGAATCCCAGAAGATTAAGATAGGAAGATCTATGAGTTCAAGGTCATGTGGGATTAAAGGTGTGGTGGCACACACATTTAATCTGGGCCACACCTTTTGCTGGAGACCTATATAAGGACATTGGAAGAAGGAAGGCTCTCGGCTTTGCCTGCTTGCCTTGTGGGACTGAGCAACTGCTAGATCCTTGGACTTCCATTCACACCTGCTGCTGACCATTGTTGGGAGTTGGACTACAGACTGTAAGTTATCAATAAATTCCTTTACTACATAGAGACTACCATAAGTTCTGTGACTCTAGAGAACTCTGACTAATACAAGGGGTCAAGGTGAACTGCAAAGGCACACAGCAAGCAGCAGTAGTAAGCAAGTGAGCAAGCAAGCAGTAAGCAAGCAAGCAAGGAAGGGAGCAAGCAAGCAGTAAGCAGGTTTTTTTTTTTTTTTTAAAGAAAAAAAGAATCTGTGCTAGGGTGAGTTGGTAAGACCTGATTGAACATGGTAGCTAAATAATGAATTTTGATTGTTGGGCCTTGGTGTTTTGTTTTGGGAATGAGTCGGTAGCCAAATAAGGAAATGGACCTTAGGGGCTAGCTTTAGGAATGTAATCTTCTTGGGGGATGGTCTGATGCTACACACACACACACACACACACACACACACACACACACACACACAAATGCTAAATTCTGAACCCTAAGATCTGGTTGCCCTCAAATAAGTTAATTTTCATGTATACAGGCCTTTGTTGTGAAAACCTTGCTCCCCAATGTAAAGCTATTGGTTAATAAGAGGCTAGAGCCTGTGACTGGGCAGTAGAGAGAGAGAAAGGTGGGGCCTGAGAATTGAGTTAGGGATATCAAGAGAGACCACAGGGGAAAAGTGGAAAGAAGACTGAGGACGGAGGAGGCTGCCATGAGGCCAGATGGATCATGACCACATACCCAGGAGAAATATACTCTGAGGACAAGCTGATGGAACAAAAACAGCCTGGGTGATACTTAAACAAGTAACAAGGGACATATGGCTGTTAGAATATGTAAGCTAGAATAGATCAGAACCTGCCCAATCTAGGTTACAGCTTATAAATAAACTGATAGGATTCTGTCTTTTATACAGGCTAGCTAGAATATACCATCATTTACATTATCTAATGGTTTCTAGCATGGGAGAAAAGGGTAAAAGGCAGAACCTGTCAGCACCGAGTTTGCATGCTAGAGCCCTTCGAAGACCATGATAGAGAGAGCAAAAGCTTGCTCCCGCGTGGATATCTCTGACTTGGGTATTAGTTTCCACTTTATGATCAGTGGATACTTGAAAAAAAGGAAGACGTGCTTCCCTTGTAGATAATGTTGCTCATTAAGGTGAAACACATAATGCTGTTTTTTTCTTCTTCTTCTTTCCTGAAACAGAGTCTCACTATGCAGCCCAGGCTAGTCTTGAACTCCTGAACCTCCTACCTACACCTCTGGAGTACTAGGATTATAAACTATGGCCACCAAGCCCAGTTTAATATATAATCTTCGTTAAGAAAGTGCAGAGCCAGGCAGTGGTGGCATATGCCTTTAATCCCAGCACTTGGGAAGCAGAGGCAGGCAGATTTTCTGAGTTCAAGAACAGCCTGGTCTACAGAGTGAGTTCCAGGACAGCCAGGGCTACACAGAGAAAC
>NW_022196898.1:5231209-5240338 GCF_008632895.1 Mastomys coucha
CTTGCTAATTCTTAGGAGTGGTTCAGCTGTAGTACAGGACTGAGAATGAGGATTTTACTTGACCTTGTTCCTGGGATAAGTGCAGAATCTGTAGTATTTGGTGATCCAGATTTCTTCCATTTCAAGTCTTTCTGAGGGAAATGTACTTGACTCAAAGCTTCTCCTGTGTTTCAGGCTATTCCTTATTCCTCTGGCTTCTCTTTCTCTTCTGGCTCCTTTTTGTTTTCCCCCAGATTCAATCTTAGGCTCTTCTTATTCTTTATACTTGATCAAAATCAGAAAAAAATAATACATTAATAGATATAAGTCAGGCATGGTGTATGGCCAAGACAGGAAGGTTGTAAGTTCTAGGTTAATCTTGGGATACATAACAAGACAAATTCTTAAAAGTCCTTAGGCTGGAGGGATGCTTTTGTAGTTAAGAGCCTGTACTGCTCTTGCAAATCACATGAGTTCAGGTTCCCAGTACCCACATCTTACTGGAGTGTTTTTCCTCTTACAGTCAGGCACAGGTATTCTGGACACAGAGTTGAACAATCAATAACTTCACATCCACTCTGACCTCTGATCTTCCAGAGAACCTCTTACAACTAGGAAAATTACAAAACTAAACTTTGGCCTTCCTTAAAGCTTTGACTCAGTCCTTAGTGGTCTTGAATCTTTCCCAATTTCTCTCTGTTCGTATTAGTAAGATCTTCTCTTCTTTCATCTTCCAACTACCCTCGTACTACCAGGAACACAAATCCCTCTTGTTGAGGTTAGCCTTTCCCTTCTTCAAGAGCCCTATTCTCTTCATCCCATGTGATTCAACGGGGACTGGCATCATCAGATGGCAACCCTCCTACCCTAACAACAGGCACAAGACTAGACTTGCTAGTCTCTCCTCAGCTTCCATGACTAGGTGATTGCTTCAGGATAAGCTCATGCAATAATCAGTCAGATAGATATTATTTTTGAGAGAGAATTATGGGGCAATTTTTGATTTTTTTAAGATTTATTTATTATTATATGTAAGTACACTGTAACTGTCTTCAGACACACCAGAAGAGGACATCAGATCTCATTACAGATGGTTATGAGCCACCATGTGGTTGCTGGGATTTGAACTCAGGACCTTCGGAAGAGCAGTCAGTGCTCTTACACGCTGAGCCATCTCTCCAGCCCTTTTGATCTTGATATATGTGGAACAACATTGTTATCACTTGAAAGGGAACCTGACAGAAAAACAAAGCCCACAAAAATAAGCGTCTATAGATGGAAAAGAAGAGACCAAATCACTGGCGACACATTTTAGAGTCTCTTAAGCCAAAATCCTGGGTTTTTCATTTACATAAACTAGTAAATTCTCTTTTGCCTGAACCATTTCAAATTAGGTTATGGTCACCTATGGTAACTGTCTTAGGGCTTCTATTCCTGTACAAAACATCATGACCATGAAGCAAGTTGAGGAGGAAAGGGTTTATTCAGCATTGCTGTTCATCACTAAAGGAACTCAGGACTGGAACTCAAGCAGGTCAGGAAGCAGGAGCTAATGTAGAGGCCATGGAGGAATGTTTCTTACTGGCTTGCTTCCCCTGGCTTGCTCAGCTTGTTTTTTTATAGAACCCAAGACTACCAGCCCAAGGATGGCATCACCTACAATGGGCCCTCCCCCCTTGACCACTAAGTGAGGAAATGCCTCACAGCTGGATCTCATGGAGGCACTTCCCCAACTGAAGCTCCTTTCTCTGTGATAACTCCAGCCTGTGTCGAGTTGACACACAAAACCAGCAAGTACAGTAACCAATATACCTTCATTCCCATACATTGATTCTTCAGTCACTTTAGGAAAAGGGGACTTTCCTTCCTTCCTTCTTCCCTCCCTCTCTCCTTTCCTTCCCTCCCTCCCTCCTTACTCTCTTCCTATAACTAAATAACTTCAACAGGATTTCCAATTAGCAAACATGTTGTGGCCTTTTACATTTTGTTGATATTTTGCTTGGAGGCTTGGACGTTGAACCTAGGCTAACTGAGCTGGCTGTGGCAGTGGGCAGGAACAACACAAGATCAAGATTTAACTGGGCTACAAAAGGAATCCGAGGACAGTGTAGGAAATCTAACAAGGCTCTGACTCAAAACAAAAATTTTAAGAAAAGAAATTGGGTGGCTCAACTGCAGAATGCATAATTAGTATACACAGGACTGTGTGGGCTCAGTCTCCAGTGTCATATTGGAGGTGGGGATAGCGCTGTGTCTTCAGATAATTGGGGAGGTATGGAGATATAGGTGTGAAAAGCCACTAGCCTGGCTCCAATACTGAGCCAAGGCTATTCTCCCAGCATCTCTCATCTGGTTGCTTGGGTTTTGCCTGTTTATTGAGACAAGGTCCTATATAGCAAGGGCTGCCTCAGATTACCAGGTAGCTAAGTCTGTCTAACTCCTGACCCTCCACTGCTTCTACATCCCGTGTTCTGGGATTACAGGAATGTGCCACCAGCACATAAACATCCTTTTTCTTGTTCTTTCATGAAAGTGTGTTGGTGTTAGCAGTCTTAAACTTATAGGATGACACCATATCACTTATCTCAAGCTATAATTTTTTCCCATTTCCAGCAAGGCTGGTTTTAGTCCTTTGCTGGGTGTGCATGGCCTGTTATGGGACTTGCTACTTCTTTGCTCCCTGTCTTGGGTCCATTCACAGAGTCAAACTGTGTTCTCACAGCTCTTCCATGTGTGCTTTCTTATAATCTGCTGACATGTGCTTTGCTCCACTGTCCTTGGTACTCCAGGACCTTTGTGCTGTCATCTGAATGCTGGGGACTCCTTTGTTAGACTCCCCAGCCTAACTCCCAGTTTAGTACTGTGAAAAGGCAAGACTTAGCTGATTTGGTAGTCCCCTCCCTGTAATCCTAGAACTCAGAGGGATCTGAGGTTGCAGGACAGCTTGGCTGACACAATGAGACCACATCTCAAAATAATGAATGAGTGAATGAAATAAGGAAAGAAATCATATTGTTGTAATGTAATTCCTGTGAGAGATTTATGATAAGAAACTATGTGGCTCAAAATTTTTTATTAAATTGCTTTCTAGGATTTGTTGTTCCAATTTACTAAATAATGCACTAAATGCTTCCATCTGACAGTGACTTCATTTCTGTGAACAAATGAAGTGACTTAAACACAACAGGGAATATTCAACTAAATCTGTAAATGTCAGTTAAAAAAGATAACTGAAATAAATGTAGGCAGAAGGAATAGACGCCCCCAACAGGAAGGTCAGATGGAATGCAGTTAATGTCTAAATTCTCTTTGAATACTTAAAAAACAAAACAGAAAATCAGCAGTTATCGATGAGTTGATCAACTACAAGATTCAGCTCTACACTTATGAGCTCATGACCCTTCGCGCTCACAGAATAGGTGATTTATGTTGGATGGGGACCCTGGAAAACATTTGCCAGATCCTTGCCCCAAGATAGCCCTAACATATGCACCCTACTAGGTTTGACTCGGCCACAGGCTAAGAACTAGAATTCAGTCTTCTTGAGACAACTATATCAACACAGACACTCTCCCTCAAATACTAACTGGACTTCAGAGAAGGTTAAGTCTTGATGGCACTCTCTAAGTCAACTAACTACTCGGTGTCTAAATTCCTCCACAGGCAAATAGACCTCCTAATCTATGCAAATGAGATTATCTTTTCATGCTACCAGATAAAACCTGGCCTGGAGCTATTTGCAGTCTTGCTAGCTCATTATATAGACACTGTGGAATATTCTGGGAAAATACTGCTGTAGGTAATACAGTGATCAAGCAAATGCAACCCAAACCCACCAGGCCTGCTGCAGAGAAAGGATGAAGGTAGTGACCATGTTATATTGCTGGACACTGACCCTGTTGCCTTACTTTATTGGTTGTGTTTCTATTGCTGGGATAAAATATTCTGAGAAAAGAACCTTAACAAAGGTGAGGTTGGAAAAAACAAACAAACAAACCAAGTAGTGGTGGCATACACCTTTAATCCCAGCACTTGGGAGGCAGAGGTAGGTGGATTTCTGAGTTCAAGGCCAGCCTGGTCTACAGAGTGAGTTCCAGGACAGCCCAGGCTATACAGAGAAACCCGTCCCAAAAAATCAAAAACCAAAAACCAACCAACCAAATAAACAAAAAGCCAACCAAACAAACAAACAACCAAACAAAGGTGAGGTTTGCTGTATCCTGGTCTGAAATGCAGTTCATCACCGCAGGGTTGTGGTGGGAGCTTGAAGCAGCTGGTCATGGTCTCACAGAGGTAAAACTGCCTGTGCTTTAATGGGTTTTAATGTGCTTTAATGTGCTTTGTATGCAGTCCAGGGCCCAGGCCATGGACCTGTACCCTTCACATTTAGAGTGGATCTCCCCGCTTCAGTTAACCTAATTCAGATGATCTCTCAAAGGTGTGCCAAGGGGCTTAGCTCCCAGGGGACCCTAGATGCAGACTAGCTGACAATCCATGTTAATCATCACACCCACTACGTCTAGACTTTACAAAGCAGCCTTAACATTAATGGCCCTGAAGAGTGGTTGGAGTAATCATTTTCTCACATTCTTATCACCAACCATTTAGCCTTTCTGGCATTTTTTTTTTAAACTTTTATTGTATTATGATGAGAAAAGTTACATGATTTCAATTTATCTGGATTTGTTAGCATTTAAAAACATATTTTAAGTAAATAGAATTAAATCACATTCTTGTTTCCCTTTTGTACCCCAACTCCTCTCAGAGACCACCCCTTCAATACCTACAATATCTTTGTCATATTCCTTAAAATTTATAAAATATTATAACAATAAAAACGAGTATTATAAAAGTTGTTTGATATAAAACAACAATCAATTTAACAGTCTTATGTAGATGCTTGTCTACAGCAATACTGAAAATACATACGTTTTTCTCAATATAATTTTTTTTTGTTTGTTTATTTTTGTTTTTCGAGACAGAGTTTCTCTGTGTAGCCCTCGCTATCCTAGAACTCACTCTGTAGACCAGGCTATCCTTGAACTGAGAAATCCACCTGCCTCTGCCTCCCAAGTGCTGGGATTAAAGGCATGTGCCACCACTGCCTGGCCCGCCTCAATATAAATTTTAAATAACTCCAAACATATTAACTGTATATTTCAAAATACTACACCACTACTAGTATTTTCTTAAATGAACATAAATATATAAAGTCCTTTTGTTTGTTTTGTATTTAGTAGAGTTTAAAATCTTGGCTCTTACTATGGTACAAGCCCAAAATAAGAACAGTTTTTAGACATTGAATTTCATTGTAATAAGGCTGTACTTCAGTGACCCTCACATCACCAAAGGATTTTACCTCCATAGTAACTAAGCTGAGAGTAGACAGTTCTGATGCGCCAAGGAATGAATTGTAGGCATGATTTTTGGATACAGACTTCCTGCTATGGTCAAAGCTATTTGACTTGAGTGAGTGATTTTTTTCTCAGCACACAGAGAACAGGTTACATTCATTTAAGAAATGGTGTGTGTGTTAAGAAGGTCTATCCATGAAGTCATTCACCAACCGTTTCAATGAACAATGGTTCTGCTTGGAGGGTGGCACAGACATTAGGTGAGAGTAAAAATCTGGTTCATTGGCTGTGGTGATTTTGAAAAGCATTCATCTCAGAGAAAGAGTAGCTTATAAAGTCCTCTTCTTCAAACTTGATAGAAGAGTTACAAACGTCAAGCAAAGCAATCAGTCTCACTCTTTGTTGTTCTCTTATAAGCCACATCCCAAGTTAATTGTCTATGTTTGTCTATGTTAATTGTCTTTTGGGTATATAAATACTTTTGAAATGTATAAGCTGTTCTGAAAACCATAGTATAGTGTAAAAACATGAAATAAACAATACTACTAATAGAGAGGCTGAGATAGGAGAAGCAAGATTTCAAGACCCTTATGTTGTACACAGCAGGACACTGTTACAAACAAACAAGCTGAAAGTGTGTGTATATGAACTGTATAATATTGGACCCATTTCCCCAATTACCAAATTAGAGAGACCATTGGATGACAATCAACAAATTTCTAATTCCTCATATTTTTGGTAATATTTTCATATTAAGATATTAAGAAAAAGTAATTGTTCCTGTTGTTTTTGTTGTAAGAGGTGGAATTAGGTTTGTGTGGATTTGTTGAAAGATTACTTTCTTCTTTTAGAGTGTAGTTGATGTTTTCCATCTCTTATCGTTTGTAGGGCTGGATTTGTAGAAAGATATTGTGTAAATTTGGTTTTGTCATGGAATATTTTGGTTCCTCCATCTATGGTAATTGAGAGTTTTGCTGGGTATAGTAGCCTGGGCTGGCATTTGTGTTCTCTTAGGGTCTGTATGACATCTGCCTAGGATCTTCTAGCTTTCATCGTCTCTGGTGAGAAGTCTGGTGTAATTCTGATAGGCGGGCCTTTATATTTTACTTGACCTCTTTCCCTTACTGCTTTTAAAATTCTTTGTTTAGTGCATTTGGTGTTTTTATTATTATGTGATGGGGGGGAATTTCTTTTCTGGTCCAATCTATTTGGAGTTCTGTAGGCTTCTTGTATGATCATGGGTATCTCTTTCTTTAGGTTAGGGAAGTTTTCTTTTATAATTTTGTTGAAGAGCCTGTCCTTCCTGTGATCTTGTTTATGTCAGAACTCCTCAAGTCAAGCTGTCCCTGTGATCCCGTGATTCTGGGATCCTGTGACCCTGGGCTTCTTAGAGCACCTGGGAGTGCAGCTTCCTCTGGGTGTTTTGGGACTGGCTGCAGAGTTTTTGCCCAAGGTCTGCTCAGGACACCAGTCCAGAGAGACCGGCGCCTTTCTGGTCTTTATAGAGTTAGTGGTATTAATAGAGCATGCTAATGCTAAGCATCACAGTAAGAACTGAACTAAAAATTATGTGAGAGCCAGGCATGAGTGACAAGGGCCTTTAATACCAGTATTTTGCAATCAAAGACAGGCTTATCTCTGTAAGAGTAAGGCTAGCCTGGCCTACATAGTGAGTTCTAGGCCAGCTATCCAGGAAAACCCCATCTCTACTTGGCCCCAAGACCTACCTCTAGATAAAGGATACTCCTTGTGTCAGAGTGTCAGATTTCTCTAAACCAGGCAAAGAAAGGTCTGGCTTGGGCTCTGCCTTCAGATGTTTACTAACTAGTCCACGAGACACAGAGCATGCATGCATGCTTCTAAAGTACACCAAAACTCTGTAAACATATATATGTCTGAGGAAAATGCCATGACTTTAATCTAGTTGAATACTTCGAAGGGAAGGAACCTTTTGCTGGGCCTATAAACATACATGAAATTATACAGAGGGCAGGAAAGTGATTGCAACCTAAGAAGAACGGGTGGACACAAGACACAGGGAAGTGCTGCTGGCCATTTCCTGACCTGAGATAGTGAACTGAAGAGCCAGGGGTTGATTGGATAGCAATTGTCAACTTGTTAAGAAAGCCAGAGGCGGGCTGGAGAGATGGCTCAGTGGTTAAGAGCACTGACTGCTCTTGAGGTCCTGAGTTCAAATCCCAGCAACCACATGGTGGCTCATAATCATGATCTGTAATGAGATCTGATGCCCTCTTTTGGGGTGTCTGAAGACAGCTACAGTGTACTTACATATAATAAATAAAATAAGTGGGAAAAAAAAAGCCAGAGGCTATCTTATACAGGCCTGTGTCACAGCTTCAGAGTTTTAGAAGAGCCTTTTGATAGTTCTATCATTCCATAGCTTTATTCACCCTGAAAAGCTCCCTTTTCTTATATAGTCCACCTTGGTATAATTTGTAACTTTCAGTTCATTTCCCATGTTCATATTAACTCTTGTATGTGATTAAAATTAAAGAGGAAATATATGTTGTTTAAATCTCAATACAGTTGTTTAATCTGAAACTACACACACACACACACACACAATCTGACTCAGCCTCTCTTGTTGGAAGTCCATCTTTATTTGGCTTCCTTGGGTTGCTATGCTAATATAGAGAACATTACTGCTTTGGGAAACAGGATTAACTAAAATCTAGATGCTTAAAATATTCCCTATCCCAATACAAACATGCCAGTGTGTTTATTCAACAGTCACTGCAAGTGCTCTTGACAGGCTCTTTTGCTTCCCACTGTAGTTTACTCTTAGTAATTCCCCTTTAATACCCTATTAAATGAGAGTGAAGGTTTTCTTTTGTGTATGAATGTTCTCTCACTACTGGCAAAATACAAGCACTGCAAATTCCTTCCTTCCTTCCTTCCTTCCTTCCTTCCTTCCTTCCTTCCTTCCTCCCTTCCTTCCTTCCTTCCTCTAAGTTTTACTTTGAAACAGAGTCTCCTCATGTAAACCTGGCTGGTCTGGAACTCACTCTGTAGACCAGACTGTCCTCAAACTCAGAGCTCCTCCTGCCTCTATGTCCTGAGTGCTGAAGTCCACCTTTCATCCTCAGCTCTGCAATAAGATTTCTAGTTATAGAAACAAAATTAACGGATGCCTGTTGGAATGCTTAACCCTGTCTAAGCACTCAGTGTAGTGGTGTGGGCTTGTAACAGCAGCTCTAAGAGACTGAGGAGAGAAGGTCCTGGGTTTGAGACAATCCTACAATTCATGGTAAGACCGTCTCAAAAAGCAAAATGAACCCAACCTCTAATGTTCTGTAAACTTGATATTTATGTATTATATATAATACCTCATTCTAGAATTTTGAACTTTCTCTGAAAAGTGACTGAAAGATAAAATATTAAATTTTACTTTGGAAGATGGAGAAACTAGCAAAAGAGGTAGGAAATCACTGACAATTCATTAACTATCCCAGTAGCTGTTTTTATGTTTAAACAAAAGTATTTACTTAACAAATTGTGATGTTAGATCATTTGTCAATGATTAATTATACCAAAGGAGATAGATGAGTAGGTGTGCCTGGTTAATTCTAGCACTTAGGAGGCTGAAACTGCAGGCTCATCAAGTCTGGGCTAGCCTGAACTACAAAAAGACCCTGTCACAAAAATTACTTTTAAAAAGGGCATGGATATAGCTCAGTGATATGTTTGCTTATATGAAGTAGGTCATAGGTTCAATCAATTTTCAGTACTGGAAAACAAACAACAAACAAAACCATCATATAAGACTTTTTTTTTT
>NW_022196898.1:5240348-5265106 GCF_008632895.1 Mastomys coucha
TTTTTTTTTTGAGTTTTGAGTTTTGAGTTTTGAGCTAGGGTCTCTCATGTTGTATAGACTGGCCTGGAACTTGCTGTGTACCAAGACTCCCTTGAATCCTCCTACCTCCAACTTCTAAATGCTGGGATTATAAGTGTGTACCACTATGCCCTAACCAAAACCCGTAACTAATAAAAGTGCCTCTGGAGCCAGCTAAGACAGGACACACATCTGTAGGGAGCCAAGCAAGGCAGTACACACATCTGCAGCCCCAAATATTCTGGAGGTTGTGCAAAGATGATCAGAAGTTCAAGGCCAGTGTGCTACATGTCTGTAGTCCCAGTTACTGGGAGGCTGAAGCAGGAAGAGCAAAACTTCACAGCCTTCCTACATTACAGAATAAAGTCAAAGTCAGCCTGGTTAACTGGGCAAGGCCCCATCTCAGAACGATTTAGGCAGGGTTGGAATACAATGCATGGTAGAGCTCTTGCTTGGCATGTGTGAGACCTCAGGTGCAATGCTCAGAATGGGCTGGCTATTCTTGGTTGTTAATGTGACAACTTTTAATTCAGATCTTTTGAGCTGAAAAAGGCAAGCCAGCTAAGACATCAGCCTCATAGACTTGGTAACTACTGAATTCTTGGATTTTCCATTCGTAGCAGCCATTGTTGGATTAGCTGTACCACAGCCTGTATGTCATTCTAATAAATCTTATCTATATATCCATCCATCCATCTATTTCTATCTATGCACCTATTTCTATCCATTCATTGATTTCTATTTCTCTCTCTCTCTCTCTCTCTCTCTCTCTCTCTCTATCTCTCTCTCTCTCTTTCTCTCTCTCTCTCTCTTGAAAGGGGAGGGGGGTTCATTCTATAAATTCTGTTACTCTAGAGAACCCTGACAAATACATGGAGCTATCAAAAAACAATATCTGTGTCAACCCTTCACAAGCCAAAAGTTAAATCTATGTTATGAAAACCAGTGAAATACTTATTTTTAAGTGAAGTCCTGACCTCTAGTGGCTACACAGAATAACCAATCTACTAAATAATTTTAATGTCACAATGAGAAAAATGATATTGTAACTTTCCTGATGAGAAGCACTCAATAAAATAAAATAACTATGAGGCCGATTGAACTTGTTGATTTAAAAAAAATACACTTTGAGGCCAGGTGTGATGGCAAATAGCTAAAATGACAGCAACTTAGTTGGAGGCAAGAGGATCAAGAGTTCAAAGGCATCTTCAGTTCCATAGCAAGTTGAAAGACAGCCTGGGAGATCCTACCTAGAAAGTATCAGTGAAAATGTTGACAAAATAAGGGCTAGCAAGTAAAAGGCCAGTGTATGAAAGAGGGTCACAGATGGACCAGACCATACAGGGCCATAAGACATATTGTAACAGGTCCCCAGACCTTAGTAGAAACCCAAACCTTAGCATAACTGACTCTATTATGTAAATCTCAGCACACAGACAGCCTCACCTGGCTAAAAACACAAACAAAGACCCAATCATTCAAACTCCACAGTTCTGGGAAAGCTTCTAAATGTACTTACCTTGCTTTTTGGCTTCTGCTTCTGGCTAACTGTTCATGTTAACAAATGTGGCAATACCAGACATGGTTTTTGTGCTGAAAAGCCTACCCTGAGAAAGGTTGGGTCTACACTGGGATCCCAAACACCAAACCAGGATAATAGTTTGTCCTCCTAACAAAGACTTCCTGTTTGCTTAAACCTGTGTCTTGAGTTTTCTCTGGTGGATATGCCACAACAATATTGTCTTAGTCAGGGTTTCTATTTCTAAACAAAACATTATGGACCAAGAAGCAAGTTGGGGAGGAAGGGATTTATTCAGCTTCTACTTCCACATTACTGTTCATCACCAAAAGAAGTCAGGACTGGAACTCAAGCAGGTCAGGAAGCAGAAGCTGATGCAGAGGCCATGGAGGGGTGCTGCTTACTGGCTTGCTCAGCGTGCCTTCTTATAGAACTCAAGACTACCAGCCCAAGGATGGTACCATCCACAATGGGCCCTCCTCGATTGATCACTAATTGAGAAAATGCCCCACAGCTGGATCTCATGGAGCCACTTCCCCAACTGAAGCTTCTTTCTCTGTGATGACTCCAGCTTGTGTCAAGTTGACACACAAAACCAGCCAGTACAAATATCAAAGTGAAGAGTTCATTTTGTGAATACCAGGGGCTCAGCAGATGTATTTAACAGGGAGGATACAAGATTATCTGGGTATAGAAATGTGGAGGACATTTCACAAAGGGGAAACAGGCAGGAAAGAAGGTCTTGACCATCCATCCTTACTATTACCACCTTCATGACCAATTCACCTGGTGTTCACACATGGCCTGGACCAGCTTTCTCAAGGTTCTGGACAGGGTCCCAAGGTGAAGACAAGGGATGAAAGAGAAATAAAGAGATAACAAAAGAAAGAGTGCCGTTACATTTATTAACTGCAGAGCTCTTTAAGTGGGGCAGCAGAAAACAAGTCAGTAAAGATCATCAGACAGAAGAATTACAGGGAGCTCAGAATATCTCAAGCTCACCCTTAGCAAGGAATATTCTAGGAGGGCAAACCAACACTTTACATCTTAGTGCCTGGAACATGTGATCACATACATATGGAGTGGCAGCCACATGTTAGTTTCTGGACTGTCTCGGGACCTGGTGACAGTCCGTAAGCCTTGCCTGGCATGGCCTTGCCTAGGAGAGGGGTAAAATGCCAACAACCCATTATCAAGGCCTCAAGAAAGTCTTCAGTCCAGCCTAGGCCCTGACACATGCTATAAGACTGTGACTACCCTCCCCTAGCCTTCGATTCACACTGAGAATGGCTTGAATTCAGGAATAAGGATGTTCAACAGAGAGGAACAAGAAAGTCTTCAATCCAGGCTAAGCCCTGACACATGCTGTAAGACTGTGACTACCCTTTCCCAGCCTCCCCTTCACACTGAGAATGGCTTGAATTCAGGAATAAGGACGGGCAACAGAGAGGCAAGACTTAGGCAGCAGGGGAGAAAATGAAACTCAAAATAGCATGTACCCAGGCTAGAGCTGGGAAGCCAAGCCTTCAGCTTCAAAACTAAGACACACTAATGTGGGGGCACTCAGGACATGAAGATCCCCGACAGTGACTGACATCACTAGCACCCTCAGGGCCAGAGAGGGTGGGCCTCTGCTGGAACAGCTTCCTGTCTAACAGATACTGATATTGGTGTTTAAAAATCCAATGTAGAGTTTGGCTGTGGTAGTCTACACTAATCTCAGCACTCACGAGGCAGAGGCAGATCAATTTCTGTTGGTTCAAAGCAAGCCCGGTCTTTATAACAAGTTTTAGGTCAGCCAGAGCAATAATAGTAATAATAAGAATAATAACAACAACCATGAACTATGTTGGAGCCTTGCTCTATCTTTATAGCAATGCTAGCTTAGTCCAGGTGGAGCACAGGTACACTGTTAACCATGAGCAAAGTAGTGTAAGGGCCAGAAAAAAACCATGACTATCAAATCCTTACAGAATGAAATCTGCATTCTTGTGGTTAATCATTGTGAAAGTCAGCCAATGTCTCCACTGCCAGCTACTCTGTCCAGGAGGTTGTCTGTTGTCCTCTGTTGACTTCTGCTTCAGATCTAGGCTGTTTGACTCACCTAGAGTCAGTGACAAAGTCCACTGGGGACAGATTTGTCTTCAGAAATGGCTTTTTGTTGGTTTGTTTGAGGCAGTGTCTTGCTCTGTAAGTCCAGCCTGCAAGTCACTGTGGAACTTACAAACCTTAGATTTGTGTCTGTCCTTCTGAGTGCTGGGATTACAGGCCTGAGCCACCATGTTAGCCAAGGGCTGGCTTTGAATAAAACTCTCCTGCCAGTTCTGCTGAGCCAAACATTTGACTCCAGTAGTGCAGAGAATCAAATACTTGTACACGAGTATTTCCAGCAGTTAACAGCATAAAGGCAGAAAATGACTCATCAATTAAAAAAATCCTCAATGATTCAACGTGCTTTAAGGTGAGGAATTACCACCAAATACTTCATTGTGCTCCGATCGTGCCTATTCTAGATTTTTAGAACCCAACACTGAGGTGGATAAAACAAAACTGATCCGGTGTTGGGAGACAGATTACCTGATAAAGGCCCTTGCCGCCAACCCTGACTCCCTAAGTCTGAACCCCAGGATCGTGAAGATGAAAACGGACTCCCACAAGTTGTCCTGTGACCTCCAAATGTGCCGCATACATGTATGCACGAAACAAGTAGGTGTAAATGGGACTTAAGGAATTCGCTGGCACCTGACAAACCGCAAGCAAGCTCTGATCTCTGAACTCGTTAACTTTGGTAAAGACGTCTCACAAAGTTTGGAAGTTCAAGCGTTTCCAGCTCCCGCTCCCCTCCCCCCAAAGTTAACGCTCAAGCTCTCCCACGCCACGCTAACCGGCGTGACAACTTGCTCCAGCGTTCTGCCCACACCTGAAGTTACTCTAAAGCCCCAAGAAGCCAGGGTTTCCCTGCAGCGCTAGTTGCTACTTCCAAAACGTCCAGCCACCGCCCCGTCTCCAGCCCCGCCCACGGCCCCGCCCAGCCCTCCAATCAGAAGAGCGGTCACCGGAACTCGCTGTTTTTGAGCGTTGGGTCGGGCCTTGCACGGCCTCAAGACCCGCCCCTTCCACTAGCAACGCGCCAATCGGAAGCGCTGCCGCAGGAAGTGGCCGTTGGAGGTGTGGGTGGGCGTTACAGCAGGCCTTAGGTGAGTGCTGAGGCTGGAGGTGGTGGGTGACTTAGGTGGGTGAGCAGGCCGGCTAGGGGTTGGAGGGCCAGAGTTGGGGAGCCGCCCAGCTCAGAAGTGACAGGAGGAGGTCGATCTGCGTCTCGGGAGATCCCAGGGTTGGTCGGGCACAGCGACGGCCCTTCGGCGTGAACGCCCCTCAGCACTCCGCGGCCCCGTTCGCCTGCACTTTTAATAATAGCTTGTCCTTTGGGCTCCGCTGTAGGTATTTCTGGAAAATCGCTGCGAGGTTGGCGGAATGCTTCTTCAGGGCGGAGTCCTGTGTGACTATTGAATAAAGGCCGGTTGCTTCCCAGTGGAGTTGGCGTTCTGAGGGTAAAGCCTGTTTTTGTTTTTTTGTTTGTTTTGTTTTGTTTTGTTTTGTTTTTTAAATCTGCAGTTGAGACCCAAGTTCACCAGGGCAATCAGTTTAGCTGATGTCTACCCTGGGAGCCATCTTTTATCGCCACTAGAGACCCTACTTAGGACGCCAAGTGCAAAAGCGATGTGCACAGACTTAAATTGAGTACAGGGTACTATGACTGATATAAACTTAACATCAAAATTAAGGGAAAAAAAATACGAGAGTACTCTCATCAAGCCACTTCGTAATGCTTTGCTTAAGGGGGAAAAAAAAGGAACCATAGGTGCAGGTTTGAGTAGGCTAAAGGTTGGGATAACAGAACCTCAGGTTACCAATTGAGAAGGGACAGAATGCCTAAATAGGACTGTGACACTGGGTGAGCCGTTTGCATTGAGTTCTCTGTAAAATTGAGATGTCAGTGATGTTATAATAGTTTTCACATGGGTTCTTGGTTCTCATAAGTTATATATACAAGCAGAGTGTAAGAGATAATACAGTTTGTTCTTTTGTGTAATTAAGTAGTTTAAAAATACCCCTCCCTTCTAATTTAGTAAAAAGTAACTGCAATTTGAGTTACCACATTGGATTTGTGAGACTTGTTATTTAGGTTTAGTGGCAAAATAAATAAATAAATAGATAATAAAATTCTCCTAAATTCGGCTTATACTTCCTCTAGTAATTCAAAGACAGGAATGTTATTCTTATTTTTTAATATCTTTTTAAATTTATTTTATGTGTATGAGTACACGCTGTACAGATGGCCATGAACCATCGTGTCTGGCTGCTGGGAATTGAACTCAGGACCTCTGCCGGCCTGCTCGATCCTGCCCCTCTTGCTCCGCATAATTCACTGTAGCTGTCTTCAGACCACCAGAAGAGGATGTCAGATCTCATTATTGGTGGTTGTGAGCCACCATGTGGTTGCTGGGATCAGAACTCAGGAACTTCTGAAGAGCAGTCAGTGCTCTTACCCACTGAGCCATCTCGCCAGTCCCAATGTTATTCTTAAAAAGATACATTTGGCTTTTAAAAACTAATACTACCAGATAATATTTCTTTAGCCTGTACTGGTTTAAGCTTTGGGGGTTCTTCCCTCTGAAAAAGAGTTTTGTATAGGGAATCTGGTTTTCTGTCACTAGAATTTGTACTTTAACAGAGTTGTGTAGTTTCTGTGGCCATAAGTGCAAATTGATAGGTGAAGAATTGTAGTAAAACAATTTAGTGTCTTCAGAACAGAGTGTGTCAACTTGGTAGGCGGAAAGGTTAGAACAGTGGGCTTCCACTGTGGTGTTTCCTGATTTCTGGACCCCTGCCTTAGTCTAGACTTTGACCAGAATCCAGAGAGTGGGACATGGGTGTTCATCTTAAAGCTGGGTAGGTTACTTGGTTTTTAAGGCAGGATGAGAATCCCTGCATTACAGGGAAGGGTTTTCAAAGGTGTTTCTCCTTAAGTAAAAGGATTAGAGCAATCTGGGAAGTGTAGCACTTGAGGGAATAGAGGTTTTCAGGTTTCTCTATCAGTGTGATTAAAAATTGAATTTTAAAGTGACCCTACATAGCTGTCAAAGCCAGTGGGCAGGTTGTAGAATCTGCAGGAAAGACAGTCCTGTAGCGATGCTAGAAAACAAGTTTAAAAGGCAGTGTTTTCTCAGTGCTGTGTTACTTGGGGCCATTCGAGGTAATGATTTGAATTCTTAGACTGTGTTGCCCTGCTCTGTGAGAGCTGCTTTTCATCTGTGTGTAGGCGGGTTTAATACATTTTGTTGTAGACGTTTGCTTTAAAGATATGTTAGAAATGGATGTGCCTTGAGCACTTTTCCTGATAATGACCATCTTCTTTTTTGCAGTCTTATGCTAACAGTTCCTACTTTTTTTTTCCTGCAGCATATAAGGAGACATGGTTCCCACTGTACTTCCACAGCACATCTAAGTTTTATCTTGTTTTGGGTCCTTATCTTATGCCACAATGGTAAGCTGTGAACATAGCATGTTAAAATGTGTATACTATACTATTCTCTTCCTTTAGCTTCATAAAAATAGTAGTGGATAGAAAGACTCTGATAACTTAGTAGTCATGTCAAAATTTTCTCGAGAAATTATCTGACTCATATCTTTTCAGTTCAGTGGTGTAGGACATCTAAATTACACAAATCCTTTATGTATTAAAAGTTAATTCTGCTTTGCCATTTTTCTGAGTCTTTGGCAAGGAGGTTGATATAAATGCAGATTATTTGGAGGGAGGTTCTCATATTTTAAGTTTCCTCTTACATCTTTTTTTGTGTATGCTTGTTCTATACATGTGGACCTATATGTTTGGTAGAGAAATGATAATGTCATTGTTCCTCCTTCAGCCCTGTCCACCTTTTGTTTTGAGACAGTCCATTAGATCTAGAACTTGCTGAGTAGGCCATGCTGGCCCCTGAGGTGTACTTCCCCCTCACTGGGATCTCTGCTTGTGCCCCCCTGTCTAGCTTTCTTCTATGGTTTCTAGAGATTGAACTCAGTTATTCATGATTGTGTGGCAGGCACTTGGACTGAATTATTCCCCAAACTCCTTCACTTGCATGCTTTAAAATTAATAAATGTAGGCAGGTTTAGTTTGACACAGATGTAATTCCAGTACTTGGGACTCTCAGGTCAAAGGATCCCTGTGAGTCGAAAGCCAGCTTAGGCTAGAAAGAGAGCTCCAGCTACAGAGTCTCTAAACCCTGTCTCTACACCCCCATCTCCCATTCCATCCTCCCCACATACTTTTGTACAGAAATACCTGCAGTGAAGCCCAAAGGGCAAGCTATTACTAAAGTTCAGAGGCTGTGGGGGTAGGGGCTGGAGACAGGATGTAGAAGATGTACGTCATCTCCCTGCTCTGGAGGGCTTGCCTATTTATTTCTACTGTTAGAAATAATGGGAAATGTCACTGTGGGATTCTTACCTTTTATGTGTACATATTAAATAATATACCTAAGTACTTGAAGGGAGTAGTGAATATATGATACAAGCATATCTAGCTCCCAGATCCTGATTGCAGATGCCATTTTAGCATTTCTTATGAATTTATGACCAAGTGTCCAGTCATTTAAAAAAAATGCATTGGAGGATAGAGGAGAGGAAAAAAGTTTTGCCCTTCTTTCAGAAAATGAAGCAAACACTTGGTGAGTGTCAAGTATTATTTTTTCTGAAAATAATACTGCCAAATGTGCTATTTGCTTTTTACAGCAGCAAGCTCTAGAACAAGCCTTGGATCGTGCAGAGGTGAGACCCGACTGATTAAATGTTGAGATAGTGATGTTTGTAACTGACAGAAATTCCATAGTAGGACATTTTGATAACCTTCAAGAGAACAGTATTTTAAACAAGACCATAGAATTTCTAAGGTTGTTTTTCCATCTTAATGAGTTTTTCTAAAATACCTTAAAATATGGCTCATTGCACTCAGATGTGCAATTTTAAAGTAAAATTATCTATAAAACTTTTAGACTATGTTCTTCCTGTGGAATTAAATTTTATGGTACTAAAACCCTGGGCTGAGTCTTTGTGGGATCTCAGTTTCATTTGTTTGTGGCCTGTGTACAAGGCGCCAGTTTAGGCTTGTCTGAGCCTAGGTGACTAAATGGGCTTCTCTGTCCTGCTGTAGACATGCAGCACTCATAGAAAAGTGGAATACAAGCTCTTTGACCAACTTCTCTGTTTCAGTATATCGTTGAAAGTGCTCAGCAGAGACCTCCTAAAAGGAAATACCTGTCTGGTGGAAGGTATGACTGCTTAATTGGTAACGTCTAAGTCAATGAAATAAGATAACTACCACTTACTGTAGACATTTCAGATGTTGTCAGTTCTTTATATGGAGGTTGAACATCCCTGATACAGAAATGTAAGATACTCCACAATATGGAACTTATCTTGGCAGAATGTCATAAATGGACCTTTTCATGTCTAACTTACGTGACAGATTACAGTTAGAATGCTGCACAGTAAAAAGTAGTATATAAGCTCATCTTACATGTCTTTCTGTAGATGTGTGTGATCTTACACTATAGTCTCATATTTCAGAAACTAAAAGAAGTCCAAAACAGAACAGATCTAAAGCATTTTAAATAGTCCAGAGATGCTCAGGCTGCATTATGAATTCTTTTTTTTTTTTGGTTTTTCCGAGACAGGGTTTCTCTGTATAGCCCTGGCTGTCCTGGAACTCACTCTGTAGACCAGGCTGGCCTCGAACTCAGAAATCCGCCTGCCTCTGCCTCCCAAGTGCTGGGATTAAAGGTGTGCACCACCACGCCCGGCGCATTATGAATTCTTAAATTGAGCAGTACAATGTAACACCATGTTGAATTAGCATTGTACAGAAATTAACAGACATGTTGATGTAGAAACATTGAAGTCACTATCTTGTAATGTATACAGGGTAATTTACTATATTAATTATAGTCTTACCTTACAAGGTTTGGTTACAGAATTAAAATATTTAAAATAACAAAAAGCAAACAATCTTCATGTTGAATATTTATTGCTTTTTTTCTAGAAAGTCTATATTTCAAAAACTTTATGACTTATATGTTGAAGAATGTGAAAAAGAACCTGAGGTTAAGGTAAATATAAATTCTTTATAGTATTGGGCTTTGGAGTTGTGGTAGAATGGAAAAGTTTTTTAGAACATTGTTTGAAACAGCTAGTGATTTGTATGTTTGTGGTTAAGCATCTTTTTCAGCCAGACTGCAGTCAGTTGTAGAGCTGAGCAGTTACGTTCCCTAGCTAATCTGAGCTAGTGGTGAAGAGCACTGTACACTGACTAAGTTATAGGCCACAGTGCCTTCTACTGCCTGCCTTTGAGACCTGGCTTTGCAGACTTGTGCTAGGATCTCGGTAATCCATTTCTTGAGATTTGTCTGCACATATGGGAAGGATTCAGATGTGCTAGTGAAGATGAATTTTATCAGAGAATAAGCTTGTGGCCAGGTTAATTCATTTTTATTCAGTGTAAAGGTATCTATAATTATTATCAATAGAAACTGATATTTTTTAAAAGCAAAGTTGAAATTAAGAAAAGTTTGGTTTTTTTATTTTTTTTAAAAAGATTTATTTATCTTATGTGCATGAGTACACTGTAGCTGTACAGATGGCCATGAGCCATTATGTAGCTGCTGGGAATTGAACTCAGGACGGCACCACTCGCTAGGGCATAATTCACTGTAGCTGTCTTCAGACAGCACCAGAAGAGGGCATCAGATCTCATTACAGGTGGTTGTGAGCCACCATGTGGTTGCTGGGATCAGAACTCAGGACCTTTGGAAGAGCGGTCAGTGCTCTTACCCACTGAGCCATCTCGCCAGCCCCCCAAAAAAGGTTTTCTTGTATGTGGTTTATTTGAGATGTGGGTTTTACTGTACTGGCATGGAGAGCCCCCAAAGTGTTGGGATTGTGTGTACCACCACACACAATTTTAAAAAACAAATGTATATGTACTAAAACATGGGTTCACAATTCACCTGAAATTTAACTTCTTGAAATATTTTAAACTCTCAGGCTAAAAGTGTTTTAGGGGTTTTGTGAGCTTCTATTTTATCTTTAATTTAAAAATGAATGACACTTAAACAATTAGTCACCCCCCCCAAAAAAAACCCAAACTAATTAGCATACCAGTACTGTCTGATGTTTAAAATCTCTATTTTAGGGGAGAAAACCTTAAATTTATAAGTACCTATTACGGCATACTTCCCTTAAGTTTTATTTAAGTATTACTTAACAGATTGCATGTTTAAAGCATATGGGTGTTTTAAAGTTCATATAAAATTTTATGTATCTGTAAACTCACAACAATTTGCATAATTCCTATATCCATCATTTTAGAAACTAGAACTAAGAGAGAGAATCTGACAGGAGTCTGCAGGCCCAGCATGACGTGTAGATTGCCTACCTGCTTCTAAGATACAGAGGCAGAGCTGAGCAGTCACGGCCCTGGAGCTAAAGATGCTATCTGCCCATTTAAGAAAGACATTGCCAGCCACTAGCTTTTTGTTGTTGCTACGGATTGTTCTCTGTTTTTGTTTTGTTTTGTTTTGAGATACATTAAAATGCCCACCCCCTTCATTTTCAGATTGCATAGTGTTTTCATTCTATTTTGATATTGATCAAAAATTGATGATTCTTGGGGCCAGTGAGATAGTTCAGCAGATGAAGGTACTTGCTATGAAGCCTGAGAGGATTCCCAGGATCTGCATGGTGGAAGGAGAGAACTGACTTCCACAAATTGTTCTCTGACATCCACATGAAGCCTGTGGCATGGGTATACCTCACCTGACACACAATGATGAGTTTAAAGTTAGGCATTTGGTATAAGGTACTCAAAACAGATTTGTGGTTTTAAATACTGAAAAAAAAATCTTATGTTTTTCCTAAAAATAGATGAAATGAGTTTAATCTTTAAGTTGGTTACATGCAAAACCACATATTATAAAATTGTGTACTTTGATATGTGTGCATGTTTCTAGATATGTGTTTAAAAAACTTCAGGTGTTTCTTACTTGAATAAAACATGGAACATATGGTATAATATTTAAAAATATTATAAATTAAAGAATTTATAGAAAACTGTCTAAACTATTTTCTTTCACCAGTTAGCTCTTTTCAGGCTCAGCATTTCAGCTGATTTGACTTGCTGAACAACTTCACATCTAAGTAGATTGTGAGTTGTTAAGAAATTTGCCCTTATCACTGTGCAATTAAAGCAGTTCCCCCACTCTTCACTCCTAGGTTGCATTTCTCTCTCTTTTTCCTTTCTTCCTCTTGTTTCTGTCTTCCCGTTGAGACCGCAGTGAGCCTTCAAGTATGATAATTTTGCCTCCGCCTGCCATGTGCAGGGCTTATAGACATTAGCAGCCGTGCATTTTGTGTTGTTTGCTGCTTCTCGACCTTCCTAGTGCTGTGGCTCTTTAATACAATGTCTTATGTTGTGAACTCCAACTATAAATTGATTTGTGCTGCTACTTCATAACTGTAATTTACTTCATGACTGAATCATAATGTCAATATCTGTTTTCTGATGGTCTTAGGCAACCCCCATGAAGGGTTATTAGACCCCCAAAGGGGTTGTGACCCACAGATTGAGAACCACGTCTAAAAGCATTGCTATGTAATAAGATCCATGCTGGCTTGGAACTCAGTCTGTTTGCCTTGGCCTCTGAGTGCTGAGATTACAGGTGTACATCACGCAGTACGTTTATGGTGGGAGTTATTTCGCCTAAAGCATGCTAGTGACATTACTGTCCTGTGAATTGTGACAGTTCCCAGGTATTTGGGATTGTAGTATGGAAAGGTCACCAACAGATACATATTGTTTTCATGAACTTCACTTCTTTTTAAAGCAGAAATTAAGAAGAAATGTGAACTTGTTAGAGAAGCTTGTTATGCAAGAGACTTTGTCGTGTTTAGTGGTCAATCTGTACCCAGGAAATGAAGGGTATTCTCTGATGCTCAGGGGAAAAAACGGATCAGGTAAGACCTTCTAAGTATGCCTGCCACAAAATACCTCTACTTTTAAAAGTTAGATTTTAAAAAATTAAAAGTTGACCTTTAATCAGAGTTTATCCTGACTAAAAGTCAAATTCTTTTTTTTTCTTTAAATGAACATAAATATATAAAATCTTTTGTTTGTTTGTTTTGTATCTAGTAGAGCTTAAAATCTTGGCTCTTACTATGGTACAAGCCCAAAATAAGAACAATTTTTAGACATTGGATTTCATTGTAATAGGCTGTATACAAGACAAATTCTTATTCTATACTTTTTCTCTTCTTGACTTTGGCTAGAATGTTTGACATTGTTGTAGTGTGTAAATGATTCTTCCTGAACTTGCATTGAAAATTATTGTAATTGATTATATCTTTAAAACTTTAGATTATTTGAAGAAACACTGTCTAAAAAACACCAAAAAAGAAAGTCTGGTGTTTATGTACTGTGAATGTGATTTGAATCAAGTGTTGAGAAAGATGTCCATATCAATAGTTTCATGATCCATCCTTCTTCCAAAAAAAAAAAATAAAACAAACAAACAAACCAAACCAACTTTAGATTAATTTATTTTTGTTTTAATGGATGCTTTGCCTGTATATACGTCTATGCACCACATGCTTGCCTGGTACCTTCAGGGTCCAGAAGAAGAGGCTGGATAACCTGAAACAAACTTAACAGATGATTTTGAGCCACCATGTGGGTGCTGGGAATTGAACTGGGGTCCTCTAGAAATGCAGCCTGATCTCTTAACTCCTGAGTCATCTCTTCAGTCCCTATCTCCTTTTATGTTTTACTTTATTTAGTTGGAGGAGGAAGGGAGGATGGTGGCACTTGTGTAGTAAGCCCTAGTGAGAGCACTCAGGTGTTCAAGCTTAGCTCCAAGTGCTTTAGCCACTGAACGATCTTGACAGCCTGATTATGTCTTAGAGTTAATAGAACCAGGTGATTTTTAACAATTACATTTCTTTTATTGCTATCTATATTTTAAGGTATTTTAGCTGCATTTTATATACTGAGTATAAAAACTTGCAAAGCATTCATTGCCTTTTAAGTAATTTTTATTGAGACATAAAAAATAGTAAACATTGAAGATATTTCTAAAAAGTTTTTTTTTTTTTTTTGGTTTTTCGAGATGGGGTTTCTCTGTGAAGCCCTGGCTGTCTTGGAACTCACTCTGTAGACCAGGCTGGCCTTGAACTCAGAAATCCACCTGCCTCTGCCTCCCAAGTGCTGGGATTAAAGGCGTGTGCCACCACTGCCCGGCTCTAAAAAGATTTCTAATACTAGAGATGTGAAGAGCATTAAGACATAAATATTCTTAGATTTTATTAAAAGAAGCACCTCAGGATTTAATAATGTAAGCACTACAAGGAACTTAGCTAGTGAAGAATTTTATTTGTGGGGATAAGAATATAGTCAGTTGGTAGAATACTTGCCTAGCATGCACAGAGCTTGGAGTTTAGTCTATGGCACCTTATAAACCCGATGAGGTGTCTCAGATCTATAATCCCAACTCTCAGGATATAGAGGCATGAAGAGGATAAGATGTGTTTATTTTCCTGTTCTTGTTTAAAATGTTATATTCTAAACACGTTTTTCAGCACTGCAGTGTGATTGGCTTACAAGACTTAGTCTTTGAGCTGTGTTTTAAAGATTTATTTTTATTATTTTTAATGATGTATATGTGTATATATGTGTTCGTATGGGTATGTGCACATGAATGCAGGTGCCCCAGAGGCAACAGTTCCAGTCCCTGTGAGTTACCCTGTAGGCACTAGGCACAGCACTCAGGTCTTCTGCAAGAGTGGCAAGTGCTCTTACTCAGGGACATCTCTGTAGCCTAGTGTGTTCTATCTTTAAAAGTAATTTAAATTATAGTCCTAACTTTTTTGTGAGCTGGTTTTTATAAACTTTATTTTAAAATTGAGATTCTGAGACCATCCGATTGCCTTATGAAGAAGGGGAATTGCTTGAATACTTAGATGCAGAAGAATTACCTCCTATTTTGGTTGATCTCCTTGAAAAATCACAGGTAAGAAAACACAAAATATTGTGAGTTTTATTTATTTATTTTTTCAAAACAGGGTTTCTCTGTGTAGCCCTGGCTGTCCTGGAACTCACTCTGTAGACCAAGCTGGCCTCGAACTCAGAAAGACACCTGCCCCTGCCTCCCAAGTGCTGGGATTAAAGGCGTGTACCACCACTGCCCAGCATAAAATATTGTTTTAAAAATAACCTGTGTATAGTAGCATTGCCACCATAGCTACTTAAAAGGCTGAAATAGGAGCATCTTAAGGAAGTTTGAGGCCAGCCTGGGCAGTGTAACAAAACTCCATTTCTAAAATTGTATGTGTGTTTGTGTGTATGTATGTATATGTACATAGATGTGTGTGTATATACATATACACACATTTATATATACATGTATATAAATATATATAAATATGTATACATGTGTGTATATGTGTGTGTATATATGTATAATATGCAAAAATTAAATATCTTTTTTAATCTCTTCTTTTGTGGCACTGGTTAGTGAACTAAGGCCTCATATATGTTAGGCTATCAGTTAACAACTAAACTATACCCAATCTCCCAAAAAAAATGTTTTGTTTGGTATATATCATGTGCGTGTGTGTTATGTTTTAGTAGGTAAATGTCCTTTATGTATGGTTTTGTTTTATGAGATATGAATTTATTTGTAGCCTGGATGGCTTAGAAGTGGTGATATTCTTGCTTCAGTCCCTGAATACTACCGTTGTAGTCTGAGCTGCCACATATACTAGTGTTCTCAATAGTGTTTAAGGCATAGTGTGAGACACTGCAGTAGTGCTGTTTAAAATGTTTATTGTGTCTTACTTGTTTGCTGTATGCAGCTTTAGTACTTCTAAAATTGCTGTAATAAATCACCCTGGAAATGTCCCAAGGTTAAAATTAAGAAATTCTGAAAGAATCTGTTCTCGCTGTTTATGAAGCTTGCTTGCACATCAGAAACGAGGTACTTTAAAAAGTAACCTGGAGGTGACTCACTTGCCTTGCTCTTCTTGATGCCTTGACCTGACTCCCATCCTTTCCTGGCACCAGTAGACCAGCATTCCTGCATCTCTCTCCACACTTTTTCTTTGCTTTCCTGTTACCATGGGTGAATCTATTCCTAAGGCCTGCTCCTCATTTCCTTTCTAAATGTTTCCCTTCTCTGTGGCTTACAACCATAATTTCTCTACCAGATACAGAGTACAAACATGTTGTTGTGTTCTCAACTTGAAAACCTCGTCTGAGCTCATTGTTTTTTTCAGCTGCTGATTTAGAGTTCTCCTTATCACTTCAAAACTACTCCAAAGCTTGTCTGTAATCTCCTTTTTGGCATACTTTCTTTGCTCACCTATCCAGCATTCCTTAGTTGATTCTGCCCAAACTCTAATCTCTTGGCGTGGCATTATTAGTGACTTTTCTGTTTGAATCAGTTAGTCTAAGAAAGGTCAGTATCCGGGTGTAATGGGGAGAGTCAGAACTTCAAGGCATCTTCAGTTTCATATTCATTTGATAAGTCAATAGAAAAATGATTACAGAGAGAACAGTTACACAGGTGTGATTGTTTGGGGGATATTTATTTGATGGATGAAGATACTGCCAATAGCCAGATGTTTAACTGAATTGATTAAAAGAGAGTTGTTCTCGTTAATCTCAGAGAAATAACTAGTGGTTGGCCTTAAGTAGCAGATTATGTACTGTACAGAGCTCTAAGGGCAGCAGTGACTAGAATAACTAGGTGAGTGTAGGTATTGGTATACCAAGCTCCCAGTGGTTAACAACAGGGTGGTAAAATGTACACTGTTGGCTTAATGTAACATTTTAAATAGTCATTATCAAGATTGTGATTAGTAGATCCTGAACATAAATAGTAGTGCTTTAAAGAAAGCATGTACCTAAGGAAGTAGCTCCTAGATTAACTTTTAGGATTGGGTCTGGTTGATTAAAGGTAATGACTACTATGGAATTATCGATTTGTATTTGAGCACAAATAGCTGTAATGGTGTAAAGTCCCTGAACATACATACTTGAGGGATGGATAGTAGGTGAGTTGTATCAAAGAGTGCCAAGGTTTCTTAAACTTGCAATACAACATAGCTGACAGTTAAGTTTGTGGCTAGCTCCCTCTCATTAATACACTCTAAAAGTCTAGAAATTTTAGGAAAACAAATGGTGAAGTTAGATCCAGAGGTTGAAATTCTGGTCCAGTTGATTGACAGTATGTAACAGTGACAAACTATACAACAATTAGGAAGCCAGCTGAGTGAAACGATGAGCCAGTGAGCCCCAGAAGAGCCTCAGTCTCAGGAACTGCTGTAACCTGCCCCATAGATGGATGCCAGAGTCACCCTCGGTGTCACTAGATGCAGTGACAGTCTTAAATTGCCTTCTATAATGATGAACATAGAAGTAAATAGTCTTCCTTAGCAGTTTATATAATGGCATATCCAGTAAAGATAGCTACTAAATGTATAGAAGTTAAAGAATGTGAATCATTCACTACATACTTGCTTATTTTGGTGAGCTCATTTATTATTTGAAAGTTTGTATATTATTTGAAAAATGACATTTAGCTGAACATTTTTTTTTTACTTAAAACAGGTTAATATTTTTCACTGTGGATGTGTGATAGCTGAGATCCGTGACTATAGGCAGTCAAGTAATATGAAGTCCCCTGGCTACCAAAGTAGGCACATTCTCTTACGCCCAACAATGCAGGTATGGAATGTTTAATTAGAAAGTACTGCTTTTGGTTTTAGTTGGATTTTTATTAAATGTCCATATATTTGTAAGAACATAACATGTTTTTTAAATGTTTTGTTTTTTCTAGACTTTAGTCTGTGATGTCCATTCTATAACAAGTGACAACCATAAATGGACCCAGGTTAGTTCTCTCTCTAATCCCAAGTAGGCCACACACAGTGTGAGGCATCTGTGAGAAGCTTCCTTTTACTGACATTAGAGTGGTGTGTGTCAGGCTGGACACTTGGACAACACCAAGGTTCCCTTATGAGCTTTGGGATCTTATGTATATTTAGAACTCCCTCAAGGAACTACTTATAATCCGGTCCCAGTTGTTTCCAGTCTTGTTGATAAACTGCAGTTTTAGTTAGCCAATGAAGCCTAATGTGAAAATTGGTTTTTTATCCTCCCAAACAAAAGCTTCATTCTTACTATTGAAAACAAGTAGATTGAGACTTTTCTTTCATATAGGATTCTATAATTCTACAGGAAACCTAGCTTTTATCCCTCCTTTCCTCCATCCCTTTCTTCCTTTCTTTTCTTTTACTTTTTGAGGTAAGATCTTTAGCCTAGGCTAACTTGGGACTTGAGGTCCTGCTGCCTTAGCCTCCTGAGTTCTTAGCGTAAAGACCTATATCTCCACACCTGGTCTAACAGGACTTCTTAGTGCTGACATCAGCTAATTGATACTCTAGTTCTAGCTCTTGTTTACCTGTTGCTTTGGAGAGAAAATGTCAGTAATGTGAAATTACCCTCTGTGAAATATGCTTGTGAACTAAGACTCAGTTTATCTGTGACTCATAAGTGATGAGGTTTAATCTGGGCTGTTATTTTCCTATCTATAAGGTTGAAAGTTGTTCTTGTTAGAGACAAATTTACAGTGAACACTAGAGAGCAGAAAGCATCGTTTTCTTAAGCTGGGGACTGGTAAAAGAGAGAATATAACTATTCTCAGTTACTCTACCATTTCTGAATAAACTGTATTTTAAACAGCCAAATAAATATCCATTCTTTGGATTTGGCTATTTTATACATCGTGCAGATAATTCAGTTTCCATTAGAAGTTTCTTTATCTTGTCAGATTAGCATGTTAATGTTCAAACTTGAGTTACTACTACATTTACTTCAGTCTTTAGCAAACTTCCTGGGAATATTTCTGGGTTAAATGATATATGTTTACATTATCAAAAATGCATCTGAGGCTGACATACGACTGTATATTTCAGGAAGACAAACTTTTGCTTGAGAGCCAGCTGATTCTAGCTACAGCAGAACCACTGTGTCTTGACCCATCTGTGGCAGTAGCATGCACTGCAAACAGGCTGCTCTATAACCGGCAAAAGATGAACACTCGCCCAATGAAACGGTAACCACCAGCACTTGTGAGACACAGGCTCTTAAGTTTGGCATTGTTGCTAGCCATGGTGCTCTTTCCCTCAGCATGTGAATGCTGGATTTCTAAGTTCAAAAATGGGATTTTTCATGGCCTTATATTGTGGATTTGTGTTATAGACCTTTTTTAAAAAATATTTTTTGCATTATTGCAAAGTGATATTTTCTTCAGTCTTTTAAATAAAGAAGGAACTTTTATAAGTCTATGGTCTGTTTACTAAAATGGTTGTGAGGCTGTAAGAAGACAAGATAGGAACAGAAGGGTTGCTTCATTGCTTCTCAACACTAATTGGAAACAGTTAACAAGGAAACAATGTGTAACTTAATGAGTTTTGAGAAAATACAATCACAATTTTAGAGATTAGTTTATAATGACTATCTCTCTAGTTCTGGATTCAAATTAGTGTGGCTCCATGGTCATGTGTATTTTGTCTTGTTCTTTTTCTTTCATCTGTGCTTAAAGCTTGCTGGTGTGAAAGTTGTATTTATAGATGTGTGTGTGTGTGTGTGTGTTGTAAACATGTGTTTGTGGTTGAATCAGTGTGTGCTTCTTCTTTTCCGTGTGTGTTATGAGTTGTTGCTTCATTGCTTCCTATATATTGTAGGTGCTTGAAGAGGTACTCCAGGTCCTCCCTGAACCGGCAGCAGGACCTCTCTCACTGCCCTCCTCCCCCTCAGCTGAGATTACTTGATTTCTTACAAAAGCGGAAGGAAAGGAAAGCAGGTCAGCATTATGACCTCAAAATTTCCAAGGCAGGAAATGTAAGTAGTGGGTAAGGTGCTTGCTGTACTAATAAGCTGGCTTTGCTTTAAGGCTTATTTTGTATAATTGTACTGTTTTTAATTTTTCAGTGTGTAGACATGTGGAAACGGAGCCCCTGTAACTTGGCTGTGCCTTCTGAAGTAGATGTAAGTTCATGAAATGCTATACTCTATCATAGGGCCAAAGGTCAGCAGTAGAAAGCTCATGATGTGAGGAAATGAAGGAAAGAAAAAAGCAACTTGTTTGGAAAAAAAAAAAAAGTTCTCATTTCAAGAGTCTGTGTATGTCAGTCCTGGAAGTTTGTTGTATTGAGTGGGCCACCAATCCAGTCTTGGTTACTTAAGAGCATAAATTTGAATAGAGCTGTGTGTTAGGAGCAGAAATAATGTTAAGGTTTCAAAATGTGGAAAGAGTATGGCATATTTTATATAATGATAGGAAATGACCTTGTATCTTTCTGTAGTGGTCCTTCATAATTAACTCAGAATGCTTCCGTGCCCAAACTGGTAAAATTTAAAGGTTAGTAATATTAGAAATTTGGAACTCTCAATACTATTCTTTACTAATAATTCCTAAGATACATGAGTGCTAAGAAATCAGGTGTTATGAAGGACTATTTTATATTTCATTTCTTGTTTCTTGTTTTTTGGTTTTTTTTTTTTTTGGTTTTTTGGTTTTTTGGTTTTTTGAGACAGGGTTTCTCTGTATAGCCTTGGCTGTTCTGGAACTCACTCTGTAGACCAGGCTGGCCTCGAACTCAGAAATCCACCTGCTTCTGCCTCCATTTCTTGTTTCTTTCAGTGTGTATTTCTAGATGTATATTTGTTGTGTGTGTGTGTATATGTATGTGTATGCATGTGTAGACTATAACACATGTGGAAGACCAGAGGACAATTGTTGAGGGATGAGTCTTTGCTTCTATCATGTTATTCCTGGGCTGCAGACTCAGAACTTCAAGTTTCAGTGGCAAGAACCTTTACCTGCTAAGCAATCTTGCCAGTTTACTTAATTCTTTGTGATAGTTGTTTCAAAATTATTTACTATTTCAAGAATGCTTTTTGTAATGATTCTAACAGTCCTTGTTGTTTTAACAGTTAAAACACAAAGCCAGAGACATCTATAGACTATGTATACAAACCAAGAAAGAAAGCTGTATTGGGGCTGGAGAGATGGCTCAGTGGTTAAGAGCACTGACTGCTCTTCTGAAGGTCATGAGTTCAAATCCCAGCAACCACATGGTGGCTCACAACCACCCATAATGAGATCTGATGCCCTCTTCTGGTGTGTCTGAAGACAGCTACAGTGTGCTTACATATAATAAATAAATCTTTAAAAAAAAAAAAAAAAAAGAAAGCTGTATTATTTTCTTGTTGCACATGTGGCCCCCAGGCAGCCAGTGCTCTTAACCACTTAATCACCTGCAGCCCCACGTATACTACACATATCAGGAGGAGTTTACACACTTCTTAAATACAAGTGCTTGGTGACACTGCTGGTTGAAACCTGTGTGCCCACATTGTTTCTGTGAATTGTGCAGGTTCTGGTCTTTTTTCCAATACTGATTACATTTTAATTAACATCTTCATTGTTTAGGTGGAGAAATATGCTAAAGTGGAGAAATCCATCAAATCTGATGACTCACAGCCAACAATGTGGCCAGCTCATGTAAGTAATCAATTCCAGTCTCTCTGACTAATGATCCAGTTTGCCTGTGTATTTTTTGTTTTGAGACAGTTTCTCTTTTGGCCCAAACTGGCCTCAAACTTGAAATGTAGTTAAGGCTGACCTCGAACATATTGATCCTCTTGCTTTCACTGCCCAAGTGCCATTGTGCCTCTGCTGTGTTTGTAAAGTATGTTGTTTATAAGCTGGGCTCTGAAGTTATTAAATAGAAAACTATTTTTAATGTATAACTTTTTTTTAAGTGCATATTGAGCTCTTGTGGGCTTCAGGAAAAATATAATTAACCATGTTTTTCATTTTACAGAACAGTTTTAATGTAACACTACCTTTTTATGTGGGGCATCAGAGCTGATGCCTATAATCTCAGCTCTTGGAGACAGAGGCAGGAAGCTCTCAACTTGAAGGCCAGTCTGAGTCATGTAGGGAACTACTCAAAAACCAAGAGTCCAGCCCAATGGTACTTAACTGTAAGACAAGAACTAGGGAAACAGCTGCTGGGAAAAGATGTCTTTGAGATCATCCTAATGATCTCAAATGATTATACGTAGTGAGACTCTTAAAAATACTAGTGCCTGTTTTGTTCTGGCTGCATGTTGGTGGTTCTCACTTGTCTTTTGTTTCAAATTAGTGTATTCTTTTAAAGATGTCTTTGAGTGATGGTTTTCTATGTGACCGAGGCTTGCCTGAAACTTTGCTGTCTTTATAGCTGCTCTCATACTTGTTGCCATTCTGCTGCCTGTGTCTCCTGAGTACTGGGATTACAGGCATATGCCACAGTGCCTGGCTTAAAGACATTTCTGAATAGAAATGATCTGATTTTCTCATTGTAATAGTTTCTTAAAGGGAGAAATTGGAATAATATTTTGGATGGACTCTAGGCACAAAACAATAAGATTTATAGACATCTTAAGGATGAATGGCCTATGAAATATTTCTATTTTCAAACCTTATATTCAGACTTCTTTTATTATTATTATTATTTTTTTTTTTTAAAGATTTATTTATTATATCTAAGTACACTGTAGCTGTCTTCAGGCCATACCAGAAGAGGGTGGTTGTGAGCCACCATGTGGTTGCTGGGATCCAAACTCATGACCTTCGTAAGAGCAGTCAGTGCTCTTACCTGCTGAGCCATCTCACCAACCCACAGATTGTTAAATATTACAGTTGTATGTATAATGAATGAAGCTCTGTGTGTGTCTCCCTGGCACAAAGAGATGCAACATTGGAACACTTAGCATAAAGAACTATAAAGAAAAGGTCCTATGCTATAGTTCTCTCTGAGGGTTTGGGTTGTTACATTCCTTTACATTTATTTATTTGTTTATTTTTTGTAAGACTGGGTCTTATGATATAGTTCTAGCTGGCCTGCAACTCAATTGTGTATACTAGGCTGGTCTTGAAAGAGATCAGCCTGCCTCTGCCTCCCAAGTGCTGGAGTTAAAGACACACGCTACCACACCCAACCAATTCATTTACCTGTCATGTGGAAATGGCCATACCAGCTTCGGGTTTTGTTTGACAGTTGATGAGATAATTGCTTGTTAAGTGCTGTGACAGTGTTCAGTAAATGGTTTTTTATAATTTTCATTATATGTAGAAATGTATAATACTTTCTTAATAAACGACTCAATATCATTGTACAATCATACATGGCCTTAAACATTCTTTCAGTGCCATGTATATACCAGATAGAAGTCAGTTTTTATTTTATTATTAGTTGTTGTTGATAATTTTTGCTGCTTGAGAAGAAATTACCTGGGATTCTCCGTTCTTTTCAGGATGTAAAAGATGATTATGTGTTTGAATGTGAAGGTGGTAATCAGTATCAGAAAACAAAGCTGACCATCTTGCAGTCTCTTGGTGATCCACTTTACTATGGTAAAATACAGCCATGGAAAGCAGATGAAGAAAACGACAGCCAGATGTCTCCATCTCAGTGAGTTCTGAGGATTCTGTGTAGTAGACAGGGCTATCCGGAACCTATGTCCAGCTACCAAGAGGCTGCTGGCTAATGAGTACATTTTCCTCTGGGGATTTGGTACTTGATATAGACCAGTGGATTTTGACAGTGGATGTGAATAAGGTTGAATGCATTTGCCAAGTTCTCTAAGTTAACTTAGAATTAGTTTTTAAAGTACAGATAATTATTTTCAGGATAGTCTTGGAATTTTGTTGTTGGAATATTTATATTATTGGCAATTTATGTAGTTGATTTTCTAAATGGTACATCATTAGTACAGGGTACTAATTATCAGTTTTGATTTGGGAGTAACTGGGGGGTGTAGGCAGGGTCTGTGAATCCCTAGTTGGCCCGTAACATGTTATGGAGATGAGTCTGGTCTCAATTTACTGAGATCAGACTGCCTATGTCTCTGCCTTCTGAGTGCTGGGGTAAGTTTGATTGTATGGTTACTTTAGTTTTTGTTTTTTTTTTTTTGTTTTGTTTTGTTTTTTTTACAAGTCATGAAATGAAAAAAAAAAAGTAGAGGTTAGTTGTATGTCAAATTATTAAAATCTTCACCAAAATTTGTGAAGAATGATGGGTTTTAGAGTTACTTCACCCATACCTAGGTAAAAGTCAACACAAAAAACTAGCAGTAGTTCTCTGGGTTAGTAGCTACCAGCTGGTTTGATTATGCATCTCTCTGAAGTTCTCCCCGCATTCACCATTGTGGATGTGCCAGCATGGCTGCAGTGTAAGGGCCCAGTAGCTGCTCCTTTGTGAAGGTGCAATTCCTGTGGCCATGGACTGCTTCCGGGAGACAGCTGATGCCCCTGCTGTTACTCTCCAGGATCTGAGCTATGAAGCTTAAGTTTGGCTTGCCTTAACTGAATGCTTCTCTTCATTTTGTATTTCAGCTCCTCTGCTGATGATCATTCAAATTGGTAATTAAAAAATAAGATTCACTTGTTTTAATATGTTAAGTAATAATGTCAAAATTTTTAAAAACTTGGAAAAGATTTATTTTTTAATATTTTTTAGAAAAGATTTTTGTTTGAGTTGGCAGTAAGCTTTCATTCTTGTCTAAAATATATTTAAGAGTGACTTGCAGAATTGAATTAAATGAATGAAAAACCACAGGCCTCTCAGTAATTGAGTAATTCTACTAAAGGGACAGTGTTTGTAAACTTGTATAATGGTTTTTGGTAATTTTATTCCAGATGTGTAAATTACAAATAAACATTAAAATAAATTTCTCCTAAGGTAAACCAGCCAAATCTATTATTTTATGATGAATGTACAGCTTGAGCATTATTTCTCATGTTTAATTAAAATTTTAATGTAATGATGCTTTAATAGATTTTTAAATGAATTTGTAATATATTGATGTGACTAAATATGAAAAACTTTAAAGATTAACCCAAGATGTTTTAAGACACTCTTACCTGAGACTTCTCTTTTTTGGTACATTTTAGGTTTATTATTGGGTCAAAGACTGATGCAGAGAGGTAAAGTGCATTTGCTTCTTTATATTTGGTTAGAGTGGATGTGAATCTGTTTTTTTTTTTTTTTTTTTTTT
>NW_022196898.1:5265116-5293038 GCF_008632895.1 Mastomys coucha
CAGAAATTCGCCTGCCTCTGCCTCCCAAGTGCTGGGATTAAAGGCGTGCGCCACCACTGCCCGGCATGAATCTGTATATTTGTAAAGTAGAATATTCTCTATTTGAGTCACAGATGTTGATTTTGCTACATATTTAACTGGTCATTTCTTCATCATTACTGTCTTGGATTAAATCACGTAATAAAATCTGAGGTACATTTTCTGTATAAAATAGTTTGTTTTAGGTAAGAATAATTAGGTATGTGAGACAGATGATTTTAAAGAGGAAGTTCATAATCCAAGTGTAAGGGAAAAGAAGTGAGGCATTTTGTTGTCTGTTTATTTCTATATTAGAAATAAGATCTTAAAAGTATACCATTAGGTGCATTCATTTATCATGGTTAGCAGACAAGATTTACACATGACCTTGCCATTGGAAAGATTAAAGTATGCTTCTTTTCATGACACTTAGTGTGTGTGCTTGTATTGTCCCTCAAAGTTAGATGGCATGTGGGCGTTGGTTCTCCCTCCACCACGTGGGTTCAGGGGAGTAGACCTAGTTGTTAGGCTTGGAGGCCAGCACCTTTGTCTGTGTCCACAGCACAGAACACACTTTTTAAGGCAGGACTTCCTCCTGTAGCTCAGTCCTGGTCCCTGACCAGGCTCTCTGCCGTTCTGCAGTGGAACAGTCGGCCCGTGCTGTGTAGCTGATGGGAATTCACCTGGGGGCTCTAGGTTTAGGTCTTGGCACTTATCACATTGTGATTTTTCTGTTAAATCTGGTGGGACTTCTTTTCCTATAATAGCATTACTTATTTCCTGTATGATTTGTGTTTAAGACAAATTTGGCCAATCCTTACCTATTTTTTCCTAACATTTCAGGGTAGTTAATCAGTACCAGGAGTTGGTCCAGAATGAAGCCAAATGCCCAGTGAAGATGTCACACAGCTCTAGTGGTTCAGCCAGTCTCAATCCAGGGGAGGAGGCAGAAGTATGTTCACATGGTTCCTGCCTTGTACCCATTGTTTGCCAAGGAGTCTCAGAGATGGGAAGAGCATAGCAGTTGTAATCTTGCTTTCACTTTTAGCTTTTTATTATTCCACTTCATGTTTAAAGCTTCTGAAGTCCTCAACGATAGGTACAGGTTGTAGTTGCTGTTAAAGGTTGGTTGAGAAGGCTGGCAGGGGTTCCTCCACTTTCTGCCCTTCCCCGGGACTCACTGCAGATTCTACAGTCCATGGGTGTGATTCTGAGTACAGTTAGGAATCTCAGGAATTATAATGATATAACAGTTGTGTTTAATGTCACTCCTCAACAGGCGGAGACCTCGTCCATTCAGTCTTCAGTTTTGGGAAAGGGAGTAAAACATCGACCCCCACCCATCAAACTTCCCTCAAGCTCAGGAAATAGTTCCTCAGGTATTAGTGAAATCCTCGTCTCTGTGACCTAATAGTCATTGCTTTCTTTTTTTTTTTTTTTTTTTTTTTTTTTGGTTTTTCAAGACAGGGTTTCTCTGTATTCCTGGCTGTCCTGGAACTCACTCTGTAGACCAGGCTGGCCTCGAACTCAAAAATCTGCCTGCCTCTGCCTCCCAAGTGCTGGGATTAAAGGCGCACACCACCACCGCCTGGCTAGTCATTGCTTTCTTAAAGTATTACTCATTTTTACTATCATAATTGACAGAATTGTGAATTATGAATAGGGGAAAGACTTATGTTTTTCTGTGTATTCATGAGTGTGTGTCTGTGTATACACCCTTGCTCCTGGAGGCAGCAGATTAGGGTGGGCTGTGAGCTCCGAACTCTGGTCTGTATGATTGCTCAAGTGCTCTTGTATTTACTGCACCATCTAATTTGTATTGTTCCAGGTAACTATTTCACAGCACAACAGGCCAGCAGCTTCCTTAAATCTCCAACTCCTCCTCCATCATCTAAGCCGAGCCTTTCTCGGAAGTCATCTGTGGATCTCAGTCAAGTTAGCATGCTTTCTCCTGCTGCACTGTCACCTGCCAGCTCATCCCAGAGTGAGTCATGATTTAAACTCTAGCTCAAATTTTCCTAAGTTTTTGCATTGGTGTTTCTTGAGGCAGCTTTTATTCAATCTGTGAACAGTGAAATTTGAATGTACTGTGTACCCCAAATGTATAAGTTGCATGAAACTTCAAGTAGACTTCTTGTTGGCTGTATGTATTTCGTGTTTACTGTAATTGTATTTGCTTTTCTGTATCTGTGTATACACTTTGTGTATACCTTTCTTTTAAGCTTGTTGCCTAAACATCTTAAAAAATTATCTGGCAATAAGATTGCAAAATACTATTTACAGTGCACCCTGGGATAATTTTTTTCTTACTATATAAACTGTGGCTAATACTAAAAAGAAAATGTGAGAATGAATTATTGAAGGTACTATCTTTATCTTTGTATGTGTAAGACACCAGCTGGTTCCAAGGTTACATGCAATAAATGGAAAAGTAGTATTTGAGAGCATGCCTACACTTCTGTAAGCGGTCATTAAATGTGATAATCTGAACGCAGGAAAATAGAATCCTCACTTCTGGATTCCCTTTTTTAACAGCAGGTAGAGACATAGGAATGTTAGGTTAAGTTTGGGACAATATCTTCAAATGAATATCTGAATGAGTTAGGTACTAATTTGGGGGGGATTCCAGCTTTTTAGCTTTTTTCTTTTTCTTTTTTTTTCTTTTTCTTTTTTGCTTGGTGGCTAGTGTGTGCTGTCAGTGTACTGCACAGTGCTAAGATGGTCCTAGATATTAACATCTGCATCCTGATAGCTCAAAAGGTGTAATTTTTCTGCCTTCTTGTTTTGCACAAAGAAAAATAAATAAATTTTCTGAAAGTCTTATTCACACTTCTCATGTTGTGGGTATGGATTGTGGTGATCTGCTGCACACAGTTGTTGTGTTAAGTCAGGGTGGAGTGACAGCTTCTGGACATTCACATCTCTCTCCTTTCTTTCTGCAGGACATGAAAGCTAAAAAGGAAACACCTCAAGAGCTTTTGCTTTACTTTTTTGGTTTCATTTTTTTAAAATTTTTTAAGTTGATAAGACTGTGCATACTTCATTCACAACAGATTTTCTATACATTCAACATTTAAACAGAAGTACACAGTTACTGTTAAAGATGCAGTATTATCTATGAAGTACCTGCTTTATTCTTTGTAAATTTCCTTGTCAGGGTAAACTTGATATGTATATTTCAGTGCCATAACTGATAGCTTGTGTACTTACTAAATATGTTGACAGTTTATCTCCGACAGTTAAACTAAAATAAGCAGTATTTTTTTAAAGAAGTCTTGAATTAGTGAAATCACAAATAACAAACAATTAACTTAAATTCATTCTCAACTTTGTAAGCAAAAAACAGCATACAGGGGACTAACTTTATTGGGTGTTGTGGTAGAGTGTAAGTGTATTTCCACTGTTACCTGTGATCTGGAGTGGGGTTTTTAGGTGATATACTGCATCCTTAATTGTAATTGAGTGTAGCAACACTCGTGGATCGTGTAGAGTTAACACTTGCAGTTAACTGCTTTTAAAAAATTGGAACAAATTTGTCAGTGCTAAGTAAGATTCCATTAACCTTATTTTGAAAGGAGCAGCCATTTATAACAAACTAGCAATTTTTATTTTTCTCAATGAGCAGGATCTGGAACTCCTAAGCCATCTACTCCTACACCAACCCCTTCATCGGCCCCACACCCACCTGATGCTCAGAACTCAGCTCCTAGTACCCCTTCAGCCACCCCATCTCCCCAAGATTCAGGCTTCACCCCTCAGCCCACTTTGTTAACTCAGTTTGCTCAGCAGCAAAGGGCTCTGAGCCAGGCAATGCCTGTGACAACCATTCCTCTTTCTACCATGGTAACATCAGTAACAACAGGAAGCACGGTCTCCCCGATCATGGCAGACTCTGCTGGGCTTGACTCCGTCAGTGTAGTGAGCTCTGCTGGGTAAGTTGACGGTGTTAACGAGTTTTATTTGTGAGATTAAGACAAATTGCATATTATACTGAAAGATAGTTTCTGATATGGTGAGGAGCTGCTTCATATGAATGATAGAGTTCTAGTAACAAATTTATTATCTGTACAAAGATGTACTTCCCAGTTGGCCAGATTTTGTCATTTGCCTGTTACTGTCTTTGAATCACCTGGGCAGGACTTTGCTTCTCTGTATTCTGAAGTATCTAAGGATGTGCTCAGTACCTAAGCCAGCTTTTCACACTTCAGCAGTAAGATAAAACTTGGCCTAGAAAATGAAAAGTTAAAAAAATTATTGTTATTTATTTTGGGGTGTATGTGCCACAGTATATGTAGAGGTCGGAGGGTGACTTGCATGTTGTGGGTTTTTTTCCTTCCATCATCTGCATGTTCAGGCTTAGTGGCAAGTGCCTGCTGAGCCATCTCACCTGCCCTAGGAGTTAATTTTTAATTGAGAAGTGATGGAACTTGTTTTATAGCCCTTTGTTGTTTTTAATCTGAAGAATTTGTTTTCCCAGTGTGTAACGCTCTGTCCCTTACCCTGCAGTGGAGCCCAGGCTCTGAAGAGTGGCTCAAACTCCATGCTGGGCTGTGACACTGGGGCCATACCTCCTGCAGGAAAAAGCCTGTGCAGCGGCCTTCTGCCCTCAGGAGGTCTCATAGCAAACACACTGCCTAGTGCCATGCAGGCAACTCCTCAAGCAGGTTAGAATAAAGTCCATGGGAAAGGCTTTGATTTATCTTGTTGTATTAGTTTTTTGATGCATTTTTAAAGACAGGGTCTCATGAAACTGGTCTCACCCTTGCTCTGTGCTGAAGGTGACCTTCAGCTGATCCTCCTGCTTCCACCTCGCTGGGATGATTGGTGTGTGTCCCCTTAGCCAGCCATAAGAACTGTTACTTAAGGACATTGCTAAAAGCATTGAGTGTTGCTTTTTATAAAGTTTTATTTCTTAGATACGTGAAAAGCCTTTTGTAGTTCTGGTATCAGATAACCACCTAGCAAACAGCTTCTAGGAAGAAACTTGTTAAATCTGTAAGTCTATGCACCAGTCTGCCAATAATGGTTTTTTGCATCTGTCTGTGTGAGGATAGGTGGCTCAACATCAGAGTCAGGACAACCTCCAGGCATCTCATCAGTATTTCACCATGTGGGTCCTGGGGTGGCACTCTGGTCACTCAGGTGGCAAGTGCTGTTACCTGCTGTTTTGTTCTTCCTTAAATTTAGAATAGGCCATTATATCCTATCAGTTTTTACCTTCACACACACACAAGAGGGTGTGTTCTTTTAATATTTTGGTGATTGGTATTTTGAATGAAAACTTTAGCATTTTTTTGTATGTAGGTGTGGAATGTAAACAAATGACAGTTAAATGTGCTTGCACAGTGCTGGTAGTTTTATTACCATCATGGTGCATTCATAATCCTAGGTAACTTCTTTCAATAGTAAGAGAAGTGAAGAAGGCTTTAAAATGTAAAATATAATTTATATGTAATGCCTCATCTTTTAATACAATGTCAGTATTGACAATAAAATGATTCTTTTGTACAAGTGCTTTAAAATGTGTAAATTAGTCATTTGAAGAAAGGACAGTAATGTATTTTCACACATTGAAGTATAAATTTTCATTTGTAATACTTTCAGTTCCATTATAACCATTAGTTTTACTTAACAGGTATCCCATTTGGTTTAAAAAATACTTCAAGTCTCAGGCCTTTAAATCTACTCCAGGTAAACATGAAACAATACTTTTGATTGAAATTTTTGCATTTTGATTTTTAAAAAACAATGTATATTTATACATGTCAGCTTTTGAAGTTTATCTGGAATCTTCTGAGGGTATATGTAGTGCTACTTTTATGTAGTTATGTGCAAAGTAATAATAATAATAATAATAATAATAATAATAATAATAATAATAGGTGTTTTGTAGATGAGGCTTTCATTGTCTTTACTCCCTGCCTAGTCAAGAGCTAGCTGCCCCAAAGGGTGTTCCTGGAAAGGAACCTGCCTACAAAAGTGGCCGCAGGAATACTTGCAGACATGTGACCTGTTGGCTCGCCATGGGTTTTTGTGCTTGAGGGCTTCAAAATGTGTGAATGCATTATTTTCTCCAAGGATGATTATGCTTTCTTAATACAGTGACGGATAACTGCTTCTTAGTCTACAAGTTTTTGTTTGGTCTGATAAATACCTGATGATGAGACCTTGCCTTTTTTACATTACTATATTAGTATACCCATAAAGCAACAGAAAATGAGCCTGCTTCTCATGGGTAGGTAAGGCCTTAGGTTGAAGGCCTAGCAGTGCATGAGAGAGAAGAGAACTAAATAGAACATGCTGGGTTCCAAGCTAGCTCTTTACTTGCTGGGCTCTCCATCTGCACCTAGTTCCCCTTCTTTATATGTAACTTTTTTAGTTAGCATATAAAATAATGGGTTTCATTATGACATTTTAACACGTGTTCTTTCCCATACTTAAATTCATTCCTCTTCCTAACCTTCTCCTTCCATGCTCCTCTTTTTTCCTCCACACAGTTTCCCTCTACATTGAGCGTGTGCTCGACTTTCTAAAATGTGAACTCTACATACTATCAGAAGATTGCTAGTTCTTGTGCACTTTCCTGCTATTACTCTCAACTTGTTTTACCCTCTTCTCCAACAGGTCCCTTAAGCTAGTAATTTGGAAAATGGATAGTTGTCTACAGAGAACTTAGAGGTAGACTTGAAGATAAAGATCTAATGGTAATGCAGAGCTGTGGGTTATTAGGAAATAGCAATAGCTAGCAGATCAGCTAACCTCATATGCAGTCATAACCTATTGGGAAGACTGCTATGAATTAAAACTATTTCTGTACCTGGTATAAATACCATGTGAGTACCTGTGGACCAATTGCATAGCCATCACTGATAATGTGCACAACTAGAGATGGCATTGCTTTCATTAGACTTACTTTCCTTCATGTTGTGTTAACATGTGTCTTAAGTCTTATGACAGAGATAAAAGGAAATGAGGACAAAGCCATCTTGTCTGCTAGTGAAGAAGAGATCCTGAGCCTGGACAGTGTCAGATTTAGTGGGCTTGGCTTTCTTAACCAAAGGACTGCTGGTTTTTAAATTTAACTTGAAATCAGAATAAGAGCAACTTAGCCTCCATATCTTCCCTCTTTCATATCATCCCTAGAGTTTCTTGCCCTGTTATATTAAATGGTAATTTTAGGGCTATTGGCAAGACTAGAACGAATTTGGGGGCTGGGTCGTCTTACATACACTTCTGAATCATACCCTTTTAACTTTTGAGACAGGGACAGCTTGTGAAGTTCAGGTTGGCTTTAAACTCTGCCTTCTGTTGCCTCAGCCTGCCAAGTGCTAGGCATGCTAGCACCACAGTGTGTCCTTGTGCTTGCTAGTTTGTTCAGTTCATAGCACATGCACATAGTGATCTTTTATGCTGGTCCATAAGAAAGGATAAGTGTTCAACAAGCTGTAAATTTGGATAGCTAACTAACTATTAACTTGAATCAGGAAGATTTGTATTTGAAAATATACACCCAAAAGCAGTAGGACTTAAAAACAATTTCTGGGTATAGCCTGATGAAGGGCAGACAACTTGTTTTGTTTTGCTTCTGTGTGGAGGTGCTGACCCAGCAGCAACTGAGTTCCATCTCCATACCTCTCTTGCTCTGTCTTCTTCTGTTCCTTCAGAGTCTAAAAGAGTGCCTAACTCCTAGTAAATTACCCATGAATGTTTTTAAGGAAATTTAAATACTTCACCTGAAAACAATGGAAAGGCAGCTAATTCTTGTTTAAATTCTGAATAGCTTCCTGGTGGTTCACTCATTTTTAACACCCAGCAGCAACAGCAGCAGCAGCAGCAGCCGCCGCAGCTCTCTCACTTTATACAACCACCTCAACAGCCTGCAGCTTCAGGTTCCCAACAGCCAGAGGAGCAGGTATGGGATTCTTTTAGCCTGTGTGTGTGTCAGAGTGTGTCTGTGTGCATGCATGCGTGTGCGTGTGTTCCCTATAGAACTTAGGACTTGTCATGTTTCTTCTGTCTTATTTTGTTGGAAGAAATAGTTCCAGAGTGATTTCTCTTTATCAGCTGCTAGTTATTCTAATCACGGCTGTTTTGAATGGAGGTGTCTGTCCATCTTGCCAAGTGTCACGCAGCCAGACAGTGAAAATGGCACTGGCAGGTGACCCACCTCACAGTGTCTTTTCTGACCAGCCTATTATCTTGTTTGTAGAAATGTTTTGCTGTTGTAATAGGCCTGTAATTGAATAGGAACAGCAGTAAATTGAAGTCTAAAGAGAAAGGGAGCATGCCTGGACTTTGAATATGCTGTAGAATCATTTGGGAAACTAAGCATACTTATTCCTGGGTCCCACCTTGAGTGTCTCAGCTGATACTGGAAATTACCCAGCCACCCTCTTGCCTAACACTCTTTCAGGTCTTCAGTGGATGAAACTCATCCTCTAGTAGGTTTCTCAGAGAAGACACGTTGAAAACGTTTCCTATATACTTAGCACACTTAAGAGATTTGCTTCACCAATGTCTAGTTGTCTTTCTTACACTTTTTAAAAACAATTGTTGCTTATTTTCTTTCTCTCCGTGTGAGTGATGATGTATGTGAGGTCAGAGGACTGGTGGGAGGAGGTTCTGACCTCCTTCCACTTTTGGGTTCTAGGATCAACCTTGGGGACAAGTACCTTCACTGGATGGAAGTTTGCTGTGTTGGAGTTTTTTTGTTGTTACTCTTGTTTTTGAGGCAAGCTCTTAGTCTGTATTACAACATATCTTGGAACTCAGCAGTCATTCTTCCCCAGCACCTAGGTGTGACCCTGCCAGCTGTTGGCCTATTTACATTTTAGTAGTATTGACTACATTCACATTATTGCACTAAGCATTTTTTATCTTGCAAAATTGAAACTTTTTGTTTTGTTTTGTTTGAGATATGGTTTCCTCTGTATAACAGCCCTAACTGTCCTGGAACTCACTCTGTAGACTAGGCTGGCCTCGAACGCACAGAGATCCACCTGTCCACCTGTCTCTGCTTCCTAGTTCTGGTGAGGTATGCACCACCACCCAGCTACACTGAAACTTTATAAAGAGCTGATAACTTCCTAGCCCAAACCCTTGCAGCCACCATGATGTGCGCTATGTTTCTGATCTTAGTCACCCTGAGTACATCATGGAGAGGTAGGTCTTAGTCTGTATGTCCTTCTGTGTCTCTCAGTGTGACACCAGACAGATTATTCTTTTGAATATGTGAACAGAACTTGTTGGGACTCAGAAATTCTCTTCCCTTCTGGAGACACCATACTATTGGCCATTGTCCTGCTGCATTGGTTGCATCCTCACCAGCAATGTGGACCAGGGCACAGTCTGTCCAGATCCTCTCTGGCGGCTTGCTAATAACTTCTGTTGTTGGGCTTTTGTTATTTGTTTTGCTCAGTTTCTTGTGGTAGGGATCAGACTCAGGGCCTCCTGCAGGTTGGCATAGGCTCTACCACTGCCCTTGCTGTTTTAGCCAGTTTTGTTCTGAGTAGATGCTGTCCAAGTGAGTATAAGGTGATAGTCTCCTTGGCTGATGGAGTGGGACAGCTTTTCTGCATTTCTTTGAAAAAAACAGTCTATCCAAATCCTTGGCCTATTTTTTTTTTAACTGAGATTATTTCTGTGTTGTTCAGCTGAAGACGTATATACAAACTCCATCTGAGAAACTCCCAATAATTCCTCCCACTTTGGGTTACTCTGTGGCTCTGGTCGTGTCCTGTGCACAGTTGTGATACATGATACATTCTGCTCATACATGTTTCCTCTATCTCTTACTCTACTTTTGGTTTCATATTGGACAAATGATTGCCAAGTCAAACTAACAAACCCTTTCTCCTTTATTTTCTTCTTGAGTTCTGCAGTTTTGACTTTTTATTAAGATGCTTTCTCTCTTTGACTTTATATGATCTTGAGAGGACTGACAAGAGTCTATCTTGTTAAAATGCTATTTTTATGTATGTGGGTATTTTGCTTGCATGTATATCTATGTGCCATGTACTTGCATGGTACATGTGGAGGCTAGAAGAGGATGTTGGGTCTCCTGGAACTGGAGTTACAAGTGGCTGTGAGTCTCCATGTAGATGCTGGACGAGCAGCCATTGCTCTTAACTGCTGAACTGTCTCTCCAGCCTGAATTATTTTAACTCTTATAATCCTGTTTATTTAGTTGTTTTGCCAAAGGCCCTGAAGTTAAGTTTATCTTACAAACCCTGTGTGTGTGTATTTTGCAGCAGAACCTTACTATGTAGCCCAGGGTAGCTTCAAACTCCTGCATTATTGAGTTGAGTAATTCTAAGTCACTTTTTTTTTGAGTTTGTTTTTTCTACAATTAGCACTGCTCTGGAGGTGATGCAGGGTTTTTGATTTTAGGGTTTGTTTTTTGTTTATTCATTCTGAGGACTGTTTCATATTCAGTACTTTCTTAGTTCTTGCTACTTCTACACTACCATTAATTCTTCCTCATACATGAAAGAAAAGCTGTCTTTTCACTGGCTCAAAAAGTTTTGCCCTTTTTGCAAGCCATTTGCTTTATTCCCTCCTCAGGGTTCTGAACAAGGGTTAACTGCTCAAGAACAGGCCTTAACTGCTCAGCAAGCTGCTGTTATTAATCTTACTGGAGTAGGAGGCTTTACCCAGTCACAAGCAGCCGGTAGGTACTGTCCTGACTTCCTACTGATATCTCATTGTGTAAATTATCTGCCTTTCCTTCCTTGCAAGCAGTAATCAGAAAAAAACTAAAGTATTTAATGTTAAGTATTTAATAGTTGGCCAAGAGTTTTCTTCTTTAAAAATGTGGCAGTTACAAAAGCTTACAAAAGCTCAGAGTCCATGCATGTTTTCTTTACAATGGTTAACTGGCAAACTTTTACATATTTTCCTGAGTTTCTAGAAAGCAGTTTTCATTGCTTGTACTGTAAGTGGTTAATTCTGTTTTCTTAATTATCTAAGATCACAATTTCCTAGATTGCATACTTTTTCTCAGTTTGTAGTTACATGACTTAAATCTTCATAAATAGCAAAACTTCTATGAGCTACTTATTATAAAAATGAAACTAAGTTGAATGCTCCCACTTTCAGTAGGAAATAATAAACCAAAAGTAATATTGTATTGAATTGAATTCATAATTGAATAAGCCATGTGACATAATTTTATAAAAAGAAATTAACAAAGCTATAAAGGAATTTGAGAATCAGTCAGTGAATTGTCCCTGTGTGCTGACTGTGCCTTTAGATTTCTATAACTTGGCTTCCAAATTTACGTCACTTAGTAGAGAGTTATCAACATCTTTGTTTTGAAAATAGTTCTTACTAGAGTTGTAATTTAGAACTAGTGAACTTCCTAATGCAGATTTGTAAGTAATGTACCTTTGCCACACACGTTACAATTAAAACAGCCATGATATGATATGTGAAAAGAATTGTAGACAGATCCTGAGAATGCGTATGATCTCAGAAAAACTGAGTCACATAGGCCAGGTCTTCAGCCTGAATTGAGAATGTGGCCTGATTGGGAATGTGGACTGATTGAGAATGTCAGCTGCCCATTCCAGTTCACCTCTGCTGGCTCACTGGAAGTTGTATTTTAAGAAACTTACCACTTTATGTCATGTAAGTGTGGCTTCTTGACCAAGTCCAGTATCAAGTTCCATGGCAGTGAAAGAGGATGCTGTGGAGGAGGCAGGGTGTAGCTAAGGTGCTAGAGTACTTGAGCACTGCAGAGCGCTGGATACAGCTGAGTAAAGAGAATCAGGACTTCATAGTCAACCTCTTCTACATAGTATGTTTGAGGCCAGCCTGGGATGAGACTGTCAACAACAAAAATAGACATAGACAAGGGAATATAGTACCTCAGCTTGTGAATTCCCTTCCCTCTGTATGGCTAGAATGTCCTGGAATCAATAATCCTTAATTAGTAGGAGAGTAGATTTATTTTGAAATTTTTAAGATTTGATACTGCTTCTAGTTTTTCTGTGTTGTCCTTTTCTAGCTTTAGTCGCCTTCAAACTTTTTTTTGACTGGTCTGCTTTCCCCTTTTCCCTCTGTAGTGTTGTCTCAGCTTGGCTCTGCCGAGAACAGACCTGAGCAAAGCCTTCCTCAGCAGAGACTCCAGCTCTCCTCTGCCTTTCAGCAGCAGCAGCAGCAGCTACAAGTAATCCAGCAGCTCCACTCTGCTTAATTAAGACACTGAGCTCCAAAAGTACTGTACACTGCCTCTCTATAGGGCTACTTTCCTGTCTCTTAAGGCTGAAGCAATTGGTCAGTAACTTAAGTCAATTTTATTTAGATGTCTGACATGTTAAATGCCAGTCAGCTTGGAGCACTGAGTGTATTTTATAACAGTTATATTTTAAATCCTTTTTAAGGTCTTGATGGCACATTCCGCACATCCTTTCAGTGTGCATTGTATTTTGAGAGTTTTAAGTGCCAATTATTAACTTTATAATTCTGTACTGTGGAAATATTCTTGTTAGTAAATGTCATACATGTTTAGAACAGTGTTCCTATTTAGGAAAGTATGTCAGCATACTGTGATCGACTTTTGAGTGTAGGTTTTATTTTGGTATGAATTATTGTACAACAAAATGGTAACTGAAGTTGCTGCAGTACTGCAGTATGGACTGCCTGGGCTAAGTAACAGATAATGTAATGCTTTCAAGCCCTCAGCAGGTTCCTGCACTGTCCTGGTTTGGGGCAGTCCCCTTGGTTACCCTGCTTTCTCCTTTGGCTGTTTTCATCACTCCTGGGGAAGCACCTTGCTACACCTATGCGTTTGGCATAACGTGTCTCTTTTTCCCCTCCCTTTTGCAGCAGTTGCGATTCTTGCAGCACCAAATGGCTATGGCAGCAGCAGCCGCACAAACAGCCCAGCTACATCGTCACCGGCACACAGGCAGCCAGTCAAAGAGTAAAATGAAGAGAGGCATGCCTACTCCAAAATTCTGAGCAATTTTTTTCTTTCTTTTTTACAAACACAAGACCATTGAATGAAAAGAATTGTATTTCTACTTCATTTTTCCCTGAGATGTCAGTATTTTACATTGTTTTACATTGATAAGTGTGCACACTTTATACAGAAGCACAACCTTGTTATTCTTACGAGACATGGTTAAATGTTTTTCTGTACATACCAATTGCAGAAATAACATAAGTACTAGAAATATCTTTCAAAGAATGTAATTAGGTATTTATTTAGTATAAAAAGCCTGTGCACAGTGTAACAAATACAATTTTTACAGCTGTTTTGCAATCGTGTCTGTTCATTTGTGTTTCATGCTCTGAATTACTTCATCCAGTAGCTTGCTCACTTCTTTGTGTCTCGTTACTGCTCGACTCATGCAGTCCTGAAGTTTGGCTCCAGTCAGCCCACTCCCACCTGAAAAATCAGCCAGTGTTTGGCGTTTTCATCATTTTGTGAAAACTGAAAATCATGGCAAATGGTTTTTGTTTTTAAATCAACAGATCATCTAAATTGCTGTGGTCTCCAGATGTGTAGGTTAGTTTTATTAGGAAGACCTACAGAGGACAGATACGTCCTAATTTTAAGAATGATGCACAACACTTGTCTAAACACTCGAACACCCCACACTGCACTGGGCACCCACCTACTCCCCACCATGATGTTTCAACGCTGCAGTGGGAAGCATGTACCTGGCTTGTGAAGACAGCACAGCTTGCCTTCTTCATCCATTACTATCGTGAAGGTTCCCGTTGACAGGTGTTCCTCCTCTCCCGTAGGATCAACTATCAGTAAAGTGCTACATTTAAAAAAAAGTGTAGGGGTAGGGGGAGTAGGCATCAATTCTAGGAACAGACTAATTTCAAACAGTACTAAATGACATGCCTGCTTGAGCCTGGGTCTGGGAGAGCTCATTCAGGACTGGAGGAAGCCAGAGTAGCAGCACCCCACAGTCCAGTACTTATAAACGCCTTGCTCTTCAGCTTGGGAACAAAGCATCTTAACTTCCTCAGCAAGTACTGAAGGCAGTTTCAGAAGATTACACAGCAGTGAGGCTGAGAGCATAGTTCACCAGTGCAGCTCGGGCCTTGTACGAACAGGCTGCACACATTCCCCCTCACCACCAGGAAAAAGGCATAAGGAGACCTAGGAGAAAGTAAGATGAACACGGCTGGTCCTATACATCAGGGTGCCTGTGCAAGTGGAAGGTCTGACCAAAGGAACTGCAGGACACAGCTAATCACCACAAAAACAAGGCCTTCCTAGCCGGGCAGTGGTGGTGCACGCCTTTAATTCCAGCACCTAGGAGGCAGAGGCAGGTAGATTTCTGAGTTCAAGGCCAGCCTGGTCTTACAGAGTGAGTTCCAGGACAGCCAGGGCTATACAGAGAAACCCTGTCTCGAAATACCAAACCAAACCAACAAACAAAAAATGCATATATTAAAAACAAGGCCTTCCTTAACTTAGAACCTAGAATGTTACATTTGGTTAACTTACTCATCAAATACAGCAAAGGAAGTAGCAACTGGGTTTGTTCTAACATTCAAGTAACTTTTCTTCTTTAAATTGACTTCTGCTAAAGCAGTCTCTTCATTTATAGTAACTTCAGGCAGCTGTACTAGAGAAAGGCAAATAAACATGTAAGTGGGTCTGGTATATGGCTTGGCTTCTATGCTTTCTTAACTTTACTCCCGTTTAGCTTACCCATAACAGTTATTGATTGCTTTGAGAGGATTTCACTATGTAGTCCATCTGGTTAGAAACTCACTCTGGGATAAGAGTGAATTGATGTAAATATGGAAGAGGAAAACTGCTTTTCAGAACATCTTATGATCCAGCCAAGCTGACTTTTCCTTTGTTTTGTTTATTTTTCCTGAGGCAGAGTTTCTCTGTGTCCTCCTGGGCTGTCCTGGAACTTTGAAACTCAATCTGTAGACCAAACTGCCTTAAACTCACAGATCCTCCAGGCTCTACCTCCTGAGTGCTGGGATTAAAGGTTTGCAGACTTTGATGTATCTCCTATTTTATTTTCTAACACTCATTTTAGTCATCCACACTTGTAAAGCAGTAAGTGCTACTCTTTGGCACTACTCTGTTAAAGAGCAGGCTGGATTGATTTTTAATTAGGACTACACAAATTCACTATAAGACATCTTCCACTCTGAATTAGCTGGATGTTTTATTGAGAGGACCCTGTTTTGTAGTCTAACTGGCCTCAAAACTGCCATCCTCCCCTTCTTCTCTGTATTGATTACAAGCGTGCACAGCCAGGCCTGGCTTACTTTTATTATCAATTCAGCAATGTAGAATGACCTAGAATACACACAAGTGAAATTCTAAGACATCAAGTTTAAGTTCCCTGGGCCCTTACTAGGAAGCATCACCATCAAAAGTGGTATTTATGTCCAGCCTGCATGAGCCACCTGAATTAAAGTGAGAATCCCTTATCCAAGGTAGTGGATTCTAGGAAGGGCTGCTGCCCTAGTGACTACTGGTGGTGCAATCAAAGCAATTCTAATAAATAAGGCTATAGACCTAAAAGAATATAAAACTCGGAAGTACACTTTTAGAAAACCCTACAGAGTTGACTAACTTGGAGCATAACCTGGGCAAGGTAGTTCATACTTACAATATTACCAGCAGAGTTCAAGGACACCCTGGGCTGTGGCATAACTCTCACGAGCCAAAAATCATGTGAATGGTAACTACCTGTGGCATACTCTTTCTCACAAACCAAAAATCATGTGAATGGTAACTAAATCTCCAGAAAAAACTTTAAAAGGTCTGACCATCTGGACTCTTGTTTGTATTTGCAGGAAAGTTATCTTTATCAAGGTTGCTTACCATTCTTTAAAGCTGCTAACAAAGCAAATGTGCAGGCATCCAAAATGTTTCCATCGTAGTCTAGACAAATAAGGTCACAGTATAGAACCCAAGCAAGCTAAAATAATTGACAGAAGAAATTAGACCTGGTAACAGCACAGTGCTTTTTGCTCAGTCCTAAGAATTATAGAACCACTGGTTAGACAAAACAAGACTTGAAAGCCTAAGACCTTCTTTTCCCCCTTAAGCCTTTATAAAGTAGAAAGTCAAAGTAGTGAAGATTAGGAAAGCTGGGCTTTGACTAGCAAACTGACAAGAGGCAAACCTGTCTACTACCCTGAACAGAGCTATAGATACAAAGAGTAAGTTTTATTCTTGCTGCTACATTAGCAAGTGGAAGGCCCAGCTGTTATATGTGCTCTCTACTGTGTAATGAAGATTTTTACAGTAATAGCACTATACATTCACAAGGGAAATCAATGTAGGAACATACTATATACTATCCATAAATACCAGCTTAAGCAAAACCTGATCTACTATAAAGGATAAAAGCAATTTTTTTTATTAGAAAGTATGTGTGTGTGTGTGTGTGTGTGTGTGTGTGTGTGTGTATGTGTGTGTAACCTTATCTTAAAAGTTAGCTTCCCAGACAGGTAAAATGTTATTTGTTAACTGGACATGATGGCATTATGCCTGTAATCCCAGCATTTGGTAGGATGGGGAAGGAGGTAGAAAAGACCAGCCTGGGTATACAATGTGACTCCATCTCATTAAACTAAATAAAACCCAATTGGAAAGGATTTATGAAGCAATTATTTATTTAGACAAATACAGAGTAAAATGAACTTTTACAGAATTCCTTCTAAACTCTAAAATCTCAGGGTTTAAGGTTGATTAACCCCCACTACCAAGATAGGCCACACAGCCACTTCAGAGTTTATAAAAGCTCAGTCTGGTCTTACCTTGCCTGGAGAAATGCATAAGTCCTCTTTCTTAATTATCTGTGAGCTTGATTTAATGATAAAGAACACAATAAATGTGAAGGCAAAACACAAGATAATGAATGGTGGGAAAACTTTATCATAATAGTCTTACTTCTCAATGACATCTGCAATGAACTGGCTGGTTACTTGAGCCTCTTCCCCAGGAGGTCCAGTCCGAAACCTCGATGAACACAGCGGTGGTAGATCCACATTAGGGACTGAAAGAAACACTGCAGTTGTGAACTAAATTTTACTTCTGACAGCGTGGGTTACTAGCAAAGGGACTGCTCCACAGCATGGTGACTGGCCATGGGTTGACACTTCAGGTGGAAAACATGGCAGTGTTAAGAATTATAGTCTTCTCAAATTGCCAGGCTCAGAGAAAAAACTGACTGTTCTTCCACAGTGCTTAAAAAGTTTATCATGCTTCAACCATGAGCTTTATAGTTTCTCTGGTTTCTTCCCTCAGATACCTCAGTCTGTAGCAGGACAGTCCTCTGCTCACATCCAACTATTAAAATTTTAAATGTTGCTTCCCACCTTATGGAAAAGATAATCCAAGACCAAAAATATTGCCCAGAACTTTATAAATAGAGTGCACACAGGATTTTAATCTGCAATAATGGCTTTTTGAATAAGGGTAACTGAATATGTAAATAAAAACTGTCCATACAGGGTTGGCAAAGTGAAGTTCATGTGATGTTCCCTCTGTTATCTTCTAATAAGCAGAAAGCTTTGGGTGGGGGCTGTTCTATTTTTGAACATTGGGAATTGCTATCTACCTCAATTACCAGGACTTTACTACAAGAGTTATCTTTCAACTTATTCATTCATTAAAATTATAAGACTATTTAACTCACCGACATAACCTCTATCGGGGGCATCTACTGGTGGTGCTGCAAATTCCTACAAAAGCAAACAGTGTATTCCAGTGAGAGAAGCCACTCAACACAATGACATTCTAGACATTCACAGAGGATGTACCAAAGACCACTTCAGCCAATTAGCCTATGTTTAGCATCTTACAGTACTTGGGGACTTATGGCAGGGGCCCTAAGGATGCTGGCACTGCCTTCCCAATGGCTCCCAAGGTAGTTAAAGGGCAGCAGCGTAATCAAACTGTGCTGCTCATCAACGAGGATCAGTGGGATTATGCCCACCCTGTGACTTGTTCAGCAGCCAAAATCTGAATTTAATCCCCAAGTGGCACTGACGTGACCAGGCTGCGGAGCCAGTAGTGGTCAGAAGCGAGGGATACAGCAACAGCCCAGTGCAGCTGCAGATCTACACAAGAGACTTGGAGACCTGAGGAAAGTTTCTCTGCTGTCACAGGGACAGATAAGCAGTACCTGCCTATTCCCAGGATCCAAGTGAGACAGTGCCATTGAGTCCCAGGTATAAACCTGGCAAGGAGTATGTGTCCTGATAGTTATCACTTCAGCTCCACCACGGACTTAAACAAGGAAGGCTGCTCAGTGTAACATGAGAAAGCACAGGTTTTGTCATTAGCCTCTGCCTACCTTCTACTTCTAGGCAGAGATTGGTAACTGTGGAGCACCTAAAAAGGTCAGCACAGTTACTATTCCTATGACTGACAAAGGCTACCAATGGCTAAAAGGTATAATCTTCAAGTATGAAGTGCTGAGGATTCATTTTCAATTATTTGCCTTGTAAAAGCATTAATGATGCTCACATGTTTTAAAAAACAAAAACCTTTGGAGAATATCATTCTAAATACCAGCCCCTGATTAAGTACAACCTCATAAGCAAGCATGAAGTTAATTTGGAAGTCAGACGTTACAGACACACAGGAAACCTACTGCTTTGACTCCACAAATGACTGTGGTATTCCCCAGCTTCACTAGAGCAGAGCCATCCGCCGTACTGATTGAACCTGGAAAAGCAAGCATGGTATTTATAAAAAAAAATTAAAAAGAAAAAAAATGAAGATAACCACAAAGTTTCCTACAAAGTAGTTTAAATCTTTTCAGTTGCCTCTGAAACTTTTGACAGGTTCAGGTCACTGACTTGAAAATGATATTACTACTTAATGTTTTTAATCTTTTTTTCTTCTATCTCCCAACTTGAACTAATGTTTAGGTCAACTACAAGGTTGGTGTGATGATAAAAATCTCTTATCACCAAATGCCTTAGTAGAGCTGGCTGAAAAACTATGTGGTACCAAGGATAAAGGGGCTGTCCCACCCAACTGGAATGAAGTTAATCTTCACCTATGTTGACAGTTGTGGTTCTGAATTCACCAAGTTCTCTTCCATCAGGACGGCAGTTTTCTTTCTAAATGTTTATAAGGAAATAGATTATATATGTATTTCATTTGTGCAGCAGAAAACACGCTATGCTTCATTCATTTAAATGAATTGAAGCATGGTGTTTTTACCAAAAGCTCTAATGTACAAAATCACCTTTACTCACCAGAAATCTCCTGTAATATTCCAGCGGTTCCACAGTTCTGAAACATGTTTAAAATGTGTCTAAGTCAGTGCATCCTAAAGCATAAACCCAGAACTTAAAGAGTGTGGTGTTTGAGGCATCAATCTTGACAATCTCAGGTTTTTTGAAACTGTGTTAACCGTATTTCTAAAAAGCCATATAGCCGGGCAATGATGATGCACGCCTTTAATCCCAGCACTTGGGAGGCAGAAGCAGGCAGATTTCTGAGCTGGAGGCCAGCCTGGTCTACATTGTGAGTTCCAGGACAGCCAGGGCTCCACAGAGAAACCCTGTCTCGAAGGGAAAAAAAGCCATATAGTAGGATCCAGTTTCCATAGTCAAGAGGACTAAAGGCCCTTGGCACACTTAGAGGGGGTTAACCTGGGTGTCAGTCACATCCCTCTTGCTCTGAAGCAGGGAACTTAGCGTGACTTCACGCTGTAAACCGCGTTTGCCAGTATCTACGACTTTACCACGGAAGTGTGTATTTCTACAGATACGGGAGCTACGTTTGGCCTCGTCGACTACACGCGGCCAAAAGTTACGGCAAGTGTAGGTGTGCGCACCCGCAGACGCGAATTCGCAGTTTGCACGCGTGGGCGGCGTTGGGTTTAAGGCGGCACCGCGTGGCGCTCGGCTAAGAGGTCCGGGCCGTCCTGGATGGACTGTCCCTCAGCGCCTCGAGTGGACAGAGCCCTCCCGCGGCCCCACGAGTCCTCGGGGTCCCCCGCCCGCCTCCACGCGCCGCACCCGCACCCGGGCCTCCTTTGCGCGCGCGGCCACTCACTTGAACCCAGCCGCCATTTTCCTGCCCGCGCTGCGCCTGCGCGGCCCTCCGCGCCTGCGCCCTTCCCTCGCCGGGCGAGCCTCCTGCCCAGGAACCCTGGGTTAGAGAAGCGCTGCGGCGGCAGGCTGTGGTTTGCTCGCGCACGGGGCGTGAACATCAGCTCCGACCACCCCGAGCGTCCAGCTAGTTCCTAGTTAGAACCAGGCCTGTGGGGGAGCGCCGGGGTCCGTACTGCTCACAACCGCCTGCGACCCCAGCCCCCGGGGATCCCACGCCCCGTCCCCCACGGGCCTGCGCGCTCTTGCGTGCACACACACACGCCTGTATATGCATACAGGCGAAATGGAAAAGGGAGTGTCCCTAAACCACGCCACGGCGCCAGGCATCCTTAGATGGCTGAGCGGCGCGACGTGGGGGTGAGGCTGGTAGCGCCGTCTCTTCGCACACTCGCTGCACTCGGTGACCGGCCTGCAATCCTCAGCGGAGCCGCGCGGGGGCGCTGCGGGGAGGCCTCGGCTCCCTGCCTGCCGTGGCGGGGCGCTGCCAGGCGGGTGCGCTGCGGGCGGCGGGCGCGGGCTCGTCCGGCCTCTCCTGCGGGGCGGGGATGAGGCGGGGCGCCGCGCCGCACCGCGCTTCCGCAAGTGTGGAGCTGCGGGGATGGCTACGCTGCTCCTGCAGCTGGTGGGGCTCGGCGTGGCGCTTGTGTCGGCCGCGCTCGTTCTGGTGAGACCCTGGTGGAGTCCCGTGCTGCGGGTGTCCCCTCCTCGCTCCCCTCTCGTGCTCGGCTCCCTCGGCCTCAGATGCCCTGACATCCTTGAACCTTTGTTTCCCATTTGGAACCTTATCTGAGTGCCTAGAGCCTCCGCCCAGCTTCTCGGGGCTCCTGCCCCCGAATCCCCGCCTGTCACCCTCCCACCCGACTCCCCAGTCTTCTTCCCGGGCCTCCCGTACGTACTGCAGCTGGAGAGAGAGTGGTGGCTCCGTAAGACTAGGGACAATGGGTGAGCAAAAGACAGGCCCAGACCGCATTCTATTCATTTTGGCCAGGGGTCGTTTTGGATTGTTTTTGTTTTGGTTTTGGTTTGGTTTTGTTTTTTCTCCAGAATCAGGCACCCTAGCATTTTCTTTGCCATTCCTATAGAAATGTGGCAGACGCCCCTCTGATTATGTAGAAGAGGACATATTTGCTAACTGAACTCTGCCACATAGTTTGAAAAGGAGCCTGTAACTCATCCAGAAAGCAGATTTTGAAAAGCTTTCTTGTATTGAGACAAGACGGCTAGACCGGTGGCCAGAAAGGCATCTGCCACCTTACCATATTATGTACATGCACAATCTTGGATGACTGTTGATGTGTGTCTGTGAGCTAGGCGCCCTCTCTCACTAAAACGCCTTCTTTAAAGGCTTGGAAGAAATCTGAACTTTGTTGGCCACGTTCCGGATTATGGCCACTTTACTTTGAATCGGTTACACAGGCTTAGCTGAGTGTGTGCACGATGAGGCTGTGTGGACTGTACTAGATCCCACTGGCTTGAACTGGTAGAGGTACCCTTTATTTTACTGCAAGCATAGCATATTGCACTTGGTGTGCATGCAGTGCGTTGCATCTTGAAGCCTACTTTCCATCCGCCTGCTGGCATTCGTTCTTTCCGCTGTGTTCCACTTTTGAAAATAATTTAAAGACAATTCCAAATAACATTTCATCTCTAAATCATCTGCATTTATTTCTATAAGGACCTCCTAAGCCTTTACTATAGTAAGTTAATTCCAACAGACTTTAAGACCTATTATTTCTGTGGTTCCATATACCCTGTCAATTTAAATACTCTGAGTTTACCGGTATGGATTTCGCAGATGCCTTCCTAAGCATCTTTAACTTGCCCTCTACGTTTCTTGTAGGATCTGGAGATTTAGTTAAATAATGCATGTGTTTATCTTTTTGATGGGCTTTGGAATGTTTTGTTGTTGGGTTTTTTTTAATGAAAAGTCCTCAGGTACCCAGTCACCTGAAACACCTTTATATTTGGAAGCGCACGTTTTTTAAGATGATGAGCTATTTCCCTGCTGTCTTAAAAGGGTGGCCAGTTTTTACTTTTGTGTTATTACCAACTTAAATTTTTCTGTTTTCATTCATTGTAGTGATTATTCTTTCGATGCTGCAGTTTCTTTCTCATAGGCCTGAGAAACGCCTTCAAGTAACTTACCTACTTTTCCTCAATTGACTCAGTACCTGTTCCCTTTCATGGGAATTGCTTTCTCTATGATATGCTGGGTTGTTGGGTTTTTTTTTGGTTTTTTTTGTTTTTTTTTTTTAACCGAGACAGGGTTTCTCTGTGTAGCCTTGGCTGTCCTGGAACTCACTCTGTAGACCAGGCTGGCTTCAAACTCAGAAATCTGCCTGCCTCTGCCTCCCCAAGTGCTGGGATTAAAGGCGTGTGCCACCACCGCCTGGCTGATATGCTATGTTAATATACACCTTCCCACCCCAGATCTGGATTAATCATTTTGTTAGGAGCATTGACTTCTCTCTGGAAAACTGAATTCAGAAGTCACAATCTAGACAATAGAGCACACCACCAGACTATCTTTTTATTTTTATTATTTTAAAGTGTGTATGTGTATATACATACACATGAGTTCAGAAGCCAGAGACATTGCATTCCCTGGAGCTGCACTTTCAAGCAGTCAATTGAGAGCCGATACATTGGGTGCAGGGAACTGAACTGGATCCTCTGCAAGAGCAGCCAGTGCTCTCAACCACTGAGTCCTCATAGTCTTAATTTCCATTATGGTTGCTCCCCATACACACATAGTGGGGTACTAGACAGAGTCATCAAAGCACACTGAATAGAATTACATACATGTATAGCTTGTTTTTAAAATTTACTAATGAAAACAGTGATATACATTATAGCTCATTTTCAAAGCCAGCTTCCCAAGTGCATGGAAAAGGCACCCATGGATTTATTTCTTAGTATTTATTCTTATTTTCTGTGCATGTGTGCTTTGTGTGAATATATGTAGGTATGTGCAATGTGTGCATGCCTTAAGTCCCCAGAGGCCAGAAAAGGATGCCAGATCCCTTGGAACTGGGGTTATGGATGGTTGTGAGCAGCCATGTGGGTGCGGGGAACCAAACCTGAGTTCTTTGCAAGAAGAGCCAGTGCTCTTAACTACTGAACAATCTCTCCAGCCCCAGGAGCCTACAAGTCTTATATGTTACTCTAGAAGATGCTGTGTTCTCAACTCAAATTAAGGATAAGTATCAGAATACGTTCTAAGCATTATGGTCTCTGCTGTGGGCTCCCAAGGAACCTTTCCTTCAGAGGCTGAGTCTGTTTGGTCCTTCCCTGTTCCAGCTGCCATATGGATTTGCCACTCACGTACATGCTGCAGACAGGAGGTGGTACCTTGTTATTCATTTGTAAGAGTAGATTGACTCTTAGCTCTGGCATTGTAGAGGCCCAAGGAATGAGAGGTGGGAACAAGGCCTCCCGAAGCCGTTAGTACATTACCAATGGGGACAAGGACAGTCGTCATTTCCTAAGAGGATGTTTAGGAGGCTGGCTGCCATGTCACAGCAGAATCACCTCCAGAACTGTTAAAGAACCAAATCTGAGACTACAAGGCCCCTTCCCCAGATTTTGCAAATAACAATGTTTTAAAACAACAGATATTAGATCAGTGTAAGCTGTTTTTCTTGTCTGTCTTTAGGTTTTCATTGTGGCGTTTATAACTGCTACAAAAATGCCACCATGTCACCGACACGAGGAAGAGAAATTCTTCCTCAATGCCGAAGGCCAGAAGGAAGCTCTACCCAGCATCTGGGACTCGCCTACGAAACAGCTGTCTGTTGTCGTGCCTTCCTACAATGAAGAAAAACGGTGTAAGTTCTATTTGAGTTTGTTTGCTAATGGGCCATGTGGGAAGAGGAGGACATGTGCAGTGTCTGCCCTCCCTGAGGAGTGCAGAGGGAGCTGAGACTGGGAAGAGGGGAAATGGAGATAGCAGGATTGAAGTTCTTAGAGAAGTAACCTGATGGGGGCCAGAGACATTCCGGGAGAGTACGGCCTGGGTGACACCCACAGGGGCTTGGTAGATGACAGACACCTTTTCCCTGTGTCCGTGAAGTGTGCTGGGGCTAGCTAACTCATTTTTAAAAGTAATCTATAAAATATTTTTTTTTCTGTTTAGTGCCTGTGATGATGGATGAAGCCCTGAACTACCTAGAAAAGAGACAGGTATCACACTTCTCCTTCAATGTCACATCTCCAGTCAAAACCACAGCAGGCCATCAGTTATAGATCCGCAAGCTAGGTGCACTGTGGGAGTCATTGCTCATCCCTGGGCCACGTGTGGCTCAGCCTGCTGCTGCCTGTCAGCAGCAGACAAACCAGGAAGCTAGCATTTCTCTCATGTACCCTCCCCCAACTTTTAATTCTCTCTTGCTTGGTAACATATTAGATTACATGCCAGTGAATGTATACAGACTTTCTTCTGTGATGTCTTTAAAAGTAGGTGTGTGTGTGTGTGTGTGTGTGTGTGTGTGTGTGTGTATACATATATATGTAGAGAGAGAGAGAGAGAGATCTATTGGAGGCTTTATAACATATTCTGTTTCCCTGATGAATTCACATTGATTAAGTGATACAAAACTACAGTCTTAAAAAATTTTAAATTATAAACTAATTCAACAAAAATAAAATACCTTGGTACAACCATACCTCAGAACCGATCATCATTATTGGGTTTATTTACATGTAAACATGTGCAGGCACTCATTCGTGCTAGGTGGGCACACTACAGAGGCTACCTATCCAACCCTAAGTGACTTAGGTTTTTTAAATGCACTTTCTATACTCAGAAACATAGCAGTTGACAGCTCTGTTTGGAGATGTCTAAGAACAGTTAGATATGAAGTCGGCTTTATAGCTGGGTCTCTCTCTGTCTCTCTGACTAGAAAGTTCCTTGTTTTGATTTACTTTGCTTTGGGTTTTGAGGCATAGAGGGACAGCACTTAAGTGTAAAGTAACTAAGTGAAGTGAACTAAGCTCCTCCTATAAGGGTGCAGAGTGTGCAGCCATGTTGAACCTTCCTCTGACCTCAGACCTGCAGACTTCTTTCTCACATGTGTTTCTCTTTCCCAGTCTTCCTTAACATCGCAGGTGCAGGAACACTGCTGCTTCCACACATGTGGTATGGGGCAGATGAGGGCACTGAGCATGGAGCTCTCAGTCTCTCAGTCAGTGTCTGTGGCCCAGCTTCTATTCTGCTCGCTATGTGTCCTGCTCCTTCTGAGCCTTTTGATTGTGGTTCTGTACTACTGTTTATATTCATCCCTAGCAACACTAGAACATCTGTTGCGTAAATCACAAGTTTTGGGGGGGCTAACAAGTTGTCTCAGCTGGTAAAGGAGCTTGCTGGGCAAGCCTCATGACCTGAACCAACTCCTGCAAGTTGTCCTCTGAGCTCTGTGCATGTGCACATCCATGCTCTCGAGAGCACTCATGCACGCGCGCACACGCGCGCGCGCGAACACACACACACACACACACACACACACACGTAATAATAATAGTAATAATAAATACATTTGAAAGAAAAGTACTGGGGCTGGCGAGATGGCTCAGCGGGTAAGAGCACTGACTGCTCTTCCAAAGGTCCTGAGTTCGGATCCCAGCAACCACATGGTGGCTCACAACCACCCGTAATGAGATCTGACGCCCTCTTCTGGTGCATCTGAAGACAGCTACAGTGAATTACGCAGGAGCCAGCTTGGCTGCGTGGCTGGCAGAGCCGGCAGAGGTCCTGCGTTCAATTCCCAGCAACCACACACATGATAGCTCGCAGCCATCTGTACAGTGTACTCATACACATAAAATAAATAAAAATAAAAAGCCTAAAAAATAAAAAAAATAAAAAAAAAAAAGAAAGAAAGAAAAGTGCTATTTTTTTTAATTACAGTTTTACAGGCTGGCAAGGTAGCTCATTGGGTAAGGGCCCTGCTGCCGAACCTGACCACTTAAGTTGGTCCCTGTGACCCACCCTGTGGCAGTTGGTGCATTTACAGAGGCCAGAGGCCAACCTTTACTCAGAAACAATCCCCACAAGTTGTCCTCTGACCTCCATATGTGCATCACGGCTCTTCCCCTCTCTCCCATATGGGTATGCATGCCAACCCAAAGATAAAAGGAAACGAAGAACTACTTATGAGTTTATTAATCTCTATCGTGATCTTGCCAGTTTATGACTTGTTGCTCTTGCTTCTTGCAGAAACAAGATTCTACATTCACTTATGAGGTGATCGTGGTTGACGATGGCAGCAAAGACCAGACATCTAAGGTAAATGTGTGTGTGCTTTTAGAATGGCTGATTGAGTGAAAGCCTGGAGTCGTTTAGTCCCTGTGGCTTCTCTTCACTCCATTTTCACTTCTGTTCCTAGTAAAATGCCATGACCTAAAAAAGGCAGGGGAAAGGGGGTTCATTTGGCTCCCAGGTTCCAGTTTATCACTGCAGGGAAGTCACAGAGGTGGGAATCAGCTGGTCACATCATAGCCACAATCAAGGGCAGAGAGAAACAAACACACCCACAATGCCTGCTTACTTGCCAACTTTCTTCAGTCATACAGCATTCAGGGCCTGGCCTAGAGAATGGTGCCACCCACAGTGGGCCCTGCCTTCCAGTGCCGTTAGTCAAGACAGCCCCCCAGAGAAATGCTAAAGACCAACCTGACCTGCATAATTCCCATTGAGACCCTGGTCCCAGAAGAGTGGGCTGAGAGTAGCAGCCCAGTCTACGTGACTTGTGAGATCTGAATTATTGCTTACCTTTTCTGTTTACACTTGATTATGTGTCTCTTAACTGACAGATAGTGATTACACATGTTTATTAGGCACCATGCCATGTTTTAGTACGTGCACGTAACATGTTCTGATCATATCAGGATAACCCATATCTTTGATACCAGATCACCATGCTAATTGTATTCTGACTTTTATGTCACTGACAGGTCGCTTTAAAATACTGCCAAAAATACGGAAGTGACAAAGTACGTGTGATAACACTGGTGCAGAACCGCGGGAAAGGTGGTGCTGTTAGAATGGTAATAACTCACACTTTTGTTTAAGATATGAAGTTATTTTAATAACCTTTCGGCCTATAGTGCCACCTATCAAATAGCAGTATTTCAAGTCATTGACACCTTTAATAGCTATACGTTTGGTTGAATGAGGTCTAAGTATCATACTCTGTAGTAGAGGAGCCGACTCTGAAAGCGGTTGTGTTTGTGCTGAGTTTCATGTTGTCTTTGCTGTGGCTAGAGCCACTGAGCTCACAGTAGGGCAGCATGCTCTGGTGGGTTGAGCTTTTCCACGTGAAGGAACTTCAGAGCATGCCCTTAGGTGAATCCTGGGTCTGCTGATGGGGTGCACGGCAGAACCAGAAAGCCAGTCATCGGCTTGAGTGGCGTGAAGGTGGTGTATAGACTGGAGAGAGGCCCGGGTGAGGCTGAGATGCCTATGAGGCCTAGGCCCGTCAGATAGAAAACAAATAAAACAAAAAAAGTCCGTTTTAAACTGAAAAACGGACCCAAAGAACCAAAAACAAAAACTAATGTCCAGAAAAGAAAATCCAGATAAAACTCCTTAAATGGCTTAGTGGTAGGGACTCTTGTTTAGCTCTCCAGTTGTTCAGAGACCCTAGCTCTCAGCTTTCATTTCCTTTTCTTCTTGAACACAAAGTGACACACCTCCACCTCCCATCCACACAGGGAGATGCTGTACTTTCCCAGAACCCCACCTGGTAACTCCCTCACGTCTCGGGCCAGGACAGTCACAAGGCATCCCACTTCCTAGGGAGGAGGAGGAGGAGGAGGAGGAGGAGGA
>NW_022196898.1:5295436-5299426 GCF_008632895.1 Mastomys coucha
ACTTCCTAGGGAGGAGGAGGAGGAGGAGGAGGAGGACAGTCACAAGGCATCCCACTTCCTAGGGAGGAAGAGGATTGGTTCCCTTAGTTTGGACTTTTCCTTTTTCTTCCCTGTTTTTTTGTTGTTTAGATGGTGTCTTCCTCTGAAACTCAGGCTGGCCTTGACTCAGAGCAATCCTTCTGCCTCAGCACTGCCTCCCAAGTGCTGAGATTGTAAGCTTGTATCACTGTGCCTCCTGATCACTTTTCTTTTAACATTTCCATCCTTGACAAGATCAGAGTTCTTTCTGAAAGGAGGAAGCCTTTAGATGTGATGGCGAGGCTAGCCATGTCTGCCATAGGAGGATGGTGAGGGCGAGTAAGGTCAGATCACAAGCCTTGGGACAGGGAGCATTCATTCATTCACTCACTCATTCATTCACTAATTCATTCATTCATTCATTCATTTATAATTAAAATATTTAACCTGGAAAGGTGGCCCAGCAGATAAGAGTACTTGCAGAGGACCCAGGTTTGGTTCCTAGCACCCACAGAATGGCTCACAACCATCTAACTTCAGTTGCAGGCACTATATGTACATGGTGCATATCCATACATGTAGGTAAAACACTCATACACATAAAATTACATCTTTCAAAAAATCAGTAGCACATTAGAAGATCATGTGTTTCATTAGGCATTTTTATACATGGCAATGTAAATTAATCACAGTCACACACACACACACACACACACACACACACACACACACACACCCCTGCTGTCCCATCTCGTTCTCTTCACTCCTCAGAGTGTTCCTTCAGTACCTTTAGGCTTAACCAAGGGTAAGACTTGAGAAAAGTCATCCGCTGTGAGCCAGTGTGGTATCGACTAGGATTAGTTCATTTGTACTGTGATGGTGACAGGACAGAAAAGGGGAAGATGCATGGGAGGTGCCACGGGTCAGTGGAGGTTGGTGTGAGGGAGATAGAGACCTACTGAGGACACATACCGGCTGCTGTGCTGCTCTGGCACACAGCAGAGATCGGAGTTCATCCTCAGTTCATCTGCAGTTCATGTCCTTGTGAAACATGCACATAGAGTGTGGTTTGCACTAGCAACCAATCTCACCAAGTGTCAGGTGCCATAACAGACAGTAACAAGTGTTGGACCTGACATTAGTGCCACCTCCTCTGCCCTGGTCAGCAACAATTTATGTACGGCACCATAATAAAGAAAACTAACTTCTTACCCTGCACTTCACAAGAATAGGAGGCTTCAGACTCGAAGTCGTCCTCACCTCCTGAGTGGGGGATTACAGATGCACAGAGCCATATGCCCAGAGCATATGTGTCATCTCTGCTTGTTTATCTGCAGGTTCTTTTAAGTGTTGCTCAGGTTGACTCTGGAGTCATGTGAGCAGCATGACTACATAACACAGGGCAATCAAACAGTGTGATGGGTGTCGGCTTAGGAGGATTGCAGAACTTTTGCAACAATGAAATGGACAGTAGATATGTGTTAGGGCATCTCCTTGTAGCACTGAACTCTGGCATCCTCCTACCATCTTGGGTATCTTTGAATAGAGTGAACCGAAGTGCCCTTGAGTTCAAACAATTCTAAGCAATTTTCTTTCACCTGGAACTTTTGAATATAGGGTGTATTCAGTTCCCGAGGAGAGAAGATCCTCATGGCGGATGCTGATGGAGCCACAAAATTTCCAGATGTTGAGAAATTAGAAAAGGGGCTGAGTGATCTACAGCCATGGCCTGTGAGTATAAGAACATGCTGTGAGTGATAGTGTGAGTGACAGGGCTCAAGAGAAAACTGTCAGAATTTACCTGAAGCTTAACTTCCTTTCTTCTTGCTCTATATAAGGTCTTTTCTCTCTATGTAGGGCAAGCTGGCCATGAGCTCACAGAGACCCACCTGCCTCTGCCTCCCAAGTGCAGGGACTAACGATTTGTCCAGCCGTGTCCAGCAGAGTCCTCTTAATAAGTCTGACTAGCTGTCTCCAACTATGCATATTCTGAACCCCTCAATAAACTTTATAAATATAATCTTATTTTTTTCAAAGTATTTATAAAGGTAAGACATTTACATTGAAATGGATGTGTTTATATGTGTTACTTAACTATTGAAGAGAACAGTGTTGTTGCTTTTTCCTCAGGAGCAAATGGCCATCGCGTGTGGGTCTCGAGCTCATCTGGAGAAAGATTCGATTGCTCAGGTGAGGCTCTCCCAAGCTATGGACAATAGCCTGTTGACATTGAATTCTTTGTACTTACACATACACATCTGACAAGAAATGGGTCCCTATGTTTTCTCTCAAAAATGAGCTTCCCTTCAACCTCATTGGAGTTTATGAAAGATTAGCACTTTCAGAGTTGGTTTCTCTAAGTGTGCATAGGATGGGTAGGGACCTTCCCTCAGGATGTAAACACTCTTAGAGTTGTGTTTAAGACACAGAGTATTGGTCAATCATGGCAGACTTTTCTAAACAATGCTTGTCTTTTTAACAAAAAAATATTTTCCAAAATTGTGAGTAAATATTCCAAAATCAGAAAAAAAGCACAAATCCCACACCATTCTTGGTCCAGGCTTTTACAGTGGGTTCTATCCAGAGTATATTTTGAGTTTTGCTCAGAGTTTAAATATTTCTTGTTTCATGTCTCTAAGGAAAATACTTAGCTGAAGATTATTGGGCTCATGACTGTCCCTTTTAGAAAGATACAAATCTCTAAAGACTCTGGGTGGGGGCTGCTCCTTTGTATATCACACTGACAGTGGTCAAGCACAACAGTTTGCAGGTCTCGTTTTTCACTGTTGGCTTTCATTTTCCTATCTTTCCATTTCTGTCTGTCCCCTTTTCTTTAGTGTGATCATCTTTTTGGGAGTTTAGTTCCCCCGGGGTTTTATCAGAAGTATTTTATGTGGAAGGCACTGAGTAGGTAATATGAGGTTTCCCGTCCCTACCTGCATCAGAACCGGTGATTGCAGGTAGCAGCTGTGCAGGAGGGCTCTGAGCTCCCTGCCCCCTCATCATAAGGAGCTCTGTGGTGAGAGTAAAGCCCTCAGCCTTCTCTATAAAACTATTACTGAGGTCCCGTTACTCTCTGGCCAAGCACATGACTTACAGCTTTGACAGTTCTGTCCTGCTCTCCCTATAATTCTGAAGGGAACATCTGAAGCCTTCTCTCGCTGAGGAGATAGAGCTGCTGTAGTTTACTCGGGGCGTCTTGCTAATCAGCCCAGGAGCCAGGACTCAAGTCTGCTCAGTGAGCACTGTTCTTATCCTCGCCCTGGTCTGATGATGATTTAAAACCGACAACTGCAGTGCTCATCCCCTCTGGTCCTGACCTTGTGCTCTCAGACCCAGGCCCCAGGAATCAGTATCTGCCCCCATAGTGCTCTGCTTCAGAAGCAGCTTCCTGTTCAGCGTGCCTTCTGCCCCATGCCATCCACACTGGAGGTGCACCAGGACAGCCGCATGTCTTAAGTGCTGTCCTCAATGTCTCCAGGAATAGTAAATCTTTTCTCTTCTGCCTCTGTTTTAGCGTTCTTACTTCCGTACCCTTCTGATGTACGGGTTCCATTTCCTGGTGTGGTTCCTTTGTGTCAAAGGAATCAGGGACACACAGTGCGGATTCAAATTACTGACCCGAGAAGCAGCAGCCAGGACCTTCTCGTCTCTGCACATCGAACGATGGTAGGTTTCTGACTGGAAGGTATCACGTTGCCTCCCCAGTGGGCATCTAAACAGCTGGATACAGGCTTGTGGTCGCCCAACGAATACCCAGATGGAGCCATATTGACAGGCCTGTTACATGCTCATCTAAACACAGGCTAGAGTATACCCTGTCTCCTTAATCCTCCTTGGCCTCTCACACTCCTTTCCATAGCCTGGCCATTGATTGCTGAGCTCTCATGCTTGCTCTTCCTCCACCCTCTGTCTCTATCTCTGTCTTTCTCTCTCCCCCCATCTCCTTTTTTTTTTTTTAAGATTTATTTA
>NW_022196898.1:5299510-5332411 GCF_008632895.1 Mastomys coucha
TATTTATTTTATGTATATGAGTACACACTATAGCTGTACAGATAGTTGTGAGCCTTCATCTGGTTGTTAGGAATTGACTTTTAGGACTTCTGCTCACTCCAGTTGGCCCCGCTCGCTCAGGCCCAAAGATTTATTTATTATTATCTGTAGGTACACTGTAGCTGCCTTCAGACGCACCAGAAGAGGGCATCAGATCTCATTATGGATGGTTGTGAGCCACCATGTGGTTGCTGGGATTTGAACTCAGGACCTTTGGAAGAGCAGTCAGTGCTCTTACCCACTGAGCCATCTCACCAGTCCCCCTCTCATCTTCAAACCTAGCCTTTCCCATTCCTTTTCTCACCTGTGTTCATCCTTCCGGTCTTCCTTCAAATCCTATCCATAGACCCTGCCTTTGTCCTTCAGCCCCAGCCCCATCCACTCTTTCACAGCCTTTTCTTAAAAGAGATCCCTGCGGTGACTTCATCTTTCCACATCTTGTCCCTTTATGTCACACATTTGTCATTCCTGCCTCTTGAACTAGCTCTGACTTGGACTCGGCCCTGTGTGTGGCCACAGCTTGTCAATTTCTCTCCATCTCCACCACCTCCATGCAGCCCCAGGGATCTTTGTAATCACACTCGCCCCTCTGCTGCAAACCCTGCAGTGGCCTCCATAACCTTCAGAGGTGACCGCTGTGTCTCCTCCCTTTCCTCAGCCGGGCACTGTCACACCGGCATCATGACTGGGGTTCTCTCTCCTCTGGGACCCTATTTAGTCAGGTTTCACTCAAGCACGTGAAGGCCTGAGAATATCACTTAGTTGGAAGGGTTCTGGCATGCACAAGGCCCTGGACTTCATTTCTAGCTTTGGGGGTGGCTGGAGGACTCTGGAGAAGGAATCCCTCCTGACTTGACTCGCTAAGCTGTTCTACTACAAGTAGTGCTTGGAGCAGTGTCAGTGCCCAGGGAATACCGCAGAAAGGGTCCTCCTGAGTGCTAGTCACAAGCTATGTGTAACTTTTTTCTGGTGGGTAGCAGTATAACTATGTAACGTGTCCTTGTTTGATGTCTCTGTCACTTTTGTACATCTGTTTTCAAAGTTCTGTCATCTTTTCTAGAAATAGATTTCATGTAAACTACAAAAAATTCTCTTCCCCTGTAGCTTCAAAATTAAAATATGTGTGTGTATGTCTCTGTGTGTGTGTGTGTGTGTTTTAAAATCTTTATTTCCTAGATTAACTTAGGTGCAGTATAAAGTAGGTGGTCTTCAGGTGCAGGTGTCTGTCCTTTGAGTACTGTACTGTCACTCTCAGTTGCCAAAGGCTTACCCAGCCTTATTCCGAATCCCTGACCCTGGCAGCTGTGGCCAAGTCTCCTTGGCTCTTGCTACCTGGTTCTGTTTTCATGGTGAATGTGGTGGATCTGCAACTCTAGTTCTGGGTGAAAGAAGGGATCCAAGCTAGGCCTAGCTGTAACCATGTGTGTTGGGACAGAGTAACCCCGTGGGTATACCTGTCACAACCAGGGCCTTCCAGTCTAGGCTTCCATAGACCAGGACCCACCCTGTTCCAGACAGCACAGGGAGGGGACAGGGACCTTGAATCAGAAAAAAACCCAGGGTCCCTGGCTGAGAGGAGAAAGTGGAGAAGCAGCTGTATGTGAGCAGAGAGCCCTTTGTTCTGTATTGTGAGGTGGGTGAGGCTGAGACCTCGGAGTCTGTCTGAGCACACAAGGCTGATTTCATCGGAGGGTTTCTGAGCTGTGGCTAGGGGTCAGTGTTTCTCACTTAGATGTTATATGACCACACACTGGGTACATTCTTCTTCCCGAAGCTTCTGATCCACTCAGGGTCAGTTATTTGACCCTTTGTGAGTCTGGCCTTCAGTTTTACATAGAAGCTTTGCATATGTCCAGGAAGCCTCAAAACCTGCCCTCATTGGTGCCCCTACTTGTCCTTTTAAAAATAAATATCAATATATTTTCTATTTCAGGGCATTTGATGTAGAACTGCTGTACATAGCACAGTATCTTCAAATCCCAATAGCAGAAGTTGCTGTCAACTGGACAGAAATTGAGGGTGAGTGTACTGTTTGTTTATGGCTGGTCCTTAGTTGGGCAGTGCTTTTGTCAGGTCTGCTGGCTCGAGTTCTGCCAAGCCTCCTCTGGGTTCCATTAGATTCCCTCCTGTGTTTGTCCAGACTCTTCTTTGAGTCTTCAGCAGGCCTCCTCCTGACCCAAGTTCCCAGTCGTCAAGGCCGTCAGGCTGAGTACTAACAAAGCACCTCGTGGAGCTAAGGCATCCAGAAGGAGCCACTCAGTTGCTAGTTCACTTTCTATGCACAGTCCCTTCTCCCAATGACTTCTGAGACTTTGACACTCGAGAGTCACCTGCGGTTCTTCACCCTGACAGGCTTGGCTTCATTTGGTAGGAGAGATGAGTTCAGTTTTATAATTAAAAAAAAAAAAAAATTAAATATTTAAAATGCTAAATGCTCACAAAGGTCAATGACTCTCCCACCACATGCAACCTCTCTCCTGCAACAAGTATGTGAGTGTGTGTGCATGTGTGTGAGTGTGTGCATGCCCGGGCATCCACACCTGTAGAGAACTGCTCTACCTTTCTGCCCCAGCCTGACTTTTAGGTTACAGCTCTAAACTACTGTATGTTTCTCCCAGTTCAATTTAATTTATTTTTAATTGCAGGTTCTAAGTTAGTTCCATTTTGGAGCTGGCTACAAATGGGCAAAGACCTGCTTTTCATCCGACTTCAGTATCTGACGGGTGCCTGGAGGCTTGAGAAAACAAGGAAAGGGAGTTAGTTTGCTGCCAAGGCTGGACTGGACTGCATTTTTATTCCACAGTCTCACGCAATTTTACTTGAAATCAAGATTTTCAATAAAGCTTCGATGGACCTGTTCTCACTATCTGCCTTTGTATGTTCTTAAGAATTAACTGCTACGAGGAAACCAAGTGATTTCTTTTTTTAAATATTTGTGTCATAAGTTAGATTTTCTTTTATTTAGCAGTCTGTATTTTGGCTCCTGTCACTTCAGGTTCTGAGACGGATACTTGGAGACCAAAGACAGAAGCAATTTTTTTAAAGGTACCTGCACAATTTTTACAATCATGATTAAATCATAACCCTGTAACAGTCATTTAAAGATGAAGTCGGCTGTGAGTTTAAATACAGGTTTACCTGTTGTCAAAGAGACTTATTTGTGACTCAGAACTCTAGGAGATTGGAATAAAGGCGTGAATGCGTCTCTGTGCCAAAGGTGTCCACTGCCTTGTTGTTCTGTTCGCCTCCTAACTCGGCCTGTGTATGCTGTGGCCCCACAGCCTTCCCCACTGGGATATATTCTCTGTGCAAAGTCCGTTTGCTCCTCATCTTTTTTCCTTTACTTTTCATTGCCGGCATCAAACATTCTTGGCAATCCAGACAAGACTATTCCTAAACTGAATCTCAACCCCTGGAAACCCTTTATCCAAAGAGTAGTTCTTAAGGAATGGTAAGTATATTTACTTAATATCAGAATTTGAGATACTGTAAAGACCAGTAAGATTATAAAAAATAATAAGACAATTAAAATATTTCAGACATCCTAGAGAAACTAAGAATAGTTTAGGTCCAGGCATGCATGGTGACACACAACTTTAAATCCCAGCACTGGGAGACAGAGGCATGCAGATATCTGGGTTTAAGGTCAGCCTGGTCCACAGAGAAAGATCCAGGGCAGCCAAACTTAGGCAATGAAGGAAACCAGTAAAAACAGAAAGCTGGTGAGGATGTAATTGAACAAGGGGGCCATGTTCTAGCCCCAGCAAGCAGCAGAACTTGGTAGCATGTGGTTCTGATGTTAAAGTCAAGAATAGAAGGAAGGGATTATGGACTCTCCCTCTATGACTAAGGAAAGCTGCTGAGGCCAGGTGTGTGGCCGATGGCCCTGCATGGAGGCCCAGAGAAGCCATTGTGAGACACTGAAGGTGAAGCCTGGATTGCCCTGGAGATCCAAGAGGTGAGAGATACCAGAGCCATGGGTATCTACTGAGGAGAATCAGCCCAAGAGAAAGAAGTGTGTTGCAGTCAACAACGGAAAGGAGTTGGAGATCTGAAGAACATGTTGACATCACACATGGAGATGCAGAGTTTGGAGTTGGCCCAGATGGTTTTTGGTCTTGCTTTGGTTCCTTATTTCCTCACTATGCTCTCTTTCCTATATTTTGGAACCATAATGTATATCCTGTGCCATTATATGTTGGAAGTATGTGATCTATTTTTGATATTGATATTATAGGGGCTTACAGTTTATGAGACTGTATTAATTTCAGAAGAAACTTTGGACTTTTAAATATTGTTGGGACTGAGAGAGTATGGGAGCTTTTGAAGTTGATCTAACAGTATTTTGCATTATGTTATGCCTTCAAGTCCATGGGGGCCAGGAAATGGAATGTGGTGGTTTGAATAGGAATGGTACCCGTGGACTCTTTTGTTTGAATGCTTGGCCCACAGGAAGTGGCACTATTAGAAGATGTGACCTTGTTGGAGTAGGTGTAGTCTTGCTGGAGGAAGTGTGTCACTGTGGGAGTGGGCTTTGAGGTCTCCTATGCTCAAGCTATGCCCAGTGTGGAGCATGTTTCCTGCTGCCTTCAGATCAAGATGTAGAACTCTCAGCTCCTTTCCAGCACCTTGTCTGTGTGCCACCATGACAATAATGGACTAAACATTTCAACTGTAAGCCAGCCCCAATAAAATGTTTCCTTTCTAAGAGTTGCTATGGTCATGGTGTCTCTTCACAGCAATAAAACCCTAACTAAGGCACCACCCACCCTCTAGAGATGAAAAATAGGAAGTCTTGTCCTGTAAGTTTTCTCTGGCATTGCTTGGGTAGGGGCACAGCCTCATCTGGCTCACACATGGCACCCTCAGCCTTCTCTCTGGCATTAGAGCTGGGGCTCTGTGTATGACTTGTGGAGGGTTTGAGAGCATAGGTGGCCCAGCTCACACCCAGAGATTAGAGGACAATTCTGGAGTGGGCTCTAGGGATGAAACTCAGGCATTGATTCTGTGCAAGGGCTTTTCCCAGCTGAGCCATCTTTCTATACAATTCTAGATGTTATCTCTTGCAAACACACCCTAGTTCTTACAGGCTGTCTCCTCCAGTTCCCCATGGAAGGGGAGTGAGTTCATGCTCCCCCCATACCCCAGATGAGCAAGTGAGGACACGACTGCCTCCTCTGCCTGACCTGGTGTCACATTTTGTTCACACACTTTACAGTTCCATGTGAATTCTGGCAGCACCAGGAGGTGTGCTGCTTCTTGCCTGAGGTCTGGACTTAGGCCGACTAGGATTTAAACTGTGTACTGACTGCTTTGTGTCTCAGGATCTTCAGCTGTAAGACAACTAATAACTTCACCGGGCCGTGGCACACGTCTTTTATCCCAGCGCTCGGGAAGCAGAGGCAGGCGGATTTCTGAGTTTGAGGCCAGCCTGGTCTACAGAGTGAGTTCCAGGACAGCCAGGGCTACACAGAGAAACCCTGTCTCGAAAAGCAAAAACAAAACAAAACAAAAAAGAACTAATAGCTTTACCTTGCAAGATGTGTGGATGGAAACAGAGGGTGCCTATGTGGCACTCTGCAAGTTCTGGGTCAGGGGGCTTGCATGGTAGACCCTCATCTGCCCTTCATTGCTAAATCAAGACCATCAGCCCTTTGCTCATCTCAGTCCCTTCCTGTTTCTCTGAGGTGAGCAGGCTCCCACACATTTATTTTATGTATATGAGTACATTGTAGCTGTACATATGGTTGTGAGCCATCATGTGGTTGCTTGGAATTGAACTCAGGATCTTTGCTTGCTCCAGGTCCCGCTCACTCCAGCCCAAAGATTTGTTTATTGTTATATGTAAGTGTGTACACTGTAGCTGTCTTCAGACACACCAGAAGAGGGCATCAGATCTCATTATGAATGGTTGTGAGTCAACATGTGGTTGCTGGGATTTGAACTCAGAACCTTTTGAAGAGCAGTCAGTGCTCTTAACTGCTGAGCCATCTCTCCAGCCCCGAAAGATGGGGTATCTATTCTCAAAACTCCAGTAGATTCTACATATCATAGGCATTCTGGATAGTCTTTATGAGGGACACTGTGTCACCAGGTCAGCTCCTACAAGGCTGTAGCCTTAGAGATGGGGAGGGGACAGGATGCAGACTTCCATGTTTCTCAAGGTCTCTGGGATTTCATCTCTGTCACATCTTCCCCATGTCCTCTTCCTACTGTGGCACCTGTGCTTGTATGCCGGTCTTGAAGGGTATGCACTTCTTTTATCAGATGGAGCTCGCACAGACCAGTGCTCTGTGTTCATAGAGTCTAGGTACCAGGTGCTCAGGGAAGTTAGCAATACTAGTTATGGAGCAAATGACGACTTTGAAGTAAAGTTCTGGGGAAGGCAGGGAAGGCATAGAGTTGGGACAGTTACAGATGGAGTGCAGGGAGGAGTCTATGGGCTCTGGTTTGACTATGAAATGTCACACTCAAACACCTGGTCTCTAGCAGGTCGCCCAGTTTTGGGTGGTGCCAGTCAGGTTTGTTTTGTTGTTGTTGTTTTTAATCAACTTGACACAAGCTAGGATCATCTAGGAAGAGAGACCCTCAGTTGACACAGTGCTTCCACTAGATTCACCAGCTGGCAAGTCCATGGGGGCATTTTCTTAGGTCGCCCAGTTTTGGGTGGTGCCAGTCAGGTTTGTTTTGTTGTTGTTGTTTTTAATCAACTTGACACGAGCTAGGATCATCTAGGAAGAGAGACCCTCAGTTGACACAGTGCTTCCATTAGATTCACCAGCTGGCAAGTCCATGGGGGCATTTTCTTAGTTTATGATTGATGTGGGAGGGCCCAGATCACTGTGGGTAGTCCTGGGTTATAGAGAAAGCAGGCTGAAAACCCCAAGGGGAGTGAGACCGTAAGTAGCCTTCCTCCATAGCCTCTGCTTCAGGTCCTGCTCCAGGTTCCTCCCTGACTGCCCTTCACGGTGGACTGTCAACTGTGAGATGAAATAAACCGGTTCAACCTCAGGTTGGCTTGGATCTGTTTTATCATAGCAACAGAAAGCACCTAGGAACGGGATGTAGTTGTCAGATGTACAGAGGGGCTGAGCCTGTAGGCCATCCATCTTCCTGCCAGGGCAGTGAAACTGGCTGCCTCCTGCTCCAGCTGCACAGCTCCAAGCTGCTCCAACACTCCAGCAGTGCTTTTCCACCTCAATGGGTGGCACCCTCTCAGATCAAGAGTGGAAATAAATCTTTCCTCTCTGATGTTCCTGCTCTTGCAGTTTTAGTCACCATGTATAGAAGTAATGCAAAGAAGTGGCAGGAGGGCTGGAGTGATGGCTTGGCAGTTAAGAGCATGGAATGCTCTTCTAGAGGTCCTGGGTTCAATTCCCAGCAACCACATGGTGGCTCACAACCATCTGTAATGAGATCTGATGCCCTCTTCTAATATGTTTGAGGACAGAAAAAAAAGTGGCAGGAGCGGGTGGGCTGGGTACAGTTACAGCTGTGAGCAGAACCACTCCAAAGCTGGACCAAATACCACTTACTCACGAGAGATGTATGCAAAGCAGAGAGGGTAGACATCAACTGATGACCATGCTGAGTGCAAGTCAGCTTTCCGTCACTGTGACGGAATACCCCTGACAACTGAAGCAGAGGAAAAGCTTATTTTGGCTCTGAGGTTTGGCTCTGTTTGGGCCCATGATGGGAGCATGAATCAGAGGATGAGGTCACTTCATGACCATGCAGAGAAGGAGCCAGGGTACCTAGATCCTCTTCAGTTTTATGTTGCCAGTAAGCTAAACTTCTCTAACAAACCACTTTCCAACCGTGCCACACACCGGAGCCCAGGTTTTCATACACAGATTTGCAGGGTGCTTCAGAGCCCAGCTGTAGCACTGTGCCTGTTACAGATGTGGGCAAAGGAGCGGACAGTGAGGATGCTCACAGTCTGCCCAGTAGAGAAAATGGAGATTTTAGCTGTGTTTTTTTTCAGGTCTCTAACCAAAATTATAAGGGAATTACCACCACATCACAACCGCTAACAGTCTAGTCTCCTGTGCATTTCTATAACACTGCTTTGTGGAGGAGAATTACGTTTCTATTAAATGATCAAAAAAATAGGAGAAGAGCCAGGCGGTGGTGGCGCACACCTTTAATCCCAGCTCTTGGGAAACAGAGGCAGGAGGATTTCTGAGTTCAAGGCCAGCCTGGTCTACAGCGTGAGTTCCAGTCTGGAAAAACCAAAAAAAAAAAAAGAAGATAAATTAGAGATGAGAATTTTTATAACCAGGACAGTCAAAAGAATCCATCAGCATGAGTGTTCTTCCCCAGGGCTGGTGTCTGCTCTTTCTTGAATCTCACCAGGTCTTACTGTTTTATCTCCCTAACCTTTAGGGAGTAAGGTCCAGAAAGGACAGAGTCCACACAAGGGCCTGTCCCATCCCTACCCCTAAGAGACTTCTAGGAATTCCCAGCCTCCATTACGAAAGCATGAGCCTGCTTAGCAGAGGTCTTCCAAAGCTTCCCGTGCTTCCACGGAAGGAGGAAACTGATTGGACCATTTCTTCCTTTAATATCATTTCTGGGGCAGAGGGAGGGGGAAATTCCTGAGCTACAAGGTATCAATTCAGAGAACCTAATTAGTTTACTTGGCCTCAAAGTGCACACAAAACACGGCCCTCATCCAGCCCATGGCTTTCAACGTTCCCAACACTGGACAGTACTTCTGGGGTTTCCTCCTCTCCCAGATCAATCACAAACCTATCATACCTCGGTTGCAGCGGGGTATACGAGTCAGGTATAGAAAGACACTTTCAATTTGAAGTTAAAGAGGAATTTAAACTTCCCTGATATGTTTTTATAAGCAAGGCCCTCCCTAGGCTACACTTGGATGATGATGCAAAAATACCATGTTCCTGAAAGCAGTGGTTTGGAGATTAGGAAAAGAAGTTCAACTGAAGGACTTTCATTTACATTTCAAAGGTGTCTTGGCCTCTTAGAGGATGTAGGATGTTTGTGTTCAGGGCTGACTGAAGTGGCCCTGTACCATCCACTTCCTATTGGAAGGCTTGTAAGGTTTGGTGGGGGAAATCAAAGACCTTTGGCACACTGGTGCCACTTTCCAAGTGGCATTTCGGAGGCAGGCAACCTAGGAGACAGCCAGGCCACTGGGCAGGAAGGTTCCTTGTGCCCATAATGTACATCATGAGTAGATTAGGTAGCATGTATTATACACCGGATAAGAAATCACAACCTACACATTACAGGACTAGTTTGAAACTCTGCTTGCCACTCGGCTCCTTTAGATGTTCTTGGGCTGATGCCAAGGCAAGTCATGCCTCAGAGCAAACAGACAGTCAGTAAGCGTGGCCTCCGGGGACCAGGACTCTGCGGTTCGGTTCAGGAGACAGGCACGGTTGGTGGTCCTGTCTGCCTCTCCAGGGGGAGGGAGGGGAGGATAGCCTCCCCAGCCCCTGCTGCCTGCAGTCGGTCCAGATGGGAAGGACACTTCTGGAGATGACCCGGAGACTCCCCGGTCCCTGAAGGCTATCTGCAGGCGCGATGTGCAGGGCGGGCCGGTGCGCGGCGGGGCGGGGAGCGTGGCGCGGCCATGGCGCTTGGCCCCTCCTGGCTGGGGCTGCGCGCACGGCCGCCTGGCGCCCTTCCAGCGCGGCGCACTCACGCGGGCGGCCGAGGAGGAGGCTCCAGCCTGACTGACGCCTCTGGAGCCGCTGTCTCGGTCCCGCCGCCGCCCGGCCGGCCCTGCAGCTACCGCGCAACCGGAGTGCGCGGGGGGCACGCGTGGCACCGCGGGGACAGGTAAGCGCTGCCATGCCGCGGGCGTGGGCACTCCGGAGGCCCCTGAGGTCCTCCGGCGTGGGATTTGGTTCTCCGCGGAGCCTGGGTGGTGTCTGTAACGTGCGAGGGCTCCGCAGTATCCCGGCACCTGGGACCCATTGCGCGACGCGTGGTCCGGGGCGTGGGCAGGGATGCGGGATGCGCGTGGGCCGAATGCAGAAGGATGCACACTGTCCTGCACCCAGGGACAGGCGCCCTGGTGCTCAGCTCCGGGAAGTAGTCCTTTGCTGGAGAGCGTGACAGTAGAGAAAGGCTAGTGTGAGTGCGTGAAAGGTAGTCATTGCGACTCTGGGGGAGATTCTAAAACTCCAGGGCACCCTTAGCTACGAAGGCTTATTTCATATTCCTGTCATTTTTTTTTCCTTCTCTGCTTACCTTTGAGGCACACACAGTTAGAAAGAGGAAAAAAGTTAGGAATGTTAAGTGTCTGCAGCTAGCACTTGGGTTGTGTTTGTCTTCTCCTGGGCCTACTATTGGGTGCCAGCGCAGTGCAGACGGGAGGGGGCGAGGTGGGGACAGATGCAGGCGACTGACTGACGCCGGCCTTGTGGGAGGAGGAGTGTGGGGAACCTTCTTATGGGTGGCTAATCGCTGCACGTCTTACTCCCTCCCCTCTCTCCCTCCCTCGACCACAGCAATTGAAAATGATAGTTTCGAGGTCCTTCCATTAGCGTATTTCTGGACTGGAACTGGTCCTCCTGAGAAATAACCTACAAATGAAGTGGATCTCCTTTTGGGAGCAAATTGTATGTAATTCGGTCAAATGCACAGCCACAGAACACTAGGAACCACTTTTACTTTTATGATGACCTTTCGGTGGCTTGCTGACGTTCTGTAAAAAATGTAAATTAACAACTAGAGTGGAGAATAACGGTAGTCTTTGGCCCTTTAAATGATGCCGCTTCCTAGGCCATTCCTCCGGAGTAATTGTGGTTGTGAAATGTGCTAGCATGCCTGTCAATGAGAGGGAATGCCTTCAGATGTTTATACTTAAAAACTATTCATCTATATTTTAAAAAGCAAGTCAAAATACAGCCCAGGCACACTCTCCAGCGAATGACCAGGATTCACTGCTCAGCCTTTAGAAAGCCAGGAACATGATTTTTGGATCACTTTCAAATCCATGGTTGGTTATCCAAGGACATCACGATTAAGAAACCGGTGTGGTAGTTTATAACTAAGGAACCTTTAGAATATGATAAGATTATCAAAGCGACAAATATTTCTAAAAACAGACTTGTAGGGGTAAAGGGTCCTCGATGACAAGGCAGCTTCCTGCAAGCCAGCCTATCCCGACACTGAGTCTATCCCAACACTGAGGCCCCCACTTCTATGCTTGAGTGATTGGCTTTGTCAGGGTGCCCCCTCTCCTCCCCTCACCCTTACCCCCACCTAGTTTGAGTTATGCTTTGGAGAATGCTTGCATAGTCTGGATCCAGCCAGCTCACTTACCAGTAGTGTTGTCTAAAAATCAGAGACAAATGGAAGTTAACCTTAAGCACTTATCAAGCCTTTTAAAGTCAGCCCAAGACACTTGGTGTTTTTCTTTATCAAACATTTCTTTTCCTTTTACTGACATATTCCCCAGTTAATGAGCAAATCAGAAAATATTCACTGGTATCAGCTACTGCATCTCTGATCACCTGAGATGTAGGAAGGAAAAAAAGAAATATTTCCATTATAGGAAACATCTCCACAGTTATCTAAATACTGCATCAATGTCAAATTTGTGTAGATTTTCTGCTCATGTGGTCAAATTGGAGGAGGAAAAAAAAAGGAGAAATTATTCTTTCATATAAATAAAAGAATTTAATATCAGTTTTACAAATAATTGGATTCTGACAGACGAGAGTGCAATGTCCTTTCCAAGTTGGAGAGAGATGGTCATAGCCGCATGAAGGCAGCTGATTATATCTGACCTTCCCTCCCTCGTACAAGAAAACATTTTCATCATCTTGCTTTAATATGATCTAAATCATACTTACCCAGGGGTATGCTCCAGTGGTGGGAAGGTCAGGGTTATGATATAAATATTCTTGGGTTTTTGTTTTTAAAACATGGCATTAAATCCCAATGTTTTGACAGAGCTTAGCGTAGACTTCTGTTTATTCTTGTGCGTACCGAGGAATTCAGAAATGGGTGTATCCAGAATAAACCAGTAAACTGGGTGTAGGTGGAAAGCACGCATCTCCTCAGATTGTTGTAATTCTGGACTGTTGGGTTTTTATTCCCTTCATTACTGTTGTTAGTGATTTGGAAAGTTGCCTAAATTTTATCTTGATGCTGTGTTAACCTGAGGAAGGCTTGTGTGAGAACAGGGACATAGGAAAATAAACAAATATTCCCCGGCAATGAACGAAACCTTAGAAGCAAATATTCCTGTAAATTATGTCCGTGCCAACTAAAATCTTTAGGATTTTAAGAATAATGGCAGCATTCAATGTTATCAGGACCATGAAAACTGGGCACTCATCTCGATATGTCATCACCCTGCTAGCAGTTGAACCCTAGGTCCCCTGGTCTGCCTTACACAGGGGTCCTCTGCCAGCCTTATTTTCCCATGACCCCCATTGGGGTTACAAACATGAGCTACAGCTTCCCATGCACACCCAGACTTTCCTCTTATTGGTCTATTTCCTTGAACCAAGGCTCAATGCCTCTCAGCATGCCTCTCCCTCTGGCCTTACCTCCCACCAGATCCCTGTATTGGCTGGAGAACTCTTCATTTTGTGAACTCTGCCCAAGTGCTACCATCACAGGATTTTCTCAGATAACCTTAGTGGCAGGTATGTCCTACAAGCCCTTTGAATCTCCTGTGTTACTTTGCATACTTTGCTCAAACACTCATGTCTTCCTCTCAAGTGTTCCTTACATGGTCAGGAGGGAACTGAGCTTCATCTACCTTTTTTTTTTTTCTCCCCTTTTTACTGTTGACTGCAGTGCCTGGCTCAGGACTCAGTCAATAAATATTAATTAAATGAAAAACTCTCTTTATTGAACCTGGGTCCCTTCTGAAATAAAATCTATAAAAGCATTTCACCCATAGACTAAGTCTTAAAAGTCCATCTTTCAAAGCCAGTGTGCAAGTGAGCTGAGGACTTGTGAAGAAGTGGGGAGCCTATGTCAGCCCAGAGGGTAAGGCATCCTGAGCTCAAGCCACCCCATGGGCCTCCCCATGGGAACACTGTGACTGAGCAGTACAGTCAGGAAAGTTCAGTGACACCTGTTATTGCAATAGAAATTTTCCATGTTAGATTCACTATATAGACAATGCAAGCTTTTTAGAAAAATCCATATTTTAATGCAATATAGCCACCACAATAAAACTCTAATTTGACTTTAACTGGAAAATTACTAACACAGTCCACTGGTCCCCCTCAAAATCGACGATGTACGTGGGTTTATGTTCAAACTCCTGATCTGAGCTTTTATTTGGTTAGAGCTGTATGCTCAAGGATCCTTAATATGCAGCAAGGGCTGCTCACTGACCTAGGATGGAGTTAATGCATGGCAGGGTGAAAACTAGAATCTGGGTGAGTACCAGGCCTAGGAGATACATCTCATGGCCTCTTTATTGGGAAGCTCTAATTAACTCCCAGTCAACTTCGTAAGAATCAGACGCTGCGTTTAAACATTTAGATCCAGTTTGGCTTAAAAAACAAAGCACATGAATATGAAGGGTGGACTGTACATGTGCAGAGGGCAAGACTGCAGACCTTCAGAGCCATCTGAAAGCTAAAAGCTGTCTGGTCTTTGGCCTTCTTTTGAAGCCATATTGAAGTTAAAGGAAACAAGTCTAACCCATGGAATGAATGTCAAGGAGACTTAACATAGCTCTGTGGTTTTTCTAATCAATGCTTGAGTTGCTCTTTAAAAAATACTAAATTTGAAATCTTCTCTCTCTTTCTCTCTCTCTCTCTCTCTCTCTCTCTCTCTGTCTGTCTGTCTCTCTCTCTCCCCCTCTCTCTCCCCCCTGCCCTTCTATTTGCCTCTGCTGTCCAATACCTAATCCCTTTGTTTATTTCCTTTTGCTTCTTTCTGTCTCTGCCTCTCTGCTTTCTCTTTTCTGCCTGTTTTTGCTTTTGTCTCTCTGTCCCCTCCTTCCCTTCCTCCCTTCCTCCCCATTCCCTCTCCTATTCCTCCCTCTCCCTCCCTCCCCATTCCCTCTTGCATCCCTCCCTCTCCTTCCCTCCCCTCTCTCCCACATTTCTCCTTCCCTCCCTCCCTCCCTTCCTCCATCCTTCCCTCCCACATTCCTCCCTCTCCCTTCCTCCTTTCCCCCTTCCTTCTCCTCCCTCTCCTTCCCCTCCCCATCCCTCCCTCTCTCAGTTATTTGAGAATTTCATGGATGTTATTAGATCATACTCATCCCTCCTCCAGCTCCTCTCAGAATCACCCTCACATCTCTACTTGACCAAACTCGTGTTGTCTTTATTGTTATTTTTAAACTATCATATCCAGTTTGTGCTGCCTGTATACTTTTGGAATTGTGGCCTTCCGCTGGAGTGGGCTAACCTATAGAAGGCCACGCCTATAAAGAAAACTAGCTGACTGCCCTGGGATGGGACTTCATGCCTACCTCTCTTCTCCATGCTGGGGTCTTTTTTTTTTTTTTAAGGTAGGGTCTTGCTATGTATCTCAGGCTGGCCTCATATTTAAAGTGATCCTTCTGCCTCAGCCTCTCAAGTGTGGGATTACGGCCATGTGCCACCAGGTACAACTGAAATTCAGTTAATATCCACTACTTATAAGATTGTAAGTTACAGTGATTGTTTTTAGAAGATTTGGAGATGGTGGGTATGTGCACACTCAAACAAGAGCTTCAACTCCGTGACTCAGGGAGGCCTTCGTGACTCAGGGAGGCCTTCTAGACAGAGCAGAGTTTCTGTCTGCAAACCCGGCTTTAATCTGTAGCCTGTGTCCCTCTGCAGAGCCTGTGCTTTTCACTGTCATCCCTCAGAAGCCTGTTTGGAGTGAGTGAGCATGTGTTTTGAGCTCCATGAATGTGCAGATCTTAAGGGACGCCTGATCAGTGTTCAGCCCAAGTATTGTTTCCTTAGACTTTCGGAGCTAAAATTGCCGGCCTTGGCAATATCATCTTTCAGAAAACGATGACAACCCAGGAAAGGACTCAAAGAGCCTACCTGCTTTGATCCTGCTATAGATCCTTTCTGCTTTGTGGTAGAACAGTTGACCTCGCTTATCATTCATGCTTCATTATTAATTAATGGGTTCATCTTTTGGTTTTCTGAGAATCAGAGAAGACAGAGTTGGCATTTGGGAGGAGCAGGGAAAAGGGCAATTCGTTTTAAAGCTATCACGTTTAGTACTGTTGGGACAGTATGAAGCTTGAAAGGGTGTGTGGGGGGGGGTGCTGTAGAAAGTGGATTGCCAGATGTCCCCAGGAGGCAGTGTCTGTTTGACCTGGCATTAGCAGAGTACAAGGTCCCTAAGCCACATGACTGTCTTAGCAGACTAACCGAGGAAATGCCTTAACGGCCATCTTGTCTGTGGGAAAAGGAATTTTTATTTGCAAATGAGTTACCAAACGTATTTGTAAAGCGAGACCACCAGTGACCAGAGACTACTGGGAGTGATGATTGACAGAGGGCGGGAAGAGAGACTTGTGGAGCCAAAACCAGTGGCAGGGAAAAAGAACACTGAGAAAACACCCCTGTGGAGAAGATTTCAGGGCCCATCCTCCAGCCCTTCTCTGCTTCCTAGGAGCAGCAGCAGTTGGCCATATAGAAAGCTTTGCATACCTGAATGCTTCCCTATGGCTTATTGACTAATCATGTGTTTGTATAAATGGGCCATTAGGTGCTGGCTGTGTTTGCAAACAATGACAGCTGGCGGACTGAGGTCATGTCGGAGATGTGGCATTCCCTTTGCCTTCTAATGTGATTACCTCCCAACCGCTGGTGAAACATTCTGTGTAAACAGGTTCTGTTTTTTTGTTTTGTTTTTAAATATCATGTTGATTTTTAAATGTGAGGTTATTGTAGATGATGCAGCGTCAGAGTGTGAGTATGAGGGGTGGGGGATGGGGCTTTTCTTTCCTTCCCAACTTTCTTTTATATCCTTTAAACCACTGCATCTGAATTGCTTATTCGGCCCCAAACCAGGCTGGGGGCGGGGGCGGTACTCCACAAAATAAGAAACAGCATAAAAAATAATACCCTGGACTCCACAGACAAGTTCACAGAGAGGGAAGGAGATCAGAAAGGCAGATATCAGAGTAGCATCCCAGGGAAGCTGTGGACCCAGGGTGGAGACCAGTCCCAGGGTAGGACCTGGGCTGCCCTGATACGCTCAGCCTTAGGCAGAGATAGTTTTAAAATGTTTTTCCTAGGGGGCAGCAGTCAATGTAGAGATGCATGCATTGTCAAAGTGCTGAGGAGAAGAGATTGAGCAGGACATCTGTTGTTGACCCTTTGCACTCTCCCAGCAAGGCTCAGGGAGCATGATGAAATTGTAAGAGCATAGGATGGGGCAGCTTGCAGGAAGGGCTTGTTTGCTAGCCACTGCATGGCTATCAGACACCAGCTCACATCCAGGGCTATATGCACAAAGTCAAGCCCACTGAATTTCCTGCATAGATAGGGTAGAGGATCTCTGGCCCCCATCCCTCCTTAAGGAGCTGAGGGAAGGAGAAGCATTCATTTTTGAGAGTGTGATTGCTGATGGGATTCCCACCCTCCAGTGATGGCCCCACCCCCCCACACATGCGGCCAGTACTAGCAAGATCAAGTAGGGTATAAAAGGAAAACAGACCTGAAGTTGGACAGGGGATATATTAGAAGGTTATAGGGGTGTTGGGTGGAGGAGATGGGGGGGCATGTGCGATCATACTCCTTTGTCTATGAGTAAGAAAATTTCAAGAATAAAGAAAAAAAAATAAGAATAGTATTATGGCTGGAGAAACAGCTCTGTAGTTAAGAGCTCTGGCTGGAGCTAGAGAGATGGCTCAGAGGTTAAGAACCCTGACTGCTCTTCTGAAGGTCCTGAGTTTGAATCCCAGCAACCACATGGTGGCTCACAACCATGTGTACAGCTACAGTGTACTCATATACATAAAATAAATAAATCTTATAAAAAAAGAGCTGTGGCTGCTCTTGCAGAGGTTCAATCCCCAGCACCCACCTGGCAGCTCACAACCCTCTGTAACTCCAGTTCCAGGGGTTATGATGGTCTCCTGGCTTCTGTGGCATCACATGTGTGTGGTGCTCAGATACACATGCAAGGAACACACTCATGCACATAAGGTAAAACTAAATTAATACTTACAAAAATATTAGACAGGCATAGTGGCACACACCTTTAATCCCATCACTCAGGAGGCAGAGGCAGGAGGATCTCTGAGAGTTCCAGGCCAGCTAGATCTATAGCGCACGTTTCAGAACAACCAGGGCTACCCAGAGAAACCTCATCTCAAGAAACCCATTGGTGTCTCGTGGTTGGCCTCCTTGGGATAACTGAAAGGTCATAGAGATTAGAAATTGCATCTCTGTTTTTTTTTTTTAATTCCATCACAAATTATTCCAATTATTCAACAAAGGGAAGGGGGTGTCAAAAAAGTAAACCACAATATATTAGCAATAGGAATGGAAGAAACAACTTTTTTTTTTTTTGGTTTTTTTCAAGATAGAGTTTCTCTGTATAGCCCTGGCTGTCCTGGAACTCACTCTGTAGACCAGGCTGGCCTCGAACTCAGAAATCTGCCTGCCTCTGCCTCCCAAGTGCACCAAAATTGCATCTCATCTTGAGCCACTCAGCCCTATCACAGGCCCAGATCATCCTTGATTGTGCATGTTTAGTTTCTGGCATCACCTGCTTTTGTTCCATTCCCAAATAGCTTGGGAGTGGGGGTGGGGGAGTTGTAGGCTATAGTGAAGAGAAGAGCACAGGGATCCATGATTATTCCTTAGATAAGGAAGAAATATTGAGTTTTAACGTATGGCCAAAAGATAACTTCCCGAGGGTTGGGTTAGGAAGGTTGTGTTAAAGAGAGACAAGAAAGACAGTCTAAAGTGCTGTCATGCTTCTAATGACCGTAGTGACACCCAGTGGGTCAAGTGTGCTGCTGGCTAAGGCACCATCACTTCTGGGCTTCCCTGGACAGTAACCACGCCATGGTTTACCAGGGAGTTGTTTGTTGGTTGGTTGGTTGGTTTGAGACAATGTGTCACTATGATGCCAGGCTGGCCATCTCCCTGCTTTAGCCTCCCAAGTGCTAGCATTATAGGCACACGCACTTGAATTATTATTAGTGATTCCTCCTCTCCTCCAGTGGCCAGGAATTCAGCCAGCCTCAACACACACACACACACACACACACACACACACACATCTGTTTTAAAATGTTGAAATATTATTTATAGCCATTTAAGCCTTTCCAGGGACTCACATTTAAGTTAGTATTCTGTATAAGACCATTTAAAATGGGTGTCTTAGTTAGGGTTTTACTGCTGTGAACAGACACCATGACCAAGGCAACTCTGATAAGGACAACATTTAATTGGGGTTGGCTTACAGGTTCAGAGGTTAAATCTGTTATCATCAAGACTCCTGGGAACATGGCAGCACCTAGGCAGGCCTGGTGCAGGAGGAGCTGAGAGTTCTACATCTTCATCTGAGGGCTGCTAGCAGAAGACTGGCTTCCAGGCAGCTAGGATGAGTGTCTTAAAGCCCACGCCCACAGTGACACACCTACTCCAACAAGGCCAGACCTACTTCAACAGGGCCACTTCCAGGCCCAAGCATATACAAACCATCACAGCAGGTGAACTATTAAATGCCCAGAAGTAGTTGTACGTATTGTGTAAATCTGTCTTTTAAAGACATTTATTATACAACATTAGCAAAGCAGTGAGTTTTAGAGTGGAAGCTAGACCAATGACATGACATTTAATAAAGCAACAGTTTATATCCTTGGTAAAACTGCACTTGGTGCTTGACTCACTCTCCATTTCACGATGGTGTCTGCATGCCAGGTGGCATGGTTAATGACTTTGGGGAGACTCTCAGCTTTTAACAAATGCAGGGATAAAGACGCCCATTTGATGCTGTGGGAGCTCAGTGTGCAGGAGAGATGCTAGCTGCTGTGCTTGGAGGCCCCTGGGGAGGGTTTCCAAGAAGTCTGCTTCCTGAAGGAGGAGCAGTGGGAGCTGGAAACACAGGTAAGGTCAGAAGGTGAGAAGGTGATGAACGTTTGAAGCTCAAAACATGAGTGCACACACACACACCCGCCTCACTCTGTTACATGAAAATACATAAGCTACGTAGAGTGAAAATTGAGGGGTGGTGACCAGATCCGTGCAAATCCCAACCTACAGAAACAGTGGTGACCCCATTATGTTGCGAGTCACAGCAAAGTGTCCCGTAGGCTATGGCTGGATCTGCTGTAGACTAAGAATAAAATTGGCTAAGGTATTCAAATGGGAGGAGGACACAGGAGCAGTTACCCCGGGGCATCAGGATTTGCTGCCCACCGGAATGTGGTGTTGAGGAAAAGACAATGTGCTCTTCACACGAGTGGTCAAGAGCTGGCTCCATGCTTTCCAGTCGGCTCCTGGTAAGAGCGGCTGAGCTGGAGCAGCTGCTGAGCGGCTTGCTTCTCCTGCTGGTGTCTGCAAAGAGAATCTGCTGGATGTTACCTAACAACCTTCTTAAACTGAGCACTAAAATAATTGCTATCTATTTTATCAACCTTTCTTGCTTTGGCCAGGATATATTTCTGAGGTAGATTTCATTGGGTTTTGTTTTGTTTTGTTTGTTTGTTTGTTCACTACGACACTGAGGCAAGCTAACAGGTCTCAGGGGATGCAGCATCATCTTCTGGCCTCTGAAGTCACCAGATACATGTGGTGCATATACATGCAGGCAGGCAAAACACTCATACACATGGAAATAGAAATAAATAAAAAATTTAAAGTTTATTTTATATGAACTTCAAATATTTTATTATTTGATTGTGTAGTGTGATGTAAATGTGGTTGGACCCATAATATTTTCACGTGGTCAGCTCTCTCGTACTCCTATTTCTGGAGGGACCATCTAGTCAGTTTTGAAAGAATAAAGTTCAGGTTGTGTGGATTGTCCCATCAGATGTCTTGGAGTTCTGTGGTACTAGCAACTGTGACAATTACATTATCTCATTTCCCCCCTTGCCTCCAGAATACTTATAGTTGCCTTAGGATGTTCTCATTGGAGAACATTTTTTAAAAGATTTATTTGTTTTATGCACGTGATTGTTAGCCTGCACCATGTGCATGCGGTATCTGTGGAGGGCAGAAGAGGGCGTTGGCATCTCTGGAACTGGAGTTTGGAATGGTTTGAGCAGCCATGTGAGTGCTGGGAATCCAGCCTAAGTCTTCTTTGAGAGATTCCTCCCTCCCTCTCTCCCTGCCTTCTTCCTTCCCTCTTTCCCTCCATCCCTCCTTCTTCCCCTCCCTTCTTCCCTCCCTCCTTCCCTCCCTGCCTTCCCCATCCCATCGCTGGTTGAAGAACTTTTAGAGTTTACATCATAAGACAAACTGATAGAGAAAAAAAAAAACAAAGTCGAGCAGTATTGATTAAAGCTGTATAAAGTTGCTGTCAGTTGGTTCTGAGGTAGAAAACAGATCTCATTAAAAAATGAATCTCTCTGGGGTTTAGTCCATAATTCCTCTTTCTCTTGATGCTGAAGCAAACGTTATTTTTAAAATGGCACTTTGCTCTAAACCCCAAACCACCGCCATCAGAGGAAATTGATATGTTTACATGAATCTGCATTTACCGAGAGGAAGGGACCTGAAGGGCAGGCAGAGCGCCAGGGCTCCCAGGCCTGGGGCCTCCTTCACAGAGCAGCCTACAGGGCAGCCTACAGGGCAGCTTACAGGGATGGCCGACTAAAAGATTCCCCAGCATTTCACTTCATCAGCCATTCAGACTTGATACGTTATTTTATAAGAATTAATATTTATTAAAACATGTTTAACTCTGGCAGAGGGAGGAAGAGGGACACCAGAGCGCACTGTTGGACACCTGGAATGAAATCTTTATCATGTAAACAATGTGTTCGCCATTTGAATCGCTGTTGAGTTTAAACTTGACAGCATTAAGCATGCTCATGCAGTGAATCTGTTACTGCTACTCATCTCAGAGCTTCTCATCCTCTTAGCTTGACTTTATAAGCCTTTTGAGCAGTGGTCCCCATTTCCCCTTCTGGTCCACTCTGGTTCCCTCCATTCTGTGTACCGTCTTTATGACCCTCTGGATATTCCATGCAGGATGAATCCTCATTGCTCATCCTTAGAGTCTGCTTTATATTGCTAGGCAGTATTCCCAACATTTGCCCACATTGTAGAGCACGCCTTTCTTTTCTTGCAACTGGAAAATAGATACCTCAGGTGTGTGTGTCACACCTCTGTTTATCCATTCATCTATTGATGGACATTAGTTGGTTTCCACCTTGAAGCCATTGTGAATCAAACTGCCATGGATACCACACTACTGAGCATTTATTTGGATTTGGGTTGCGCACTTAGGATTGTTTGTGGAACTGTAACTCTGTGAACAGCTATGAAATGTGTCTACAGTGGCCAAGCCATTTTCCATCTCCACCCATGGGGCTGACCTCTGAGTGGTGGCCCTCTTAATAAGGGGAAGCCACAGCTCATTGTTTGGTTTGTGTCCCTAGTGATCCTGGTGTTGTCAGTCATGGGCTTGTCACTTTGTATCTTCCTTGAAGAAATGACTATTTACTGCTGGGTGTGATGGGAGTGGGGACCTGCCGAGCTGACGGGTCATTTAAATCTGAGTTTAAAACAAGCCCGATCAGGCTGGAGAGATGGCACAGTGGCTAGGAGCACTTCTGCCTTTCCAGAGGTCCTGAGTCCAGTTCCCAGCAACCACATAGTTCACAACCATGTAAACTGAGATCTGATGCCTTCTTCTGGCATGCAGGTGTGTCTATAGATAGATAGAACGCTCAGATGCATAAAATAAATAAATAAATCTTAAAAAGAAAAAGACAAGCCTCTAGCTCAAGAAAAGAAAAGAAGGGAGGAAAGAAGAAAAGAAGGGTAAGGGAAGGGAGAGAAGTAAGTGTCTAATTAATTCCACTTTTTTTTTTCCTTTTTGTGAGACTAGGTCTGTATAACCCTGGCTGTCCTAAAGCTTACTATGTAGACCAGGCTGGCTTCAAACCCACATAATTCAAGTTCCATGTTCTGAAGATTAAAGGCAGGTGACACTGCTCTTAGATCCTGACCTTTTGTTTTTGTTGTTGTTTGTTTTGCTTGTTTGTTTTAAGACAAGGTCTTCTATGTAGTTCAAACTCATGGAAATCCTTCTGCCTCATCCCCCAATTACTCTCACCAGAATTACGGGAGTGAAGTAACACAATTTATGCTTCTCACTTTGTATTTGAGTACATTGTCATTCTCCTTGGACACACCAGAGGTGGGCATTGAATCCCATTACAGATGGTTGTGAAATACCATGTGGTGGCTGGGATTTGAACTCAGGACCTCTGAAAGAGCAGTCAGTGCTCTTACCCGCTGAGCCATCTCTCCAGCCTGCTTCTCACTTTGAAATGGTTTTGTTGTTGTTGTCGTTGAGTTATAGGACTTTATTCGTGATGGTGATTCTGTAACAGACATATGAATTGTGCAGAATATGTTACATTCTAAACAAATTTCATGTATTCCCCCTTTCATGTATCACATATGTTATATATGTAATCTATAGTCTTAATTAAGAGTATTACTTCTATAGAATGCAATAGCAAATGTAAATGAAAATTTCAAATGTCGTTTCTAAATTTCCTGCTCTTTACTCTGAACAGGCAGACTGAGACTAGATTAAAAGGCTTGTGCCCCATAGAACAGGTGGTACTCACTGCTGTTCCATACTGCGAAGGTTGTGCCTGCTCCTCAGGTGGCAACGGGGTCAGACATTTGGCTTTCAAAGTTCTGGGACCTTTTATCAGTGAGGATAAATAAATAGTGAGGCTAAATCTCCCACATCTTTGCCTTTTCTCATAGCTTTTTTTCTCCTCATGTAAAATGACCTTAAAGGTTCAGAAATATTTCAAAGCAGGCCAATTAGTAGCAAGACTCTTTAAAACCTGGTTTCACTTCCACTTTTGGGAAGTCTTGATGCATTGGGTAGTTTTTCTAAAAGTCCAACTGGAAACACCCAAAATCCAAAATAGTGAAAAGTAAGTATAAGATGTATTAGGTAGGAGAGCGTTAGCAGGGATAACGACTTTTAGGAATAATAAGTTCAGATGGAGGAGTGGTAGGAGTGAGGCTGAGGCTGCTAACTGCCTTTGAGGATTAAACTCTCTAAGGCTTCCTCAGCTCTCATGGCAGCTAGATCCGGATCACTGGTTAGAGGCTGTCTTCTGCATCACAGGATGTTTAACAATATCCCTGGCTTCTAACCTGTACATCCCAATGACATCTTCCTCCCTTAGCTGTGGCAACCAAGATGTCTTCAGGCGTTGCCTACTGTCCCCTCGGAGGCAAAAAACTAACCTTGCCCCTCTTCCTTAGGAACAGAGGTATGCGTGGTTAGAGGATCTGAGATCTCAGAGCAGGAGGCGACAATGGTGTTAAAACAAAGGGCTCCTCCAGAAAGGACACAGTAGTTAATTCAACAGTTAATATTTTTGAGCATCTGTTGTATTCTGACACCAACAGTTGGTGCCAGCATCATATCAATGATATTATTTCACATGTTGAATGATACAGAAATTGAGTAAGTAAATTTCTATCTATAAAAGCTTTGCCTTTCAATAAAGAAATGACACTGAAATAGGTGCAAGTTACACAACATCTCAGGATACCACAGGATGCATCAGGATGTGTCCTGATACCTGAGCTGGCTTTGAAGGATGCCCCGGCAGTGGGCTCTGCAGACCCTCGTTGACATTTAGTTGTTGAGTGGAAAATCAAGCTTGAAGCAAAACTCTCTAGGCTCTCATCTGTGCACGGGGGACTCAGTCTCCAGCTGTACTTGAAGCTGCTGCGATTTCGTAGGGCAGTTATACACTTCCCCAGAGACTTAAGTGGAGCGATTAGTGCCTGGTAATCCCAGAACAATGCAACTTGAGAGACTATTTGTACACTTCACATATGGTTTGACATTGTCACCTGGGCTCTGAGGTGCAGAGCAGGCTCCCATCACCATCAGACTCCTGTTGATTGATATTGACAATGCACAGTTGATTTGGAATGTTATACCGTAAAAGGCACATTCGCATCCTCTGGTTAGCAACTCCTTTATTGACTCGAAGTGGCTCTGCTGTGATGGAACCTAGATGGGACTACATGGCTCAGTTTGTGGAGTGGTGATGGATTGCTTACTGTCATAGCAGCATTATTTGCCATTATGAAAAAAAAAACCCTAAATTTATTCCGTGGAATTTACATACAATAATGACACGTGTCATCTTGCCAGAAATATCTACATTTGGAATATTCTGCATTGAAAAATAAATGCATAACTATTGCAAGTGATTTTTTTTTTTTAACAGTGTACCCCAGGCAGCCACAGCCATTTTCTAACCACAGTCTGCCCCCTTGAGCAACAGCGGTGCTCAGTCTGGCTGCTGTCACTGGTTATTTAATTTAACTAAAACTGATGAATGTGTTTACTTTTTGTTCAGAGGCGAGTTTTCTGATATAGCTGCGCAAGTGTACTCCCTTGTCAGGAGGATTATATATATACACTAAATGCTATGACCACGCTCAAAGATTAGAAGCAAGCTGGAGTTTCTCGGCTTAGGGAAAACAATGAAGTGCTTTATACTCGCTTCACTGCGTTGTTTTATTTGATTTAATCGTGTAGATGGTGTGTGTTTGTGTGTAGGGACAGGGATGTGCAAAGAGGTCAGAAGTGTCAGATCCCTTGGAGCTTAAGTTACCGGCAGTTGTGGCCTGGCTCGTGTGGGTGATGGGAGCCGAACTCTGCTCCTCTGGAATGGTGGGCCTTGCTCTCGACTGCTGAGAGCCTCTCCAGGCCCCTTGTACCATATTTGATCTTCATTGTGACAGCACAGTTGAGGACTTAGTTGTCTACAGGAATGGCAGCTGTGCCTTTCTTCCTCTAGCATGTGATTTTGAAAGTGTCCCTTGGCACTGGAGCCCAGAGCCCTGACTACTGGGCTCTCCTGCCACTTGAACTCCCTCCCAGCAGGACTTGCTCAATCATGGTATTTTCTTCTATGCTTCTTATAGTTTCACCCTCATTTTTATCTCAGCTGTTCATGAGTTACATTTCCAGAACCCATGCAATGTACGCAATACGTATGCATTGCATAGCCCATTACAAAGAGTAAACACCTAATGTTAAACACACCTAGATGCCAAGCTACAAGATTGTCAAAAAAAAATCCATGTGCTGATTGAGCTTGTATCACAATAGAAAAAATACAATAATTTTTTTAAAAAAGAAAAAACTGCAACACGACCTTGAAACTAACACAGAACTCTGGTAATATTCCAATTTTAAAATCTAATGTGAATTTTAAAATCAAAATAATGTGTTGTTGACCTAGGGACTGACAGAGACCAAAGGAGTACAATTAAAAGTTCAAAGGTTAAAGCTAAACATTTATGTCAATTGTTGTTTTATAAGAATGTCAATAAGACCATATAGTGGAAAAGGAGTAGTGTAACCAATAGTGGTGATATATAAGAGTTTCAACTTCATCCTTTTGTTTATGACTATCTAGTTATCTCACCACTATCTGTATACACACACACACAATATACATACACACACAGTATACATACACACAATATACATACACACAATATACATACACACAACATACATACATATACAATATACATACACACAATATACATATACACACAACATACATACACACAATATACATACACATACAATATACATACACACAATATACATACACACACAACATACATACACACAATATACATACACACAATATACATATACACAATACACACACACACACACACACACACACACACACACACACAATTGGTAGTCAATGACCTAGGTATAAAAGCTAAAACAATACAACTTTTTGAAAGCAGCATAAGGGTAATTTTTCATAGACTTAAATTTGGTAATGGATTCTCATCTGTTACATCAAAAGCATAAATAACCAAGAAAGGATAAATATATATTATTAAAATTAAAAGTACTTTTTACCAGAGTGAAGTGGCACACACATTTAATTCCAGCACTTCAAAGGTAGAGGCGGGCAGATCTATATAGCAAGTTCCAGGACACTGACCTAGAGAGACCCTACTTTTTTAAAGAAAAAAATTCTTTTTGCATTGAAAAATTTTGTCACAAAAGTTTAAAGGCAACATTCAGGATGATATTTGCACATGCACACACACACATGCACACACAAACACACCACATCTACATAATATAAATCAGTAAAGGGCGTCACAGTGCTATAACAAAATAACCCACAGGGTTATTTTATGGTGGTCTGCACCTGTAATCCCAACACTTGAGATGTGAGATAGGACCACTGTAAAGGCAAAGCCAGCCCCAGCTGCATACCACACTCTATCTTAAGATCAATGCAAAACAAAGCCGGAAATGTAAAATACTTTGGCTGCTATGGAAAATAATTGAGCAAACAAAGTTAAACTAACAAAGTTAAACACAAACTCCATATGGCACACGGCAGCTCCCCCACCCCAGGTCTATGCCCCAAAGAACTGATCACCATCACTCAAACACATGTCTGCACCCACAGACTCATATCATCACGGTTCACAGTAGCCTGAAGGTAGAAGTAACCTGCATGCCATCTGTATGACTGAATGAGTGACCAGATCGGCATCTGCGGTTTTGCACACATATATGCATTTGTAAATGTCTCTGTGTACCTGATTAGCTGTAGAAGGAGCCAACCCATAGACACAGAGTGCATGTTGTGGGAGGGAGACGAGGGACGGGAAGAAGCTGCCAAGCGGGAGTTGTGTTTTGTTTTAGTGGAATGAGTTGAGTTTTATGAGCTGTCAAGAGATGGTGGCTATGTAGCATTGTGAATGTACTAAATTTTGTTGTTCTAAAAAAATCAGTAATTCCACTTTGGTACAGTTTGAGCAAAATAAGGTAAAATATGTGGTGTGCTAGTCATCCTTTGGAGAAAACAAGTGTGTGTGTGTGTGTGTGTGTGTGTGTGTGTGTGTGTGTGTGTGGTGGTTCCATAGAGAATATCCCCCATTGGTGAATGGGTATTTTTGAGTTGCTCTCCCTCCCTTGCATTGGATGTTTCTGGCTTCTTTTGAACACTTGGTCCCCCACCTGGTGGCATTATCTGGGAAAGTTTAGGAGGTTGGCCTTGCTGTGGGAAGAATGTCACTGGGGGTGGACTTTGAGGACACACATTCTCTCATTACTCCCCGTTTTCTCCCTATTTACATTTGCTATTAAAGATGTGAGCTCTCAGCTCCCTGCCCCAGCCACTTTGCCTCCCTCTCCCCTCATGGACTCTTATCCCTCTGGAATCAGAAGCCCAAATACTCCCTTCTGTGGGTTTCCCTGGTCATGGTCTTTTACGATAACAGTAGAAAAATCACAAATACAATTGGTAAGGGGGTAGGCCTGGGCTGTATATAAAAGGTGGCTGAGCAAGCCAGTACAATAGTGTTCCTCCATGGTTTCTACTCCAAGCTCTTGCCCTAACCTCCCCTGATAGACTGTGACCTGTAAGCCAAAGACCCTTTCCTCCCCAAGTTGCTTTTGGTCAGAGTGGTCCTAGATCATCTCATACCCACAGTATGTGACGCTTTGGGTTCAGGTTCTAACCATCTACTTCTGTTGGGCAACAACTGCAGCAGCAGCAGCCTATGTTGTTTGCGAGCGAGCATCAGGGATCCTTGATCAGCAATCTGTAGGAAGGTGGCCCACCCTGGGCATCTGGTTTGTTACTTAGTATGAATGTCTTGTGGGGCAGCATAAAAATCCATGTAGGGTTCTGCAGCTTGAACTTTTACAAATTCTTTATTTGTGTGTTTGTGATGGTTTATCCAACCCCCCTGGAACTGGAGTTAAGGACAGTTGTGAGCTGCCATGTGGGTGTCGAGAAGCGAAGCAAACCAGGTCCTCAGTAAGAGGAGCCAGCGCTCCTAACGGCTAACCCATCTCTGCAGTCAACTCTAAAAGCTTTAAAAATATTTATTAATTAGCTTACCTATTATGAGTTTCCTTTGTGGCTTTTACATGTATCCTTAGTTACAGCTGGCCCTCTCTCCGCTCCCCTCCCCATCTGACTGCCCCTCACCAATTGGTCCCCTTGCCATTATTTTTAAGCTTGGGAGAATCTTAGCCGGCACTCTCTAGGTGCTGCCATGACTCCTCTTGACCTTCGCTGTTCTTCTGGCTCTTAACATGTAAAACTCTAGAGTTCATTTGGTGACGGAGCTACATGGGAAAGACAGCTCTTTCTGCATGCCTACTAACTTCCTGGATGTCCTGGATTCATGGATGTCCTTCTGTTAAGGGATCACAGGTTAGACATATCTTATTTTGAAAGGTAATTGCCCTCCCTCCCTTGCATTGGATGTTTCTAACAGGAGTTAAAGCCCTTCAAGTCAGTAGTACAATTAATCCTCATTATTTATGTGTGTGTGTGCACATGCATGAGTATGTATGTACACACACACATATATATTGAAATATATATATATACACATATGTGTATATATGTATATTATATATCCTTTTGTTTTGCTATTTAATTTCTGGAATTCTTTACCAAATGAGAGAGTGCCAAGAGGCAGTTGTTTGTGTGGCAGAATTGTGTTGGGCAGAGGGAAAGCAGGCAAGGATGTAGTTACCAGGCTGAAGCATTAGCATGACAGTTGGTGCCAACTTAGCTAGACTGTTACTCCTAGAGAGATCCACTTGGAGGAAACTGGCAGCCTGGAGGTGCTCACATTCATGCCTACGGATCCCAGCTCGGGCCTGGGAAGTCCGGAAAGCTGTCCTTGTGAGCCTGCTATAGACTCTGGCTCTCCCCAGGCTGGGAACAGGGAAGAAAAGCCATTGCTATGGAGCTGGCACAGAAGACTTGGAGTTAGATTCTCCTCACTGTGTCGTAACACCTGAGAAACTCTACAGAAGGAGAGGTTACTGGGCTGGTGGTGTCTGATGTTCTTGGCCATCGGCCATCGAGGCAGAAGGAGTGTGGTGTGTCACAGCTTCTCACATGATGGCGCCCAAAGTGCAGAGAGGGGCAGCTCCTTAGCTAGACAGCTTCTCTTTTCTCTTCTTTCATTCTGTTGGTGCCTCACCATGGAATGATGCCACCCACTCTGGCTGAGAGTCCCTTGCTTTGCCGGTGCTCTCTGAAAACACCCTCACGGACATGCCAAGGCATGTGCCTCACTCATCTCCCAAGCACTTTTCAGTTCATTCAAGTGGAGAATCAAGATTAGTCATCTCAGACACTCTTGCCACTTATATATCAGATAAAAACTAAAGGTTAGGCCAAACAACATGTCCCTTCTCCACCAGCAAACCATTTAACAAGGCCAGAGGCAGACCCTAGTGTCTTGTATTACCTTTGTAAGACTCAATATTTGAAGCAAGCTGATGGCATCAGAGCTGTAGACGTGACGCCCAGTGCTTAGTGGGATCACGGAGGGTCACCGTGACTGACTCAAAGAATGAGTGAAGTGCTGGGAGTCCCTTCAAAAGGCTTCAGAGACTGTTTACACAGATTTTAACAAATAACAGTTTGACTTTGCCTTTGCTTTTAAGGAATTTTATGTGTATGAGTGTGTGCCTACATGCATGTAGGTGTAACGTGTGTATGCAGTGCTCACAAAGGCTTGGAGGGGGCACCAGGGATGGTTGTGAGCTGCCATGTGGGTGCTGGGAACTAAAACTGGGTCCTCTGCAAGATTAACCGGTGCCCTGAACTGCTGAGCCATCTCTCTAGTCCCAGCTAGGATGTTTTTGATGGCACCAGTATCAAGCCAAACAGGTACTCTTTCTTTGGGATACGTCTCTTTCTCAGAGGACCAAAGTGGGAAAGAAATGAAGTAAAAGTTTAACATGTAAGTATGACTTCTGTTTTGATAAAAGCAAGGTCCTGAATAAAAAAATAGAGACTGCCTCTTTTTAAGTCTCTGTCCTCTGCATTGTGAGACCACTACCTGTGTTTGGGTTGAGATACTCTACATGGGTATTGCCTGATATTTAGAATAATACAGTTTACCTTGTTTCTGAAGTCTGTGATGGCAACATTTTTTTTTTTTTGGCAAGGGGCTCACTGACTTCAGCTGTGAAATAATACTGCCTGTTTACACAAAAAAGCTGGAGCAGTTGTAAAATTCCCAAAAGTTTTTCAGATTGGTGGTGTTTTGGTGGGTGAAGAGTTTATAATATAAAGTGCCTCCAACACTAATTTGATTCATTCTGCAGTTTGCTGGCAATGATCCTTCTGGGCCCAAACCATATCTAGGAGATAAGATAGACACTGTGTATTTTTAAGGTTAAAATTATACTTTGAAAGTAATGAGATCTTAATTCTGCTAGCAGGCCTGCATTGGTCCCTACCAAAAAGCTAGATATATCTTTGGCAGTTAAATGTATGAGATGTAGTGTTGACTCAAATAGCAATATGAAAAGGCCTTAGTAAACATTTGTTGAACGGAAGGCTACTTATCTCTCAAAAATCTGAATGTGAAACAGGTTTGGGGAGATGGAATTATACTTTTACGTTCATTATTACTCACTTTGTAAGATAAATAATCTTTCCTAAGTTTATATTTGTGGTAAGCCCAGATTTTCATGGGTTAGATTTGCTTGGAGTCAAGATACCTTCTGCTGCGTAAGATCTGGTTGCTTCTTTTCTGGGTTGCTAAGGGCCAGAATTTTTTTAAGGGCTGTAGTTATTCACAAGTTTATAAACAAAGCAGTAAAAATAGATTTCTAAGGACCTCGAATTTGCGATTCATCGATCATTCATGTAGAAATACTTGGCCTGGATGCTGCCTGCCCTTGAGAACGTCGGGTGTTTTCTAAACATGTGAAGAGTTATAGATGTGCAGGGAGAGGAAGACCTGCATTGTGTGGAATGTGAAGAGAAAATTCACATGCAGGGGAATTTCCATCATCGTATTCAAATATAAACCAAGAAGCATTTTTGAATTAAGTCTGACTTAAGAGGCCACTGGGTTTTTCTATGAGTTAAAGGCATTATATTGCTGGGCGGTGGTGGCGCACGCCTTTAATCCCAGCACTTGGGTGGCAGAGGCAGGCGGATTTCTGAGTTCGAGGCCAGCCTGGTCTCCAGAGTGAGTTCCAGGACAGCCAGGGCTATACAGAGAAACCCTGTCTCGAAAAAAACCAAAAAAAAAAAAAAAAAAAAAAAAAAAAAAAAAAAAAAAAAAAAAAAAAAAAAAAAAACTAAAGGCATTATATTAGTCTTCTGATGAGTTTGTGCTATTTCACCAAAACAATTATATTCTCCCTTCCTCCCTCCTTCCTTTCCTCCCTCCCTCCCTCCTTCCTTCCCTCCTTTCCTCCTTCTCTGTCTGTCTCTGTCTGTCTGTCTCCCTCCCTCTCTCTTTCTATGTCCATCCCTGTCTCTGCCTGTCTCTCTCTGTCTCTGGTGTGTGTATGTACATGTGGAGGTCAGAGGTCTAATGTGGTGTCTGCCTTATTTTTTTATAATTGTATATGTATAAGTGTTCTGCCTTCATGTCTATATGTGCCCCTGTGAATGACTAGTGCCTGTGGAGGCCAAAAGAGAGCATCATATATCCTGGAATTGGAGTTACAGCTACATATGGGGTGACTATGTATAAGAATGGTCATTACCCATTTTGGGTTCCACAAGTCTTATCTTGGGAAGGAAATAAGCATAAAACCTCATTTTTTATAAAGGTAGGTGTGTGTGTGTGTGTGTGTGTGTGTGTGTGTGTCTGTATAATTTAGATATTTGAGAAATCCAGTCTTACAGGTTTTCTTTTTGGTACGTGTTTATATGTTCATGTGTATGTACCTGTGTTGGGGAGTGTGCACCTATGTGTGTGTGTTTGCAGAAGTTGCAGGTGGACATCAGGTATCTTCCTTCACTCTTTCTTTGAGACAGGTTTCCTCAGTTATTCTGGACATCACAGCCTGGCCAGCCTGAGCACTGGACCCCAGGGACTCCCTCATCTCTGCTTCCCCAGTATTGGGCACCCAGGTACATGCTGCCCTTCTAGATTTTATATGGGTGGAGGGGATTGGTCTGAGGTGGTCTTCATGCTTGCAGTGAGCACTTTAAGAAACAAGCCTCTCTCCATCCTCACTCCACTTGAACTACGCTGGGGAGCAAATGTAGAGCCACAGTCAGGCTAAGCCAGTGCTTCCCGGTTCCACTGACTATGCCCCTGTCCATTGCCATAGTCTTAACCAGAGCTGTATTGAGCTCTGTGGGTGCCTTGCAGTGACTAATCCGATGCCACCACTTCAGGAAGTGCAGGGGAGGGAGGGCAAGAATCAATGCTGATTAGTAAAAAGCCTATTCAGGAGAGGTTCAAGGATTTCCTCCTGAAGCTCAATCAGTGCTTTGAGAAACCAAGGTCAAAGCACTCCCCAGTCTTCCGCACACCTCAGTTTCTATGGTTTTTTTCCCAAGCTGGGAGTTATTTCCCAGCTCGTTGAAAATGCAGGGTGCAAAGCCTGCTAGCTCCCTTCTCCCTAGCCTCCCTCCCCTCCCCAGCCCTCTCTCCTGCTGCCCCATCGTCCTTCCTGACTTCTTCAGGGGACTTAACTTACAAATGCTGAGTGGTGGGCTCATCCCCCAAATAGTCAAGAATTGTTTTTAATCTTTCCCACTTGAGGGTCCTGCCTTCTTGAGGAGGGAAAGTGGCAGGTTTATATTTTGATAGGATGTTTTTGAGGCCCATAAGTGCTGAGTACCTGCCTGACCGAGGTGTTTCTTTATATCCACAGCTTTCCTAACCCACCCTCCCCAGGTTCCCCAGCCTCCCCCCTGATCCCCCA
>NW_022196898.1:5332638-5368004 GCF_008632895.1 Mastomys coucha
CACCCCCTCAGCTTCCCCAGTCCCCCAACCTCTCTGGCTCCCAGCCCCACAGCCTTCCCAGCCTTCCAGCCCCAAGTCCCTTAGCCTCCCAGCCTCCCAGCCTCCCAGCCTCCCTGTGGCTTTTTGTGTCCTCAGCAACATGGATAAGAGGCCCTGTAGGAGTTTCCCTCCAGAATACACTTTGCTCTTCATCTATCCCTACTTCCCAGCTTTTCCATCCCTCTCAAATGTCTTATCCCCTCCCCACTCCAAGTTTCACTGGCTTCATTGACTTTAGAGTCTTCCTGTGACCAGGTGGGTAGACCTGCTGTCTTAGTGGGGGTTGGGGGGGTGTTACTATTGCTGTGAAGATGAGACACCATGACCAAAAGCAGCTTGGGGAGGAAAAGGTTTGTTTCCCTTACACTTCCATGTAACTGTTCATTATCAAGAGCTGTGAGGGCAGGAACTCACACAGGGCAGGAACCTGGAGGCAGGAGCTGATGCAGAGGCCCTGGAAAAGTGCTGCTCACTGGCTGGCTCCCCATGGCTTACTCAGCCTGATTTCTTATAGAACCCATGATGGCCAGCCCAGGGATGGCACTACCCACAATGGGCCCTCCCACATTGATCACTAATGAAGAAAATGCTTTACAGCTGGATCTCATGGAGGCAATTCTTCTGTTGAGGGTCCCTCCTCTCTGATGACTAGCTCTGATGAATCATTAGGAAACTAATGATTCTCATTTGTGTCAAGCTGATATAAAACCAGCCAGGACACATGCCTACATCCGTTCCCATTAGTTTCTCTTCTCTGTTCCTGTTCTCCCTCTCTTCATTTTTTGCAAAATGAATCACTCCATTTGTGTTTCGAGAACAGGGTCTCGTATAGCTAAGGCTGCTGCCCTCAGACTTGCCCTCAAATGCCTGAGTCTCCTGCCTCTGTCTACTAGACAAGCCTTCTGTGCTTATCCTTTTGGCTTGTTTGCTGTCAGTGTGGCCATCAGCGGGTCCCTGTGTCTTTCTCAAGGCAACTGTGCTTTTCTGCACAGCACCTCATGGCTTGGCAGTATTATCCAGTAGTTGAGTATTCAAATGTCAAATGTCTAAGCTTCAGAAGGCCAAGGAGAGCCATGTGTGCTGGGGATTCGGTAGGCTTTCAGAATAGAGTATGTTGAGACAAATGAGTGACTGAAAGGCAGTCGGCATATAGCTTCGCTCTCTGGTTTGTTACTTCTTTTGAGCCTATCCTGTGGTGTCCCACGTTCCTTTAGAATGACAGTGTGTGGGGACTGAGCCATCAGCGAGCTTCTCTTCCTTCAGCCAGGATCCTTTCTACTTTACCTACTGTTTCAGTCTCGCTCAGGCCCAACCTTGGGTGCAGGTCTTCTGCTCTGGAAAAGTGCTTCTCGGGAGGCATTCTTTATGGTTTTCATCTCATCACCTTTGGGAGACTAAATTTATCTGCCACTGTAGCAAAAGTCTGGGTCCCGTGGCAGGGATCCACTCATGATGAAGAATTCCCCAGGACAGTGCTCCACACGCACTGTCTTGTAGCCTTCTATCACCTAGTTTGTTCTTGTTCTGTCTACCCACGTGGACAACCATGCCCAGCCTGAAAGCACTTTTTTTTTTAAAAGATTTATTTATTTACTTCATGTATGTGGGTACACTGCCACTGTCTTCAGACACATCAGAAAAGGGCATCAGACCCCATTCCAGAGGGTTGTGAGCCACCATGTGGTTGCTGGGAATTGAACTCAGGACCTCTGGAAGAGCACTCAGGTGCTCTTAACCATCTCTCCAGCCTCCTTCCAGAAAGCACTTCTTATTACTGTGCTAATTAGTGTTGTAGAAGATGCAATGTGAAAGTGGTCAGAACAGTTCTTTCAGCAAATGTATTTAAGTTCTAAGTGTTATCAGTAAACTATGTGGAGAGGGCTTGTTAACACATACGCTGCACTGGCTATGAGTAGAGAGTCAAAAGGGGCATGCTTAAACTTCCTTCTAAACCAACAGTGGTACCCCTGAGTGTAAACTTCCTTCTAAACGAACAGAACAGTGGTGTCCCCCGAGTGACATTGTGTCCTGGAGAAAGGGTTTCTCAAGGGTTCCACCTGCTGGGTACGCTGGGATGATCCGGAGCAGCAGTCTGACAGATCTGTCTCAGGATTTTGAGATCCCATCTCTTCAGAATTAAAGGACAGACTCTCCCATGGAGACTGTGTTAGTGGAAATAAATAGTACTTGGGCAGGCATGACGGTGCACACTTCTAATCCCAGGACCCAGGAAGCAGAGACAGGCAGTTGTTTCAAGTTCCATGCCAGCTTGGTCTACATAGCAAGTTCCAGACCAGCTAGAAGGACATAGTGGGACAGGGAACTAGAGCCCCTCAGGGGCCTGGTTTCAAGCCAGCTGTGACATCTCTCTTCCAGCCTCTTTGGTGTTAGCTTATTCCAGAAAGATTCCTGAAACCCATCTACAAGCTGATTCATTTGTTTGCTGTGTTCTTCGCACATTGTAAAGATAAGCTACAAGCAACACTTCTACTGATTGTATTTCACTTTGTATTGTATTGTTAGCTTGTATAAATGACCACAGGGGGGTGCTCTACTTAGGTGAGAAGCAGACTGTGCCTTCTGGCAGTCAGGTGGGCTGGAGGCCATGGTCAGTGGACATTTAGATTCTCCAGCAGCTGTAGGGAGTCAAGCTGTCACTTGTTAAATTCACACAGGCAGAGGGGACCGCACTGTGGATGCTCTTCTGATGGGCAGCTCCCTGTGAACAAGGGTCCCCTACTTCTTCTCCTATCTGAAAAGAGGAATGGGGTCACTTAACAGACCCCAGGCTGCTTCTCCTGGGAAAACACAAAGTGTTAGGGGAGAACCTTAGTGTTCATGAGATTCTAAGCTTGATTAAGTTTTAACACACTTCCCAGTAACAAGACATCATGCATACAGGCAAGCAGAAAGGAGAATGATAGAGCATCTTCATATCCTTCAGCTAGCCTGACTTAAATGGTAACTTTCAGGCAGTTTCTATTTTGCCTCTTTATATGGTGGTCACGGCCATGAATTTGCTGTTTATCACCGTGAGGTTCTTTCTGTATTTCGTACTTCAGGGGCTCCCTCAATGCAAGGGTCTCTGCTTATTGGACTAAAGACTGGATTGCAGCCTTGAAATCTGGCTCTGGGGTCACTGTGTGGCCTCTGTGGTTATTGAAAATTCACAGTGAGGTCAGACTTGAAGAATAAGGCTTTTCAGACCCTCAGTTTATCAGAGAAGGATGCTAGTCCCCAAGTATCACTCTCGGTAATTTTCAGACAGTTTGGAGAAACATAGTTTAGGAGCAACTGACTGTAAAGCATAATTAAAAATATGAAGTTTATATTGCTGATGCATCCAGCTCCCAGACACATATAATAGCTAAGAGTGAAAGGTTTTAATCATCTTATTATTCACACGATAGAGCTTGCTTTCTTTTTGTCTTAGTTGCCTTATGATATAGTCTTTTTTTTAAAGATTTATTTATTATTATATATAAGTACACCGTAGCTGTCTTCAGATGCTCCAGAAGGGGGCATCAGATCTCATTACGGATGATTGTGAGCCACCATGTGGTTGCTGGGATTTGAACTCAAGATCTTCGGAAGAGCAGTCAGTGTTCTTACCCACTGAGCCATCTCGCCAGTCCCAATAGTCTATTTTTTGCTTGTTTGTTTCATACAAGTTACTTTGCTCCAGTAAATTGATTCCGTTAGGTAGGACCCACCATTAAAAACAGAGCCCCAAGCCGCCTCCATTGAAGACAAGTGTCATTTGTTCCTTGGAACGGAGACGTAGGCTTCTGTTATTCTGTGTTAAGTGTATTTAGTTGAGTTCTGTTGAACGTTTTTGACGAAAGGCTTTCTTTACCACTGAACTATGAGTGAAGATTTATGCGATAACTTACTAATAACAAATCCCACATAAAACTAAGCAGAATCCTAAGAACTCCTAGGCTCATGTTCTCCTCCTCCTGAAAGCTTCTGACCACGTCCACCATTGCTTTAAGGCAGCCTGTCTAGATTGAGTAAACAGAGCTCATACATGATGACCTCAGTAGACTTTATATATTCACAACTGTCAGGCCACAAAATCAACCTTTCAAAAGAAAACGGAGGGTAAGTCAAACTGCCCAGTGAAAAAGAACAGCTTTGGAGCCTTTCGCTGGCCTCCTCAAGCACAGTTTGCCCTGGACCATCCTAATAAGGCCCTCGTGAGGAAGGGAGCGTGCGAGCATTGCCTTCCAAGTATGGGACGTTATCCAGTTTGCCTAACCTTAGTGCTCTTTGGAGGCACTGATCCTGGCCTTGGGGGATCAAGGAAAGTTTATTCCAGGGTAATTCAAGGTCTAGAGGGAAATTCAGTGACAGCCTAGCATGCACTGGCCTTGCACTCCAAAATAAAAACAAAACAAACACTCAAAAAATGGTACCTTTCCCTCAGGGGAGCAAAGGAGCAATCGATACTTAAAGCATGTTAACAAGCCTCTGTGGAGATGCTTGACCTATGCTGAGTCTAAGAGACTCGAAGGCTCGGTTTGTTTCACAGCGATGTGACTGGTAGCCTCATTGCACATGAGTGAGGTAGAGGGTTCCTGACACTGTTTCTAAGAAGAACAAATTCGGTTGTAGCTCAGTGAATTTAAATGTGTCTGTCGTGTAGTGTGGCACAGGGGGAATGTATCCTTTAGGGGGAGGCCAGTTGATTTGGGGGCAGAATAACAAATAAGACTGTGGTGTCATTTGGTGTCCAGCCACCTGTGTGAGGCTGGTCTGTTAGAAAGGCAGTTCTCAAACATTTTGGTCTGTGGTGTCTTTCCACTTAAAAATTTATTAAGAAACTTTATGGGTATGGGGTAGCTTACATCTCTCAATTTTCTTCCATTTTGGTAATTGAAATAGTTTTTTACAAAGTTACTGATTCACAGGCCAGGGAGGTGGTACAGTACACTTGCTACAAAGTCTGAAGACCTGAATTCGACCCAGAGCCCATACACTGGATGGAGAGTTGTGACTCAAAAGTTGTTCTCTGAACACACACACACACACACACACACACAAACACACACACACACACATACATGCGTGCACACAAGCACTTGCATGTTCACACACACGTAAATGAACACATGAACACGAACATAGGCATACACACACACAAGCATGCACACACAAAACAAAGAAATGTAATTTTAAAGCTATTGATTTATTAAAATAAATACATCTTTTATGAAGCAAATCTTTTTTTTTTTTTAGTTTTTCGAGACAGGGTTTCTCTGTGTAACCGTGGCTGTCCTGGAACTCACTCTGTAGACCAGGATGGCCTCAAGAACTCAGAAATCTGCCTGTCTCTGCCTCTCAAGTGCTGGGATTAAAGGTGTGCGCCGCCACCACCACCTGGCCTTTTTCATTTTTTATATGTGTGTATGTGGGTGTTTTGCTGTGTGTATGCCTGTGTGCCGTATGCGTGTGTAATGCCCAAGGAGGCCAGAAGAGGGCAACAGATCCCCTCAAACTGGAGTTCTACCGTGGTGGTGAGCTAATGGGCATCAAACCCACATCTTCTGCAAGAGCAGCAAGTGCTCTTAATAGATGAGCCATCTCTTCAACCTCATGGAAAACATTTTAAACTTAAAGAACATGTTAAAAAACTTGTTGAAACGGGCATTGCACATCTTTGCAAACCTTGTGAGTGCTGGTGTCATGAATGGTACCTATGTTCTCATTTCCACCTCTCTATAGGGCTGTAACCATCTGTTGTTTTGGCTGATGTGTACGAAGAGCATTTAGATCACAGAGATGTGTATTTGAAAGAGAGGACCTCACAGCCCAGAAAAGGCCTTAGGGGCCACAGTGATTTCCAGAAGCACACTGTGAATGGCTGTGGAGGGGGGTGGAGAGGGGGGCACTGCACTGTGATGTCTGAGCAGCGACTGTTGGAGGCCTCATTGTCTTCCTTTCTGCTTGTGTACATTTTCTACTCTGCGGGTGGATTGTTGATGCAACCAAGGAGGGAAGAGCGAGCAAATATGCAGGGGGAGGGGTTGGGGAACCCTGGAAACTCAGGCAGCACCTTCATTTGGTAGTTGAGGGATCCACACCATTTTTTTTTTTTTTTAACAGGAAAATGACTTGATGGGATGGTGTTTGGGAGGAAAGAGATTGGTATGGGAGAGAGGATAAAGGAGAAAAGCCACGATGCAGATGCAGCCATGCTTGGGCAGGCTGTACTCAGTGCTGGATGAATGGAGAGGAAGAGAGAAACTACGATTAGAGATGTGGAAGGCAGTGACTAAGATCTGGCTGGGAGGGGCTGGAGAGATGGCTCAGCGGTGAAGAGCACTGATTGCTCTTCCGAAGGTCCTGAGTTCAAATCCCAGCAACCACATGGTGGCTCACAACCACCCGTAATGAAATCTGACTCCATCTTCTGGCGTGCCTGAAGACAGCTACAGTGTACGCACATATAATAAATTAAAAAAAAAAAAAAGATCTGGCAGGGGAAGACAGGCTCAGCAGTACCTTGGAGTTTTCAAGTTAAAGCACTAGAGGGGACTTTGTCCCCTCAGTCCCTCCTCACCTAGTCTGATAATGACCCAGATGGCTCACGAAGGCTTGTTCTGTCTTTCAGACGGCAGCTGGCCCCACCTTCCCAGGGCGTTGGGAGAAGTCAGCCCACAGCTCAATTGAATCGGTCCCCACTGCTTCCAGAAAGGAAAGGCAAGCTTGTTCCAGGGACATCTGCGGACAGGTACTCGCCGCTGACCCGCCCAGGGCCCTGCAAGCCTTAAAAGGTCTCATCCTCTTTCCCCGCGCAGGGGCCCGAGGTCTGCCTCCTATGCACCCCAGCACCCCCATCAGCTCCCTCTTCTCCTTCACCAGCCCCGCAGTGAAGAGGCTGCTGGGCTGGAAGCAGGGAGATGAAGAGGAGAAGTGGGCAGAGAAGGCGGTGGACTCTTTGGTGAAGAAGTTAAAGAAGAAGAAAGGCGCCATGGATGAACTAGAGAGGGCGCTGAGCTGCCCGGGCCAGCCTAGCAAGTGCGTCACCATCCCAAGGTCCCTGGATGGACGCCTCCAGGTGTCCCACCGAAAGGGGCTGCCCCACGTCATCTACTGCCGCGTGTGGCGCTGGCCAGACCTGCAATCCCATCATGAGCTGAAGCCCTTGGAGTGCTGCGAGTTCCCGTTTGGCTCCAAGCAGAAGGAGGTCTGCATCAACCCATACCATTACCGCAGAGTGGAGACCCCAGGTGGGTGTTTCCAGGGGTTCCTGCTTGCTTGGAGGTCAGGATCACCAAGCACATGCTCAGGAAAATGACTTCCATACTCGGGATGTGAACCCGTGGGGTTGGCGGGGGAGGGGACACTGAAGAAATGGCTCCGAAACCATGCAATCAGAAAAATCATGATTCTCTTATATGAAAAAACTTGTAAGGTTGGTAGGGTTTTGGAAAATGCGGTTTTATGTGAGTGAACTTAGGAGACCTAAGCCCTTCTTAAGTTCTTAAGAGATTGGGTGCCTTAATGATTAACATGAGGGAGGGGGGAGGGAGGGAAGGAGGGAGAGGAAGCATGGGAAGAGAAGTCTCCTCTTCCACCCCATGCAGACTGAAAGCATTGACCATTAGGGTTAAACTGAAAACTGGGTGTAGGCTGTACCTTGCTAATCTCCATTACCCGGAAGGTGTCCCATCTTCATCTGAAACAACCAAGGGAAATTGCTGAAAGAGATCAGGAATGAAATAAGGGGTTGGGGAAGGTGGGTCATTGTTTCTAAATACATTTTTCCCATCTGGGATGGCTTCCGGGCCTTCACACACATGTGAGATAGCGCTCTTTCACTGAAAAGCCCTTTAGTGCCCCTTTTCCCCTTTGGTGGGAGTAAACCCAGGGTTTTGCATACCATATGGGAGCATTCTGCCACTGACCAATACTCACAGCCCTTCAAAATGCTTAAGATTTTATGTTTTAAATACAGAAAATTATGTTTCCAAATTCTTTACACACCCACTTGAGCATGCATGTGTGTGTCCGTCCATATAGCTCCCCACTTTGGGAGAGGTCTGCCCTTAGCTCCACTGTAGCAAGTTCCTGACCTTTATGTGGGGGTGGGTGTTCCCGTGGCCTTCCAGGGGAATCAGTTTTTAATGGGCGCCTTCTTGCTTGGTTGACTAACTGCCTAATTCCAGGAGCTTGGGGAGATCACACCATCCCACTGTGCTGTCTGAATGGAAGCCCAAGTATTCTCCTCCTATAGTGTTGTGTCCAAACCCATTCCACGTCACAGGCTGGTCAACAGGTCACACACCCTTCAAGTTCCCCAAACCTGCCATCTTGCCATCAAGAATATTGCATCTCCGTGTGTGGGGTTTGCGCTCAGGGACTGGGATCCTGTCTGGGAAGGTGACTGGAAGGTTCTACTCTCTCAGCAAACCCGATGAGTTTGCTTCAAATGTCACCTTGCCTCCCTTCCTTCACTCTGGACTCTCTTTACATACCAGGAGTCTGAAAGTGACCATGGTTTGATCTCCACCACTTGAGAACAGCCATCACCACATAACATGATTCTGAACAAAACAAAAACCCCATTAGTAATATCTGAGTTTATATAAAAAATATCTAAATGGGAAAGCGTTCATTTGGAAATTCTGGGACTGGAGACATGGCTCAGCTGGCAAGACCACACACATTGCTCTTGCAAAGGACCCTAGTTTTGTTCCCAGCACCAGTGTTACCTGTAACTCCTTTTCCCCTTTAGAAAGGGGCTCCAACTCCCTTTGTGTTCATCAGTACATACCCGCCCCCACCCATAATTAGAAAATAAATAAATCTATTCAGAGGCTGAGGCAAGAAGATCCAGTGTCCATGTCTGCTTGCCTTGCATGGGTTCCACCTCCAGTACTGGGAAGGTTCCACCTCCAGTACTGGGAAGGTGCGGTGGGGGGGGGAGTGGGGGGGAAGGCCAGAAGGGACCCTCGACCTGAGCACATTTAATTGATAGGTTTTCATGTTGGCTCTGATTTTATACTTCATTTCTTCATTTGCCACTTCTATTTTACCTGATGGCTTTTGGCCTTTTGCTTTTTAGGACATTGTGGTAAGGCCAGAGAATAGTTCATCAGCAGCCACGAGTCTGAACTTGAGGCTAATCATCTAAATAATTCAATGTGGTCTCTAATGGAAAATATTCTGGGCCTCACCTAGGGTTTTATTGCAAGCATTTGGAATCAACTATGCCTCTTTTAAAGAAGGACTTTATTGGCAGGGTTGAGGAAAGATGCAAACAGGTGGGTACCACGGTGGGAGAGCATGGGGGCCTCCTGAAGTTGGTAACTGTGACTGCTTAAGATGCAGATGGCTGGTGACTAGCCTAGCCCAGAGGCTCTTTGTGGGTAGAGCTGACCTTTGTGGGGAGCTTTCCACGGACACCATGTGTGGAGACGGGGCTGGTGCAGGAAAAACAGTCCTATCACAAATGGTCAGGGGAAAACATCCGCTATCCCAGTCCATCGCAGGCCAAGCTTAGCAGGCCAAGCTTAGCGAGCCCTCTGATCTTCTCTTTGTTCCTAGTTCTGCCTCCAGTGCTGGTACCAAGACACAGCGAGTACAACCCTCAGCTCAGCCTCCTGGCCAAGTTCCGAAGTGCCTCGCTGCACAGCGAACCCCTCATGCCGCACAATGCCACCTACCCGGACTCTTTCCAGCAGTCTCTCTGTCCGGCACCACCCTCCTCGCCAGGCCACGTGTTCCCGGAGTCTCCATGCCCCACCAGCTACCAGCACTCCCCTGGAAGTCCTTCTGATTCAGACAGTCCCTATCAACACTCAGGTCAGTCCATGGGAAAAAGGACTCGTGGATGATCATTAAGTGCGGTGCCGCACCTCGCACATCTACAGTGCCTTTCATATCTTGCACGTCCATGGTTTTCGGATCCAGTCAGTCCTCTTTCAGATACGAAATGGAATCCAATGCCATCCCTGGGCATTTACAAAACATGTGATTTTTTGTTGGTTTGTTTAGAAACGTGGTCCTGCTTTTTATAAAGGCAGGTCCAGAACCCACCATTCTCTTGCCTCAGTTTCCCCAGTGCTCGATTACAGGCACATGCCACTTTGCTGAGTGTAGTAAGATTAACATGTTGTTGTATAACAAATGAAAACGTAAACATTTTAAATACTAAAAGAAAGGGCTGGGTTGATAGCTCAGCAGGTCCAAGCATTTACTACCTAAGTCAGAGAACCTGAGTTACATCCCCAGAACTCACGTCAAGGTGGGAAGAGAAAACATGGGCTTCACAAAGTTGTCTTCTGACCTCCACATGCACTTCATGAACACACAACAACCAACCAACCAACCAACCAACCAACCAACCAGCTAACTAATTAACTAACTGAGTTTTAGTCTGAGAGCAAGCAGGCCATAAAGAGAACCAAGTTTAGGCCTTTGTTTGCTTGTCTCTGAACAGTCAAAAGGTGTCTTTTATGCCAAAAGCCATGTCCATGAACCCAGGGAAATGTAAAACTAGGCCCCAACTCCAACTAATACATTCTCTCTCTTTGTTCTGAAGCCAAGGCAGCAACCGAAGGTTCTTCAGGAGCTTCATGCTAGATTGAAAAAGCATATGTAAGAGGAAGGGACACAACTCCCCCTTCAGGGGTCATGTATCAGATATCCCACCTATTAGATATTTGCATTACAATTCATAATGGTAGTAAAATTACAGTTATGAAGTAGGTGCAAAATAGCTTTATGGTTGGAAGGGGTCACCACAACATGAGGAACTGTACTGAAGGGTCCCAGCATCAGGAAGGTTGGGGACCCGTACTCATACTCTCGTGTGTCTCCATGATGTAAGTGCTATTGGCATCTGTGAAGTTGGTCAAAGAAGAGACATGAAGAAAAGCATTATAGGGGTCCTCTTCAACCTCAGATTAATAATATCCAAAGCTAGAAGTGCCCAAAGGCCTGCGTACACACAGCTGGCTATTGCAGGAAATATTAAAAAGAAAACCACCCCGTAAACTCTCTTGGCCAGCTGGCCACATCACTATGTCCCGGCGGGCTCCTGCTATTTTCTCCCAGCTAGCAAGTTCATCTCGCTTATATGCAATGCTCTGCACACCCCACATCTAGGGCCTAGTTACCTGTTAAAAACATGACTCCTAAGGCTTAATTATCCAATCAGGTTTATATATCAATAAGATCACAATTTACAAGATGCCAGTACAATAATTTCAGAGCCAAGTGATAAAGACAATGTTTTAACCCAATTACTCTAACCTTGTAAAAACCTTAGCTACCTGTGGCTGTTTAAAACCATGTGGGGGCTGGATCGTCTTCTTCCCCTTCCTCCATGATGGTTTTTCTTCACTTTTCCTGCTCTCTGACTTCTCCTTCTAAACTTCTCGTTCCACCTCCCTATTCCTGTCCAATCACAGGCCTGTCACTGCCCTAATGTGATTGGACAAAGAAAATGCTGCAACACCCACAGTTACAACCTAAGGCCTGCAGACACACTGCTGGTGTCCACAGTTACAATCTAAGGCCTGCAGACACACAGCTGGCACCCACAGTTACAACCACAGGCCTGCAGACACAGAGCTGGAGCCTGCGGTTACAGTTCGCCTCACAGTTTTATTCACATATCCTTTTACTTAGTGGGTATTCACAAACTCACTGTATGCAAGCCTTGCCTGAGGTTGCTGAGAAAGAGTCAAGAGATTAGCAACATTTTTTTTTCTCAAAGAACTTATGAGATATGCAGATATAAAGAGGAACATCTTCTTTCATAGTGTCTTTGGTGTTTTCTCTTAACCCTTGTTTACAAGTACTCCTTGTATTATGTCTCTCTGTGTCTAACCGAGAGCCTGAAAAGCCTGCTCACTTGTTACTTACTGCATAGAGAATGTCCCTGCATGTGTTTGAAATATAGGATTGGGCACAGTGGCTAAAGGACAGGATACTTATACTGTAAGTGATGTATTTGCATAACACCTGCCTGTCCTGTAAAAGCTCACCTGTACTGGCTGGTTTCCACCTGGTTATACTAACAGGAGGATGCTCTCTGTCTTTTTCCTGTCTATGGACAAATCCTAGCCAAGCTGGGAAGCCTTAAAATATACGTACGTTATACCTGTGTATCACATAGAGAATGTGATCCTCTCTCTGTAGATTTTTTTTTCCATGAATATGCTTCATTCAGTGCTTTCGATTTGGTTTGTTATCATACTCAAACTTATTTTTTTTTTTATTAATCATTATTGCAGAATTACGGCTTTTGACATTGGGGTTCAGTTCAGTTCTGTAACAACAGGATGTCGTCTTTTTTGCTAGATGAGGTGGCCTGCCACCTCTCTCTTAACTGTGTTTACTCTGGGGCTGGCAACACTATACATCAATCTGCCCAGGCAGTCTTTCCAAGGCCTCTCCTTTCATTACACCTGAAAACAAGAGTGTTTACAGATGCCCTTGCTGTGGGGATTAACAAGGACTGTGGCCTTAAACTCATAGATTCAATAAACAAATGAGCTAGCCTAAGACAGAAGGGCTGAAAAGGTCCTACAGTTAACGTTCTGGTTTAAAGTGGTCATCTCTGCTTCCTCTTGGAATCATGAGCTTCGGAGCCCAGAGGTGACCGTGGTGTGGCACCTTCTCTCTTGTTTTCTTTCAGACTTCCGGCCAGTTTGCTACGAGGAACCCCAGCACTGGTGTTCTGTTGCCTACTACGAACTAAACAACCGAGTTGGAGAGACTTTCCAGGCGTCTTCCCGGAGCGTGCTCATAGATGGCTTCACTGACCCCTCCAATAACCGGAATAGGTTCTGTCTTGGGCTTCTTTCAAATGTAAACAGAAACTCTACAATAGAAAACACCAGGAGGCACATTGGAAAGGGTGAGAACCAGCTGCCTGTCTCCATTGTTGCTTCTGAGCTCTTAGAAGCCAGCTACAGTGGTCCTGTAGGAAGCTGGTGGGAAGAACCCAAAGCACAGTGTCACCCCTGGGAGGGGACATGTGCTCTCGGATAGCTTTGCCTCTGAAGCCAGTAGATTATCTTCAGGGATTGCCTAGGGTGAGTGCTGTGAAGACAAGATATCACAAAGGGACAAATGTCATGGCACAGCCCTGTAAGCCCAGCACTAGAAAGGTTCAGGCAGGAGGCTAGCCAGCCTGAGGTATAGAGGGGCCTGTCTACAAAAAAATCAGCAAACAAAACCCACAATAAATATGAAAGCGGGATGAGGTTATTCAATGAAAGTATTTATTATTATTATTATCATCATTGTCACCACCATCACCATCATCATTACATGTGTATTTTAAGGTCTATTTTATTTTTTTATGTGTATGTGTGAGTACTTGCATATATGTATTTGCACCAGAAAAAGGTGTCAGATCCCCCAGCACTGGAGTTACAGATGGTTGTGAGCCGCTGTGTGGGTGCTGGGAACTGAACCCAGATCCTCTGCAAAAGCAGCCAGTGCTCTTCACTGCCGAGCCTTTACCCCAGCCCCTTGTAAGGTATTTTTCTTTTAAAAAGGTAAATCCTAAAATCAAAACCAAAACCAAAACAACACAGGATATTATCCTGTGAAAAAACATTGATTTTGACCCTGCAGAACATGTCATACCCTGAGAAAATGTTCACAGCACAGTACTGAATAAAAAGGGTCTCAAAACATCTTGTAGATTAGATTCTCGTTTTTGTTTTTTGTTTTTTGTTTTTATTTTCTTAAAAACTTCCCTTAATGCCAGGCTTGGTGGTACATGCCTGCGATCCTAACACTTGGGCAGTAGAGACCAGAGTGTTGGAAGTTCAAGGTCATCCTCATCTACACAGAAAATTTGAGCCTAGTCTGAGCTACATGAGACAGTGACTTAATAAATACAAAATAAATACATAGACTTAAAGATATATAGCTGAGGTTACCTGGGATTATTTCTGGATAGTAGGCTTATGGTTGACTTTTATTTTCTATGTTTTTCATTGTTGCTCTTTTATGCTGTACTAAGAACCCAGGGCCTCGTGCATGCTAGGCCGTCAGGAGTTTCCTCTAGTGGGCTCCCTGCTCGTGTGAGGATGGTGCAGGACATAGGCTGTGCAGGGCTTTGGATATCTGAAGCAGTAATGAGAGGGGTGTGGTTCAGCTCAGGAGGAGGAGCCAACTGTGTGATTGACAGAGATGGGACATTCAGTTGTATAATTGTATCATCACTGTCCAGAGCTCCAGACACTCTTGATAATTAGCCAGCTTTTAAAAAGCTCTGCAAAGGAGAAGGCAGCAGTGTCAATTGCAAGCTCCAGGGAGGGGTGAGCTTCGTCAGTGGCTGAGGATTTACTCCAAGGACAGTGGGGAGGGACAGCAGGGTTCTATGGGCTGCAGTGGTGTCTTGGGCTCAGCCTTTTATGCTGGCTCCTCCATGTGTATTCCCTGCCCTGTAGAGCAGTGGGGTCTGCTGCCTATCTCTGCCTTTCAAGAGTCCCTCTCCAGCGTGTGCTATCTGCCATTGTAGAAGAGGACTACAGAGACCCCCTTGCACGCTGCCCCTATAGACCCAAGTGACACTCATAGGACCTCTGGTCTTGGCCACTACATGGGGTTGAAAGACAGAACCCCAGCAGAAATGTAAACTGAGGTCTGTTTTACCACCTCAGATCCTGCCTGAGGGCTACATTGCCTGGATTCTCCTTGTGATCTTGAATGAACCTTTCTCTTTTGTGAATGTTCTTTTGAGACAAGGTCTTGCTGTATAGCCCACACTGGCCTTCAACTGAAGAGACTCCTGCTTATGAAAGCATGTGCTACCATGCCCAATGTGGGTGTGCGTGAGGTATTGCTGAGGATTGAACTTGGGACCCTAGTATGCCCAATTTGTGTGTGTGTGTGTGAAAAAGAGAATGAGAAGGGGAGGCAGGGGGTGTTGCTGGGGATTGAACTTGGGACCTCGCTCGTGGAGGTCAATGCTCTCTCACTGAGCCAGCCCTCCACTGGTGCTTTCTTTGAGATCATTAGTCCTTATTGCTTGGTGGAAGAACAGGTCTGGAATTTTAACAGTATGTTTGTTTCCCCTGCTTTCTCAAAGCCTCTCAGTTTTTGAACATGCTAATAATGATGTATTCTATCAAGGGGTTAATAACATTTTATTGCAACTCGAAAAGACATGATGCCACTTCTCAGCATTTCATAAAGAACTAGCGTGAAGGAATGCCACATGTCACAAGTACCAATGCCCAGTGAGCTTAGATCCTGACAGTTACAAATTCTGGAGATGGTCTGCCACTATCCACGAAAGAAGCGGGCCAATGAATTACAAAAAATGTTGTCTAGTGTCCTATGTTTAACAAACCATCTGGTCTGATTCTGGGGACTACGCTGACACGAAGCCCCTCACTTGAGGTTTTCCAAGCTGAAGCAGTAGGACAGCATTAATTTGTAGGGAAATGCACATGGCTCCCCCATTAGGCAGTGGTTGCCTGAACAGTGTGTTTGGATGTCCCAGCACCCCAAGTGACTCCAATGGCAGGCTCAACCTGGAGAACACATCTGTCCCAGGTGATATTGAGGATGACACAGGGTTCAAAGTCACTGTGTTGGCCATATAATGGGTCAAATGAAACCACATGACCATGTGACTCCTGGAGATGCTACTGTCACCTGACAGTCAGAGTTTGGTCTTGGGTTCCTCTGGCTTTTTCCTCTAGGGACCCACCTCCCTGCTTCTCTTCTGCGCCAGCTTGTGCTGGGTTTGCAGATAAGGCAAACCTGAATGAAAACCACCCCCTAAACACACACAGACCAGGCTCAGGTGATAAAAATCTTAGCTATTGTATGCAATAGGTTCCGGAGGTCATTCGGTTCAAATACCCACTAAGCCTGCAGTAGCCCTACTCTGGCTGTTACTCCCAGCTGTGGTCCTCTTCTGCAACGGCAGATAGCACACACTGGAGAGGGACTGTTGAAATGCAGAGACAGGCAGTGGACTCCACTGCTCTACAGGGCAGGGAATACACATGGAGGAGCCAGCATAAAAGGCCGAGCCCAAGACACCACTGCAGCCCATAGAACCCTGCTGTCCCTCCCCACTGTCCTTGGAGTAAATCCTCAGCCACTGACACAGCTCACCCCTCCCTGGAGCTTGCAATTGACACTGCCCTGGCCTTCTCCTCTGCAGAGCTTTTTAAAAGCTGGCTAATTATCAAGAGTGTCTGGAGCTCTGGACAGTGATGAACTGGCTGCTTTGAGCTCAACTCTACAACTGAATGCCCCATCACTGTCAATCACACCCACCCCATTGCACATGAGCATGGCCAGGGGAGGCAGCAGAGGCACTATGTTCTAGCCAATCAGAGACATCCTTCCACTTCCTCAGGGTTACCAGTGCCTGAGTTGTGGGGGTCAGATCTGATGCCCATCATGGAAGAAAACAGAGAAGAAAGCTGAGGGCAATTAAGAGGAGAGCAGGAGAAAAGAGGGGTGGGGGTAGAGGACATTGGAGGAGGGGGAAGGGAGGATTTTGTTTGAGTCTGGTTTATTTCTAACACTCACCAGTTCCATGCATTTATGCTTCTTACAGCTGAATAAAATCTGTTGTGTGTGTACACCACACTTTATTTATTCAGGACGTCCCTTTTGAAAGTGTAATCCCAGGAATGTTAGGCTGACAGGCACAAGCTACATGTTCCTTGTGTTTACACAGGACTGTGTGTGGAAGTGTGTCGAGAATGTCCCTGTCTCTCAGGGGCACATGTGTGATTTATAGGGGTGAGTGACATTTCTCTGAAGCCTCTACACAGAAATATTTTAGTTTTGAGTCAGGGTCTCCCTGTGCAGCCTTGGCTGGCCTGAACACTATGTAGGCTAAGCAGGTCTCAAACTCACCTGCTTCTGCCCTCGGGGTGCTGGGATTAAAGGTGTGTGCCAGAGAGATGGATTTACAACTGTTAGTAAGTAAGAGTCTTCAAGCCCTGGGGTGGGTGTAGTGTGTAGACTTCAGTAGCATGTACACACTAGCTGGGCCTCCTCTTATCACCTGTTGTTTATGTGATGGTATGAAGGACTTTGTAGGGTTTTGCACGGTGCATTTCTTTTGTGCCTAATATCAAGGAAGCTAATTTTTAAATTTATTTATTTATTTAATCCTTTTATTCTTTAATCCTTTTTTACAGTCTTCATCCCCCTCCCGGTCCACCCCCTGACCACTCCCCATCCCATACCTCCTCTCCCCCTCTGTGAGAGGATGTCTCCCCACTCCCTGGCGCTTCAAGTCTCTAGGGTTAGGAGCATCTTCTCTCTGAGGCTAGACCAGGCACTCCTTTTCTGTATGTGTGTTGGGGGCCTTCTATAAGCTGGTGTATGCTGCCTGGCTGGTGGCTCAGTGTCTGAAAGATCTCGGGGGTCCAGGGTTAGTTGAGACTGCTGGTCTTCCCATGGGGCTGCCCTCCTCCTCGGTTTCTATGGAAGCTAATTTTGAAGTGAGCAAGCTCCAAAGTGATGGGAGCAGTCATAACTGGGAGACTTATATTCTTGAGAATGGCTGTTCACCTGGATCGGGTTTATTTTATGTTTCTTTTATTTTATGTTTATGGTTGTTTTGCCTGTTTGTATGTCTGCATGAGGACCATGTGTATGTAGTACCCATGGAGGCCAGAAGAGGGCAACAGGTCCTATGAAACTGGAATTACAGATGGTTGTGAGCTTCAGTTTGGGCGCTGGGGGCTGAGCAACCTCTCCAGCTGTCAAGGCTGGATTTTTAATGGGTTTGTAGGAAAAGTCAAAGAGTCGGGGCACACGCACCTTCTCTTCTATGGCCAGTGATTATCTAGGAGTTAACCTGACAGTGGCGGGTCCTATCGCGTGAGGTGCTTGGAGCCACTGAAAAGGAAGCAGAGAAGGAAGAGCGTGGTTTTGTGCCCACAGGTGTGCATTTGTACTACGTTGGGGGTGAGGTGTATGCGGAGTGCGTGAGCGACAGCAGCATCTTCGTCCAGAGCCGGAACTGCAACTACCAACATGGCTTCCACCCGGCCACCGTCTGCAAGATCCCCAGCGGCTGCAGTCTCAAGGTCTTCAATAACCAGCTCTTCGCCCAGCTGCTCGCCCAGTCAGTGCACCACGGCTTTGAAGTTGTGTATGAGCTGACGAAGATGTGCACGATTCGGATGAGCTTTGTGAAGGTAGGAGTGTTGGCTTTGGGGTTATAATGCGGAAAATGGGAAGAAAGCAAACAGGCTCTTGGCTTGGCCAGCATTTGCTCGGCACAGATTCGGTTTTGTCTTTCTAAAAAATGTATTGATTCTTCCCTTCTTATTTTAAAATCTATTTAGTCCAACTTCCACTGCCCATATATTCCTGCGTGTAGGGTCACCCAAGGGAACTAGAGTAATTGGGGTCAGTCTACCAGGGGAAACACCTTTTTATAAAACTGACTCTCCCAAAAATCCATCAACTGTCTTCAGTTAGTGGTAAGGGATTTATGAACCTTCTTCCCGCTCTATATTAAAATATTGACTAGTTCTCTAGTACCTCTCTGTCATATATATATATATATATATATTCTGACTGGCTCTCTAGTACCTCTCATATACATCACTGTATAGACCAGGTAAACTAGAAACTCACAGAGATCCACTTGCATTCTGGGATTGTGTACCACTTCAGCAAGCAACAACAAACCTTTGGGGGAAATGTTATTAAGTTTATAGGGAAGTATAAGTATGAACTGAAAACAATTATATGAAGTTTTTGCATTTTGCCTTATTAAGTAGCAGAGTGATTGTTTTTAATGTGAGGATGCAGGCATGGGGTGACAATCAAGGAAAGGACAGCATGCTGCAGACATGTCCTGTCTCTCTCCCAGCCACCAGGCACTGCGATCCCTCAGCAAAAGAATAAAACCTCCCTCTAGTTGGGAAAGCTGCCAGGCAAGTGTAGGGAACACATTTATAGATAATTACAGAAGAGAGTTGTCTCTAAGACAGCACTAAGCAGTGTTGGCACAGAGTGGGGCGGAAACCTTGAGGCACATAAGAATGATTCTAAGAAATCACTCTGATATTTAAAAATCTGGACTTAGCCGGGCGGTGGTGGCACACGCCTTTAATCCCAGCACTTGGGAGGCAGAGGCAGGCAGATTTCTGAGTTTGAGGCCAGCCTGGTCTACAGAGTGAGTTCCAGGACAGCCAGGACTATACAGAGAAACTCTGTTTCGAAAAAAAAAAAATCTGGACTTGTTCATCAGACTCTATATGACTCAGTTTCCACAAACCCCACCCAGGGGAGAGGGATAGCTTCCTTCAAAATGTAAGTTTTCCTTTAAATTTATTATTATTTTATATTATGGGTGTTTCGTTTGCATGTACGTGCGCCACATGTATGCAGTACCCAAAACTGCCAGAAGAGGGTGTCGGTCCCCCTGGAACTGGAGTTACAGATGATTGTGAGCTGCCATGTAGGTGCTGGGACTGCAGGTCCTCTGCAGGAACAGCCAGGGGTGTTAACTGCTGAGCTGTCTCGCCAGTCCCATTTCCCTTTTTAAAAGCTGGGGGTGAAACCCAGGGCTTCATGAAGGGAGTTAGGTAAGTGTTGCCTATTGAGCTATATTCCTAGCCTTAAAGTAAAAGTTATTAGCCATTTAAAGTTAGTTACCTTGATCAATGATTGTTCTACTTTTTCTACCCAAATTGTATTTTATAATATTGATAATTTTAATAATCATTAAAAAAATTAGGATAAACATGTGTAGTTTCAATTTAAAGATGTCTTCTTCAAGACACCTCTCTCGTGAGGACAAAACTGCTTTACTCTGACATTCAAAGCAGAAAGAAAACCCCTGGAAAGTTTCCAGGCGCATTGTTACTTTGCAGCCAGCAGGGGGCACTACTGTGCAGTTAGTGGACTGTCCATTAAGTGGGACAGTTATTTTTCCCAGGTCCATTTTTTTTAAAAAAAAATAAGGATGAGCTGTTGCTATCTCATAGGTAATTACTGCAATACAAGCATGCATAGACATGTGATCAAATTCCAGCATGAACTCAGTGTTTCTCAGATACACAACAATTGCACAGAACTACAAAGGTAATTCACAGGATAGAGGCGGCTACTGCTGTTATGGGCTCCCCCCAACCCCTTCCTACCCACTCCTCCCTGTGATAATAGGGAAGAAACTCAGGTCCTTGCACGGGCTAGGCAAGCACTTTAGCACCGAGATTCATTGCCAGTCCTGCAAGGACTTAAACAAAATAGAAACTGTCAATGATTCATTTCTTTCAAATGACTAGACATTGGCAGTGACTGTTGTAAGTGAAAGGCCAGAGCATCTTTTAGGTCTTTGTCAGCTCTGATTTTACTGGCCACAGTTTACCTTCTTTTTGCCAGTCAACAACTATTTATTGAGCCGCTGCCAGCAGTGAGCCTGGAGCTGCTGTGGGCACTGGGATGATGAACTGTTGGTGATTCCCAGGCCTCCGCCTTAGGAAACCAGTGAACTGGTAGCAACGCAGGCAGTAAGCAATGAGTGAGTTGCATGGGTAAAGGAAAAGAGAGAGGTTACAGGCAGGGGAGGCATCACTGAAGCAGGCTGTGCCCCAGAGACCTGGAGGACCCGGGTCCTCTTTGCAGAAAGCAGTAGAGTCCGAGAGAAAAGCAAGCTCAGTAGCCCACGGCAGCTACGGAAGGGAAGCAGGTCTGGGAGACTGTAGCCTTTGGGGTTGGTGTGGAGGAGGGGGGCTAAGGAATGGAAGCCTTCCTGAGAGCAAGTAGAGCTTAGCACTCTCTGGTGCTCTGAGGCCTTGAACAGAGGAGTTTCATGGTCTGACTTGCTCTTTCCTTTGTTTTGGGAAAGGATCACTCTGTGTAGCACAAACTGGCCTGGAACTCCATGCCTTCTTGCTTTATTCTCTCTCCTGCTGGGGTTACAGGCATCTATGGCCACGCCCAGGTTCGTTCTGCCTTTAAAGGGTCCTTCTGGCTGCTAAGTGGAGAAAAGGCATGCTATGCTGCAGGTGAGGTGGAAAGGGAGAGGCTGGCAAGAAGCTATTGCGAAGGACCTGGGTTCAATTCCCAGCATCCATGTGTTGACAGACAGCCATCTGCAACTCCAGTTCCAGGGCATCTGGTGCCGTCTTCTGGCTTTCTTTTCCATAGGCACTGTACTCATCGTGCACATATGATGCAAGCAAAACCACCTATACATATAAAATAAAACAGTGGGAAATGAGGGTCACTTCTACCACGAGAGCACCTGCAGAACTGGGGGAAGTGGAGGACTCCCAGTCGGAAGGCAGGTTTGAAGTGGAGGAGAGGAAGGAGAGCTAGAAATGGCGTGGATTGCGATCCAGCAGGATGGAGCAAATGCAGGTGGGTGTAGTGTAAAAATACTGCTCAGAGTTCAGTGTAAGTCACAGCAGCTGCCAATATCCATCAATCACATTTACAAGAGGATGCTGATGTGGCAGAGACTGAAGAGTCTGTTTGGAGAGAGTACCCAGAGCTGGAGATGTAAGTTGGGAATGGTCCTTATTTGGATGATAGGTAGCTCCATGTGTCTGGGTGAGAGTGCAGGTTTGAATTTAAACCCCGAGGGCTGTGATCCTAGAACTGAGCTCCAGACTCAACATTAGTCTGGGAAGAGAAAAGTAGCCACCACGAAAAGCTCAAGGGATGCCCCGTGAGTGTGTCAGTGGGCAGAGCTGGGTAGGAAGATAGTCTATTGCTATATAAGTGGGTAAAGGTATGGCTGAAACTTTATGCCTGTGATAGTTTCATTTTTTGATGCAGACACGTGTAAGTCACAGCCTCTTGGCTGTATACAAGCTGAGGAACTGTAGCCACTCATACGAATGGGTCGTCTGGAATGGGGGTCAGGGCCTGAATAATTAAAGGTACCGGAAATGCGGGAAGGGTTTGCAAAAATTAGACCAACACATGGTGTGCTTTCAGTCCACCATCATTCATTGAACTCTCCTTGTTACAAGCAAACAGGTAGATAGGTAAAGCAAAACCCCTCTCCCAAGTTCGTCAGCAACTTGGCCCAATCAGCAGCTTCATCTTCAGTCTCTGGAGGCGGGACTTCCGGCCTATTGGAACTTGGAGAGGCGTGGCAATTAGCAGAAGGTGGGCAGAGAGGCGTGGCTATCTGTGGCAAGGCGGGTCTGATAGAATCAGCCCTCAGCTGTAAGAGGGTCACAAGGACAGCTATGACTATGATCTACATACAACGTCGCAAGATTTCATTGGGTTCTGTGATTTAATTGTGCAGCTCTTGGTATAAATTTTGATGGTGACATGGTTAAGTTGAAAATCAGAGGGTTAGAGGCTCCTGTCAAGGTTTCTGGAAATATCAGAACTGGAAGGATCAGAAAAGAAGGAGACCCTGGGAATAGGCAACTGCCAGGAGGTACCACAAGCACACGGAGGGTGGTGGCCATGTGTGGCCAGGCAGTGCGGTTACGCTGAATAATGATTAAAAAAAGACTTTTTTTTTTTTTTTTTTTTTTTACGTGTATGCGTTTGCATGCATGCATGTCTGTATACTGAGCTCTGGTGCTCTTTGAGACCAGAAAGAGAGCTCGGAATCCCCTGGAAGAGGGTTTACAGATGCTTGTGAGCTGTCATGCCGGTGTTGGGAAGCAAACCCTGGTTCTCTAAAAGAGTAGGCAGTGCTCTGACCACTGAGGCTTCTCTCCAGCCACTGTGCTAAAGTTTTTAGACAACTCTGGAGAACCATGATTATCAATAAAAAACAGTCTGAAATACACCCTTAATGCTTAAAGAACTTTCCATTGGTGAACAGCATATAAGAAATAAATGTGAACATCCACCATCTATATATCTATATCATCTATCTATTGATCTATCATCTATCTATACCATCTATCTATATATATTTTCTATCTACCTATCACCTATCTACCATCTATGTATCTATATATATCATCTATATATTGATCTATCATCTATCTATATCATTTATCATCTATTTTTACCTATTGTCTATCTGCCTTCTATGTATCTATATCTATTTATCATCTATCAATCAATATCTACCATTTGTCATCTATCTATCATCAATCAATATATATCTACCATTTATCTATCACTGTCTATCTATCTCTCATATATCTGTCATTTTAATAATTCTTAACAATGGGGCGAAGTGATAAATTTCTGAGGGAGCCTGAGTCAGAAGAGAAATAAGCTCTAAGCTCTAACATTCTGCTCTCAAAATCAAGAGTTACTGATCGTTGCAACTTTGCAATCTCTGGTCTTTAATGAGTAGTAGTTTTGTACAGACACAGGTTTCCTCATGAAAAGCAGGACATGAGGTTGAGCCCCTTTCCCTGTAATGGGGAGATGGCTTCCAGCCTCTCCCATGTGGTGTGTAGAGCCCCAGGCACCACTAAATAGGTGTCTAGATTTAAATTCGCTAACAGAGACCACCCTGCCTGACCTGGGCCACTCCAGGGCATCTGTCCCATCGAGGCATTGACTTCTCACGGGAAGCCTGGGACCCTGTATTCCCTGTGCTCTGCCTGGTGGTGTCTGGCAAAAAGCTGCACTTCAGTCTGGGTTCTTTCTTCCTTTGCAGGGCTGGGGAGCCGAGTATCATCGCCAGGATGTCACAAGCACCCCCTGCTGGATCGAGATTCATCTTCATGGACCACTGCAGTGGTTGGACAAGGTGCTCACTCAGATGGGCTCCCCACATAACCCTATTTCTTCAGTATCTTAAGTCAACTACGGTTCCACAGACTAGATGGGGGGGCTTCTATCACTGCAAGCCACAGCTAATACAAGGCTCTGGATGCAGATGTAAATACATGTATGATGCATATGAGTCACATGTTTATCACCCTTTGTTTTGTGCTATCTACTTAGCCTGGGGCCAGTGCTGTGTAGTTGAAGAAGCACGTTCTCCAGGCTAATGCTCTGATTAGAAGCCAAGTCTTTTGTGAAAGGGGAAACAGTATGTGAAGGCATTGGCAGAACCCAAGGCCACTGAGTCAGCTCGTCACTCTACAGAATGTTGTGCCCCATACGGAAAACACAAAGCTGCTTACATGGAAAAAGAAACAAAAATAAACCAGGAGCACTAGAGCAAAACCAGTCAAACCCACATAGTTTTAAAAGACCTCACTTGCAATGTGAATGGCAAGAAAGAAAACCAAGCTTGTCCAGTGATCTGTGCGATAAAGCCACAGACACTTTATCTCTGAAGTTGAAATATGCATAGCTGGGTACTGTGCTGAAGTCAGGTACACTTAATCAGATTTAAACTGTGATCGGAAAGGGAGAAACTGTGAAGCTTAGAGTCAGGTTGCCTTAATCTACCACTGTTAAAACAAGCAAGCAAGCAAGCAAGCAAGCAAGCAAGCAAGCAAGCAAGCAAGCAAGCAAGCAAGCAAGCAAGCAAGCAAGCAAACAAAAGCAAGGCTCGTAAAGGAAACCCGCAGGTTAGCAGAACCCAGGCCCAGGAGTACAGGGGCTCCTGCTTCCACTCTGGCAGTCAGCTTCCAGTCTTCCCCTTCCTCCTGTCTGACCTTGCAGGTGGCTGCCTGCCCTGTGTACACTGCAAACCCTGCACAGAGATGAAGCCGTAGACTGGAAGGTTGGGAGCAACGGCACATGGCTACCTGCACTTTTGTGCATGCCCCTACTAGGCAGGGCATCCTTTGCCTCGTCTTTCCTCCCAGTGACAAATATCGATTAGTTACAGATGACTTAAACAACAGCAAGCTTTGGGGGGAAAGCTAGAGGCATTGTTGGACTATATTTATGCATTTCTCAACCTGTTAGGTTAATAGCTGGTTACATCTGTGGCAGCCTCTTCTAAAGCTAAGAAATACCTGCATATAGCTTCCCAGGTGTGGTAGGAATGTTTCATATGCCCTACATTTTTTTGAGGAAACAGTGGTAGTGAATAATAAAGCATCTTTAAAAACACTATATACATATATGTATACATATATATATATTCATGCATAATCAGCATGCATGTATTAAAGCTTGTTATTTCCTCCATTGTCTGATAAAGGGAAATATCCCCCAGACTTCAAGGTACATGCCACTTATTAATCACCCCATTGCTTCTAAGTTTACTTCAGGCCCTTTGAGAAGCACATTATTTAGGATGACATTTATGGTTTAAAGGACACAGCTTCCATAATCCGAGTTGCCTTCGTTTAATCCATTCTGCCTAGCATCAATGTATATTTTTTTCCCATTCAATTTATTTAAGATAGAAATGATCATGTGAAGAATCACTCATAATGCCTACTCTATTTATAAAATCTGATGTCTCAACCTACCACTTAGAATGTATAAAAAACCCAAGCATGTCTATTCACTAAGTCTGTCTAGTGCATTTGTGTGTACTGGGTACAATGTCAGGTGCTGTGGAATCAAATGCACATTAGAGGTAGTAGTCCTCACCTCCATAATGCTGGACATAATGCTGGACATCTAACAGACATTTGCACAGACATCGGGTCTCAGAACTTTGAAAACCCACACATGTGAATTTTCTTGGGCTTGAAAAATAATGGAATCAAGTTCTTAACTATTACAATATTGGAGTTTTACATCACCTCAGAACAATTAGGCAATTTATCTTTGCATAACTACTTTCATTCTTAGCCACTCCACCTCCTTGCTTCCCTATTTTTCTGATATTTCTCCTGGCTTCTTCCTTGGAAAAGCCGTGCGTCTGGCAGATCTTCTCTGAGAACCCACCCAAGGACGCACAGCATTGTCCCAGATTTCTAACGGCCCTTTTGGTCTTTTCACAAGCGGTCAAATATCCCTGGCAATATGCAGCTTTATGGAACTATTCAGAAGTAGAGGCTTCAAGGTGGGGTGGCACCTGCCTTTAATCCCAGCAGCAGGGAGACAGAGGCAGGTGGATCCCTGGGAATTCAGGGCTGACCTGGTCTAAGTAAGGAGTTACGGGACAGCCAGGACTCAAAATTGAGACCCCATCTCAAAACAAAACAAAGCAAAGCAAAGTGAAACAAAACAAAATAAGAAGTTTAAAAACAAAACTAAAAAACCAAATAAACTACTTGGATTTCCTTGCAGCATTAAGAAATCAGACAAAATATTGACATGTGTCTGATTTCTTTGAGAAAGGAATCATGACATAGGTTCATATGTATATTATCAGCAAATTGAGCTTTGAAGAGATGTAAATCCTGTGCTCATATAATAGTCACATTTTAATGAGTTTTTCCTCCTTGGCTGCTATCTAAAAATATCAAAATCCTTGACTTCAACTCCTCTGAGTGACTATGTGGCAATCATTCCATGAAACTGACAAGCAAAACTACGTTGTGTATGCTGTTTTACAGGACAAAGGGGAAAGTGGGCAGCCAGGCCTTTATACACTGCAAGAGTGTCTCCAGTTGCCCTGGGTAGGGTCAAGCAATGGAGAACTGCATTGGTTTGGCCTGCCCACAAGACCCAGAATGTTTATCACTGGGTACAAGTCAGTATTTGTGAGTCTTGGGAAAAATAAGATATGATCAGTTTGTTTCAGCTAATTGATAACAGCTGCTTCAGAACTAAGAAGGCACCACCATTTTAACATACACACTTCGGTGTTGTAGAGTCACCAAATTGGCAAACTCTCTAGCATTTAGAATATCCTTTTCACTGTGTTCTAAGGATGGAGTTCTCCCCATAACGACAACAGAAAGAAGAGTATAGCAAGAGCATTTTATAAGCATTGCTTGCTGGACTTTAAGCTCCTGCTTAACACTGAATATGTTTCAGATATTTTGTGTATATATTTAATGAAGTAAAATATACCATGCATTCCACATCGTCTTACCTGCTAGGAGTCAAGAGCCGAACTTTGCAAGGGTAGGTGACCCTCACATACGTTAAAGATAAGTTCAGATGAATATGAAACAGACTGCCAGGAGTACTCTCTGATTCCCAGCAGCCTAGCCTTCTGGAAATGCCAGTCAGCACCACCTCGTAGTCTGTGATAGGCAATGATTCACCTTTTGCCTATTTTTCTTTCAAACTCTAGGAAATACTTCTATGTATACGATCTATGGCTCTTTAAGATGCTTAATCATAAACTGTTCTACTTAGAAAATGGAACTTAAAAGAATTCTTCATGCTGTAAAAACTTTGGTGGCACTATAAAAAAAAACCAGATATCTTGGAATATTTGGCATTACATGTGTAATTTTAATGATACTTTCCAGAATTTTTAGAGGTGTTTAGCTACTGCTCCCCAGCTTAGCGCCAGGACACACAACTCAAACCCTTTGTATGGCGAAGTTATTGTTATTAAAAAGTGAATTTAATATACATTGTCATTTGAGCATCATTTGAGCAACTCAACAACCACCCATGTCCATCAAGGAACATGTCTATATTAAGATGATTAGTATGTGATGCTTATAAACACCTGGATATATAAGGAAACTTTCACTAAAAATCATTTATTTTTCATATGCCATGAAATATGTTTAACTGATTAAAATGTTTTCTAAGAGAAGCTTGTGAGATTGCAAATGACTATGAAGTGTTTAGAAGCTGCTGCTTGTTCCTCTGCCCCAGGACGTCCTACTGATCCTAAGGCATACAGCTACGCGTTGGCTGGGGTTCGGAAAGCCTCAGTAAGGGGCAGAGTTCATATAAGGTACAACCAGTGTTCTGTTCTAGAATACTGGAGGATGCATTTTAATCTGAACAATCCATCCTCTAACTGCTAAAAGTATTTTAGCTTGTGGCTTAGTGGCTTGGTATACAAGCTAATATTCTATCAGAAAACCAAAGTTTCTAGGCATGCTGTGTATGTAACATGAGAATGGAGCTCTCCCCACTTTGCTGCTGTTAAAAAAAAAAATGTACCATAAATGTAGTTACAAAAACTACAAGTCTGAAATTAGTATCCCTGTACCAATGTTAAGGTGTTGGTTTGCTAATTCTGGAGGCGCTAGAGGAAAATACATTTTCTTTTTCTAGATCATGGGGGCTAGGCCATTTCCCTTTCCCGACCCTCCATAATCCCACCTATTCCTACAGGGTATGAGTTTACTATGTATTGTGTTCACCGTCTTCTCTGATCGAGTTTGCCAATTTTAAAATTTCCATCCAATGAAAATAATTTTACTAAGTGTACCAGTTACATAAATATTGACTAGAGCACCCCAACTTTATGGCCTTCAATGCTAAGCCTTTAGTAGCTACTTTCCAATTGACAGAGCTACAGAGTGGTTTTGCACATCCAAGCAAGGTTTAGCTGGGGTAGGTTGGCATCAAACTTATCTCCCAGGGGATGGCTAGTTTATGTCTGTCCCACTAACATGTGCCAGGCTACCAGATGATCCAACAGACATCAGACCATGTACCTTTGACTTAGCTAAGATTTATTAACTGCAGCTTTTCCACCTGGACCCAAGTTCACAAAATAATAACTCAGACTTATGAATGCTTAGGCCACAAGCTAGGGCTTGTTCCCTGACTAGCTTGTAACCTATACTGTTGGTTCTAAGTCCTGCCATGTGGTTGGCTACCTCTCCTCAGTTTCATGTGACCATCTTCCTCAGACTTGGGTTATGAGGAATCTCCCACTCTTGACTCTATCCCAGAATCCTCTCTCCCTTCTTAACTTCCACCTCCCTATTTCCTGACTAATCTAACAGGCCAACAGCATTTTATTGACAGGTGATGTTTCCACACCGTGAACAGATTATCCCAACATTATTGTGCAGGTTAGGCTGGGCTTATTATTATGGTAACTGGCTTGTCTTAAGAGTGGCACACCATTATTCCTTCTGCTCTACACTGGCCAAACAATTCCCATGTCAGTCAATCCTGAACTAAGAGATAGGTAAATAAAAACCTAATGATGGAAGAAGCTACAGCTGCAGTCAGAAGCCATCAACATATAGAATGGGAAAGTGTGAGAAACTACACCACATCTACTCTAAAGTAAAAACCTTACTGACTGGTTTTAAGGGGACAAACAATTCCAATGTGACAGGCAATAGTTCAGTTGTACTGGAAACTATCCTAACTCCTAACTTCATGAGTGGGTATCTACTTCATTCCTAATGCCCTAGAGACTTTCAGCCCCTCAGTGATCTACTTTAGGGCTTAACAATATTTAAGCCATTTCCAAGTTCTTAAAACCCAAATCTAATCCCTTTCGTTTCTCTCTATTCATGTTACACTCTCCTACTTACTCTTGCTCGGAAGCAGTATAAGCAGAGCTAGTCTGCTACAAAAGTTCCAACACTTTGATAGTGCAACATGACACTGTCACTACAAACGTACTGGGACACGTGTGGCTCATGGGCTGCAGAGTGGACAGGCATGCAGGCCTAGAGACAACAAAGCTCCCAGTGCTGTAAGCACAGTACCAAACAGTGAGTGAATTCCTCCATAGCCAGTGTGGAGCAACTAAAGAAATAAGTACAACAGATAACTCAAAGTTCGATAGATGTCCTTTAATAAATAATTTTGGCAAAAGGGTCTTTTTCAGATACACAAGTGTAGAACACAAAATGAAGAAAATCACTCTTCTTTGTATGTGTTTATTGTAGTGGTGAGGGGCGAGTGGGCTGAGGGCCTTGCCCATGCTAGGCAGATGCAGTAAGGCTAAGCTGCATCCGTAGCTATCAATTTAACATCATATATATTTCAGAGTTTAGGAATCAACCAACTGACATATTTCGCCATGAATCACTTATTAACTTACTCCTGGATATATTTTCTTGACATCTGATTCTGTATCTTATGGTATTTTTGCCTTTTTAAAATTTTCCTAGAAAAAAGTTAAAAAAAAAAAAAAGTACCCAGATAATCCGTCATTCCTTTAACAGTAGCTAGGAATAAGTGTTCAGTTTTGAAAAGCACTGACAATAGTGAGTGTTACTCTATCTTCAGGATCTCCTTTATGAAGAACATTAAGAATGACTCTAAGAAAACCAACTCTGTCCTGGCCTTGGTGGGCTGTGTGTATCTGAACTGTTCACATGTTCAACTGAGGAGACAAGCTGCTTTAAAGGAGAGGGACCCCCCCAACCATGGCCGCACCAACTTTAATGTCTCTTTCTCTAGATATGTGAAGAAAGCAGTGACCGCTTTCCTCACAGGTATAAAGATGCTTAGCTTTCAGAGCTCCACTTTACCTATACAGAAAGATAACTCCAAGCACCTGGCCTTGTGCTGGCCGAAGGGTCTCAATGCAGCTGAGGCTCATTAATAGCAAGGTAACATTGAGCTGGTGGAATACCATAGCCATTGCACAAGGCTAAGATTCCTGGCCACTCACTACAGCCTAGCTAGTTCAAGGTCTCTGTGACAACCCAAAACATACCATTGCTTTCTAGTGCCTCTTGATGAGAATCACAGCACTGGTGATCTGATATTACTCTTACTTTTATGACTTCCACAGAAAGTAACTGCCTCATTAGCTTCAGTAAGCATAACTGAAGAAAAACATTAAAAACCAGAAAGGTGATTTTTTCTTCAAACTCATAGTGATATGAAACAATTAAGTGCAAAAATTCAATAATTATTTATCCTCAAATGTACACACACATTTACAGAAAGTAGTTTTTCTATTTCTCTCCTCTTTCTCTTTTTTGAGAAAGGAACTTGCTATGGAGCCCGGGCTGGCTTTGAACTTGGAATCCTCTGGGCTCAGTTTTCCAAGTTCAGGGATTCCACCCATGCTTGATTATCAAGGCATTGTCTTAGTCTAAAAGCACATCCATCCATTACAGTTAGGTAAGGCAGAGCAGACTTTGTAAGCCCTCACACCGGCGCTCCTGGGAACTGCTGCTGTCTTTGCTCCAGAACTTGTTGGTTTAGTAGCTGTTGCTGTTTCTGTAAAAATTGGACAACTTCTGGACTTCTTAGTAATGACTTAAAAAAGAAAAGAGGGAAAAGGATTATTAATAGAATTATCTATTTTTGTTTGAGAACAGGTCTCACATCATAGCCAGGCTGGCTTTGAACTCACAGCAATGTTCTAGGTCTGCCCGAGTCTTTCATGTGCTGGTGTGCTTTCATAACAGCATCAATCATGCTGACCAGCCTTTTATATCTGATGTACTTATTTTTCCTATGTCATGAGGCAGTTTAAAATTAGCACTGTCTTTGTCTACATTTTTATATTGTCAAGTTTAAAATATTTTCTTTGTGATTCTTTAATATTATAAAACCTCACTGTAGAAGCTTCAGATAAACTCTAAATTCACTTTTTAAAAAAATCCTAATATTCTATCAAAAACTTACATAGAAGTATATCATGAGTTAAAGTCTTTCCTTCAAATTACCATACAAATATTCCAATATCTTATAAAACAATCTCCCCTTTCCTTATTGACTTTTGGTAATTTCTATCAGTTGTATATTAGTTGTATATTATATTATTTTAAAATCTCATCTTGCTCAGTCAAATGTTAGTCAGTGAAGAAAACAGGGCTAAGGGGTTCCTTCCACTGAAGTCTTGGAAGGATGTGAGGTTCACCATGTCCAGTGACAAGGCACTGTGCACTTCTGATGGCTTAGTCAACTACTTCTGACGTCTTACAAAGGGAAAACAGTGCCACTGAAAACAAGCAGTTTTCACTAACTACTTGACAAGCACTTACCAGTCTTTTCTGATTTAACACTTGCTCTAGAAGAGTAGGTCTTGCAGGGCGATCGCCAAAAGATCCTGTTCTCTGTTTGACCATGGAGAGTATGTTGTCTGTGCTTTCCTGGGATCAATGATAAGCATTTAATATAGTATTGCAATCCACAACGGCAGGTATCTCAGTGATAATGAACATGTCTTTGATCTTTTTCCTTTTTTTGTTCAGTTCCTGTGGCGCTTTAGGAAAGCCCCTCGGTAAGGCACAGGTGCTGGCACTTACTTCTAAGTAAAAGTCCCCTCCCTGCAGGCTTTCCAATCTAGGATCCTCAGTCTCCTGTAAGGTCTCAAATCCAAGCTGTTGGGCAGGGGGAAGTTAGTTTCCTGTGATCTTTTTTCACTATTACAAGAGAATGACTAGTGACACAGACATCTCCTCATACAGAGCAATCTTTAGTCCTAACAGTCTGCTTACTTTTGGACAAAATAAATTAACTCAGAGGCAATCTACTGCTAATGAGGTACTGGACTCATACCCGATTCACACCCGATTCACACCTACAAGAAGAGAGCGGCAGTAACATACTGCTTACAGAAGTGAACAGCTTTCAGAGTATACTGAGTGGAAGGGGCTAGAGATCACGGCTCTGAAGTCACCACTACAGAGCAGACAGCCAAGTTCTGCAACAGCAACCTTTCCTGGAGACACTGAATCCCACTTCAAATTAGTAATGCTTAATCCCATATATGAGTGAACCTAAACATTGAACTTTTCCTCACATAAGAGAATGATGCTGAAGTTAAGTGAAACACTCTGCCCCAAGTAAAACCTTGGCCTTTTATCTATTGGCTTCTGAGTTGTCTATTAAAATATCTCCTTCCCACAAACTTTTGTTATAAGAAGGTTTCCATACATACATACATGCTTTAGGGCTCAAAATATTACAAATATTAAAAATGTTTAAAGCTCTAAAAGAGGATTCCAATATCACAAAAGCAAAGGCAAGTTTTTCTTCTAACTCTCCGCAGTTTTGCTGACTGCTTCCTTACAATACATGGCATGCTGGAGCTGACCTGACTGTAGAGAATGCCACGTCTTCACAACCCCAGGCCTTGCGCTGTGTAGGTAGGATGATGTTACTACTACACACATCTGATGCTTATAGTAGCAATCATTTTGAGTCATCTAGGCCAAACTTCCACAAATGTTAGACGTCCCCCTTCAAAAGGAACTTCTGTGGTAAGTAAGGAGTATTTATGAGTTTTGTTTCTTTTTTTTAAACAGCTCTAATATTTAGGTGGACTTTGCAGGGTTTGAGCTGAAATGCACACCAATTATTATTTTCATCTAACCAAAATAAATCCGAAGAAACACTAATTGGGCATTATTTTAAGGCCAATAGACTTAAGCGAGATGAAAAAACGGACCTAAGTCCACCCAGCTAGCAGCAGAAGACCAAATGCAGAGCACTGGCTTCTTATCTTCCCATGCTTGACTTGGATCAAGCTACGCCAAGGTGCTCTGTGAGTTACTACCCCCACTGTCAATCCAACTTTTCTCGGGGGCTATGGGGGTCTAAGAAAAAAAAAAACCAAGTCACAAAAAACCAACAGGTATGTAAACATGCAGGATGCCTCAGGGGTAGACTAACTGGGAAGGGTTTACTAACAAGTATGTTGATCGTCACCCAAGTGCCGATGTCAGCTGCGGCTCTCACGGTCTGTTCAAAGAGCCCAGCCCCTTGGGACAGACCCTGAGTATGTACAAAGTGGGGTGGCACCCACCTGCCCCGGCCCGGGGCCCGAGGAGCTTACCTCCTGTTTGACGTTGCCTGTGCTAGCCGCGGAGGGGCCGCCAGAGCCCAGTGCTTGGTCGCTCTTCTTCTTCTTGTACTTGTCCTTGTACATCTTGTTGCGGTGCTTCTTGCACATCCAGGGCTTGCGCTGCTTGGCCACCTGGCTGGTGGTCTCACGGCAGCCCTCGTAGGTGCAGGTCTTGGAGCCTCGCCGGCGCGCTGCGCCGCCGCCCTCTGCATCCTCGTCCTCCAGCTCCTCAGGGCTGGCCGCGCTCTCGCCGCCACCCGCCGGGTCCGACGTGTCCAGTAGGTCGGCGTCGTCCTCCCCCGCCTCGTCCTCGGCGTCTGCCGCCGCCTCGCTCCCCGCCGGGCCCGGCCTTAGAGCGCCGCAGTCCACCTCGGCCTCCTCCTGCCGCATCACCAGCACCGTCACCGGAGGGGCCGTCCGGGGACTGGCGGTGCTCGGCCCCGAGCCCTCGGACACAGCCTGAGCCTCCGTGCTGCCGCCAGAGCCCGGGTCTGCCACCGCGGCCCGTCAGCACTGTTGAAACACAACCGTACTGGACAAGCAGCCTACCGTACGCCCGGGAGCGGAGCCGCCGGCACTGCGCTGCGCGTGCGCGGTAGCGGTCCGAGGGCCTGGGCTTCGGAGCTCGGAGATTGGTAAGAGTGGAGCAGGTGCTAGACAGAACCGACTGCGCCTGCGCGGCGGTCTTCCGCCAGCGATTGCTGAGCGCAGGCCGGCCCAGACTTCACGGCGGGGCGGAGCGGCTGGCAGAAGCACCGACTGCGCCTGCGCGGCCGTCCCCCAAGGGGTACACTTTTCTATCTGGACCCGTCCTTCCGGAAGGGTTCAAAGCACCTCTGTCCTGCAACATCTCTGGGTAAATCAGAAAAGTTCCCGAGAGTCCTGAAGAAGAGTTTGAAACAACTCGAGGAGGAAACGGTTTATTTGGCGAATGCCTCTCAGTCTAGCCCCGCGAGAACATGGAGGAAAGCTTGCGCACAAGCTGTCTCGTTCAGCTAGCTTTTCTACCCAGTGCTGACGCTCCGGACTTTTCTGACATTCCCAGGAATGGGATTGCTGGCTCGTGTGACAGTTCGATTTTTATTTTTCCCACAAGCTGCACACTGACTTGCTTAGTGGGTGGTGCACAGTTTGGCGTTCACACTAGCAATGTAGGAAAGGTTCCTTTTCTCCATATTTCCCCCCACTACCACCACCACCAGAGCAGGATATCTTATCTCTGATGATAATCATTCCATCTGGGATGTGATAGATAACATTGTAGTCTGGAATTTCACTTCTTCAGGATTACACCTGTTGTAATCCTTCAGGTCAACACCTGTTGACCCTCGTATGCTTTCCTTTATGAGCTAACTACATCGCCCATTTCAATAGGATTATTAGATATTAATTATTACTTTTACTTATTTTTATTATATTTGTTTGAATTCTTTAAATATTCTGATGTCAACTACTGATCAAATGTAGTTTACAAATATTCTCTCCCATTCTAGAGATCGCATGTCCTTTACTGAGCCGCCGCTTTTTAGTTTGATACTCATCAATTTGTCTCTTTTTTTCCACTTTTCTATGTTTTGGGAGTGTCTTATCCAAATAGATATTTACTCATTCATTTGCGCTATTTTTATTTCTAGTGGTTCACAGTTTTAGATTTTAATATTTCAATCTTTAATTTATTCTGTGTTGATATTTATAAATAGGGGTTTAGTTAATTTTTTTCTTTTTAATGTCTACAACAATGAACTTTCTTTTTAAAGCTTTATTGCATTATAATGAGAAAAGTTACATGATTTCAATTTATCTGAATTTTATCTGAATCTCCAGGGTTGTCTCTCTTTCTGATTTCTTTATTGTTTCTATTTCCATTTTAGATTCTGGATGGCTTTGTTCATTTCCTTCACCTGCTTGATTGTGTTTTTCT